>NW_003852403.1:3849463-3855802 GCF_000181295.1 Otolemur garnettii | reverse complement strand
TGTCACATGTATTTGCATATGTGTATTTCTTGTAAAGTCAGGAACCTTCTCTTTAATCTGGTTTAAATAATATTTCCTCTGGTATGCCATTCTGTGTTGTTTTAAGTAACTTTATTATCAAGGAGGTTTTAATTCCCTAGTGATAGAATTTCCTTTTCTTCACTATTCTACTTTATCCAAATGCACTTTGATAGCCTTAAATTTAAAAACATACATCTTCTTATAATTTTATAGGACCTTTATAGAAATACAAGTTCATTTTATCATATCTTATAGGATTCAAATTAAAAAGACACAATGAC
Source organism: Otolemur garnettii (assembly GCF_000181295.1). Classification (NCBI taxonomy): domain Eukaryota; kingdom Metazoa; phylum Chordata; class Mammalia; order Primates; family Galagidae; genus Otolemur; species Otolemur garnettii. Next base: position 3,855,500 of record NW_003852403.1, on the reverse strand, counting down.
AACCTCTAGGGATGACAATATTAATATTTTTGGCTATAGTCTCCCAAGCATGGCCAGGAGGCATTTCATCCTTACTATGTTGCATTTTAGCCTCTTTCTAGGTGGTAATTTTGTGCATTTAATCACGTGTTTCTATCATACTTCCTTTGACCTTTGATAGTTAGGAGATTTCTTTGTGTTCTCATCCACTTCCCTACTGCTTAACTAGTATATGGTAGTTCTATATTTGGGTTTTATAATGATTTAGGAAAGGTACTAATTTTTTATATTTTTATCTTGTTTAGTTACCTTATTACTAAACATTTCTGTTAGATGTCATTTGAATCATCGGCCTTTGCAGGCCTGTAACCCTGCAATATAAAAAGAATGCAACTTTTGCTTTCTGGATTTTTGTTATTAAGTTTTTAAAATGTGGTTTTCACATACTGTTGTATTGATCCTGCAGTCCAAACCTATATCAAATACGATAAAACTTGTTAGAAGTATCTTTATTTTGCATCAGACTAGAAGGAGCTTGTCTATACATTTTCAATATATTTTTTATTAGGCATAGATAAAATCTTGTGCAAAGTCCCTTTTATCAAAACACATCTACTGGGATGTTTTATTCTCATTAAGCTATTCCTATGATGTACTAAGCTAATACATTTACCTGTATAGAAAGATTCTTGTATTTATGAGATGAGGTTAATCCTATTGCTTAATAACAACCACTAATAATGTATTTAAGATTTTAATTTAATATTCATTAGTGAAATTTGCTTGGCTTAATTTATTATTAAAGCTTTATTACCTTAGATATCAGTTTGACTTTTATTTCACAGAATTCCTTTTAAAAGGCCTCCATTTAATTCCAAAATTTCAAGCCAATATGTATAATAGCTGTATTAAAGGTTGCTTTATATGTTAAATGGCTTTACCAATAAATGAACCTATCAGACGCCTTTTCAGGAGGGTAGTATTTGGACAGCCTTCCTAGTGCACCCTGCCAACACTTTTCTTTTCTATAACTCAGTACATTTATGTAATTTACATATATATATAATTTATGTAATTTGTGCAATTATATACATATATATATATATAAATATGAAATTGTTTCTATCATCTCTCTCTTTTTTTCTAAACGTGTAAGATTTTCATTCCCCAGTTGAGTACATGTACCAGGCTATGAAATTTGTTTATGCATTGACCCTTTTAAAAATGTTTTCTTTGTTAGTGACTTCATTTCTTGTGTAATTAGCTTCCATGCTTCATATTCTCTTCTTTTTAATATTAAAGTTACTTACCACCATGGCTGCTTTTCACGAGTTGTGTGTAATTGTTTGGTTGGTTTTTTAATGGGATGTTACCGTGCTCTGATTTCCTCTTTGACTCATGGTTACTTGGCAAAGAAATTAAAAATAATAAGGGAGGAGAATATTATTTAAAATATATTTCAAAATTTGTGTCACAGTAATCTCAGGTCATAATCGATAGGCATAGAGATATTTACACATCTATACAGCTAAATATACTGATTTGGGAATGAGTAAGGGTTTTCACAATGGTTAAATTAATGATATTTTTTCTAAATGTTTTCTTAAGAAGATAATGTGTTAATGCAAAGATATAAAATTCCAATTCTGTTTGATTATTCTTGCTAATGACATTTTTCTTATGTGTTTCATGACTTTTTTTTTTAAACAAGTGGCTGTGTTTATGGCAATTTGTTTTTTCCTTTACCTAAATATTTTTAAATGATTTTACTACATGACCAAACATTAATCTGCTATTCATTTCCAATAGAACCTTTTTGACATTGTTAATTTTGAATATCATTTTATTACTATAAATTGTTATCACTAATCCATTTAATACTTTAATTCCATTAATCAATATTGACAGTTTTATTTAATTTTATTCACATTTGCATAGTCTGTTTTTTTTACCATTTAAAAAATGTATTTCGGTTGGTTTGGATTTTTCTTTATACATTCAGGTTTGCTCTCTGTATTTATTATACCTGTTTCCTTTTCACACAATCAAGACCAAGAATAATAGCTGCAAAGTTCTCTTGTAGAAAAGATATAAAAAATAATTCCTGAGCAAGTAATGCTTTATTGACATGTGAAGTGCATAGAGTGACTTTGACTGATGGGCAGGTCTCAGAAACTATGGGACAAGCACGTGTTCCAAAGCCTTGCTCAGAGCTCCCTCAGCTCACTGGGCTGTGTCAGATTAACCATAATGAAAAGTGGAGAGACTTTACCTAGTACTCTAGGAGGCTGAGGCAGGAAAATTCCTTGAGGCCAGGAGTTCAAGACCAGGCTGAGCAAGAGTGAGACCCCTGTCTCACAAAAAGTAGAAAAATTAACCAGGTGTGGTGGTGTATGCCTATAGTCCCAGCTACTTGGGAGGCTGAGGCAGAAGGATACTTGAACCCTGGGGTTTGAAGTTGCACTGAGCTATGGTAATGTCACTGTGCTCTAGCTCAGGAGACAGAGCAAGACCTTGTCTCAAAAAAAAAAAAAAGAAATGGAGATAATCCATACAAACAGTGAGGGGCAATATTTCATAAGTAAGTAAATGTAAATTCTTTACTACTGAAGTTTGGGATTGCAGCTATAAAGTGGAGATTGTTGATATAATGTTTAAATTGATGTGATTACAGATTCAAAGATAGAGTACAAACTTTGTTTAAAACTGCTCACTATTAATAAATGAATATAGTTGTGATGGATGTGTTACTTAGTTCAGTGTAAACATTGCACATTGTATATCGAAGCATACCCTGAACCCCATAAATGCATCAATGCACAAAGTTATGATTTAATAAAAAATATAATTAATGATAAAAATATTTTTTTAAATTAAATTTTAATAAATAAATAAAACTGCTTACTAAGATATATTTGTTTGGTTTTTTTTTGAGACACAATCTCACTTTGTCCCTCTTGGTAGAGTGGATCACAGCTCTCAGGCTTAAGCAATTCTCTTGCCTCAGCCTCCCAAGTAGCTGGGACTACAGGCGCCTACCACAATGCCCAGCTATTTTTGTTAGAGACAAGTCTCACTCTGGCTCAGAACTGGTCTCAAACCTGTGAGCTCAGGCAATCCACCTGCCTCAGCCTCCCAGAGTGCTAGGATTACAGGTGTGAGCACATTGTCCAGCCTAATAAAATATGTTTATCAAATGGATTGTCCTAATGAAAACTGTAAGGGGGTAAAAGGCACAATTTAAAAAATAATGGAAAAAAAAAAAGAAAAAGAAAAAGAAAGGACACACAGAGAAAGAGAACACGGGAGAGAAGTAAAAATTAAACAACAACAACAAACATACGCCCAACATAATGTTTCCACTTCTGAAGTTGTCTTAAAATGAACTTCCATTAATCTTTACAATAGAAAATGTGGCATTTTATTTTAAAACTGCCAAATCCCCAAATTTGGAAATATATTCAGTGATACTAACAAATTGTGATTTAGCTTGAGAATAAAATATGTATATATACATATATATATATATATAACCAGCCAATAAAATCATTTTTCCACTAGGCTTTTACATCAGATATACATTTTTATATAGTTTAAGCTCATTTGTTTACTTTTATCCCCCATTACTCTGCCCTTTCTGTTCCAGAATGATAAGTCTAACATATGGGCATATTTAAAAGGCTATAAATATTTAGATGAAAAAGAAAAGGTTTTCATTAATAACTATTTGCAAGCAGTGAAACTTCAATTATCTAAATCCTTAGGCATAAAAGCTTTCCTCTGGTGTTTGGCTATAAGTACTGTTATTTGTAATAGGCCCCCTTATTAATATTCATTTTTATGCAGGAAGATAAGGAGCACAAACATTCACGTTAAAATGGCATGGATATCTCTGGATATTAAATTGTTAATTGTGCATTTGTCAAAAATCACAGATGAGGGCAACTTGAGCTCGAGAATGAAATATTCAGCCTATGCGTCATTTGTCATCATAAATTGCAACTTTTAGTTTAAAGTAAGGTACATGAAAGTTTCCATAAAAATATTTTCAACTTTTTTTTACCCCTCTCATTTTCTCTAAAGAATTCTTGTAAAATGTTTAATCTCAAAGGTCACAAAAAAGTGTTATTGACTCATTTTGAAGGTACTTTCACTACTTTTCTTTATACTCTGAAAGAATCACTTTTTCAATGACACGTTAAAAAATAATTAACTACTTAGCAACGTGTCTTAGAAGAATTATTTCTTTGAAGCTGTTGTTCTAACCACAGGAGTTGGTCACGTGTTGGCATGATTTTCTAATAAGCCTTATAATATTTTATTTTCCCCAGTTATGTTACTTGTTTTAGCCTTTTTTTTTTTCTTATGGGAAATGAAAACCAGAACTGTTTTTACTTTTAAATTTGTGTTGACTTGTTTTAACCAATTTGATCTTTTTTTAAATAAAACACACAAATATAAATGTGATGTTAATTCCAATCTCTGCATCCTGTTAAATTGTGTTTTTAAGAAAAGAGTGCACAGATTTTGATTGGCCTTCCTATTTCTAGTTACTCATGTCTTGGAGCTGCCAGGCTGACTGGCTGGCATTGTCAAAGGTGATGCATGGATTGGCGCCCCCTACCTTCAAGTCGTCGCTATTATCAATAAGCTTGCTTTTCAGAACACCATATGTAGGGCAATAAATATGCCCTAACAAATAAGAAAAGGAAGGATTAAACTCCTTCCAATTTTTTTTTGGCCAGGGCTGGGTTTGCACCTGCCACCTCCGGCATATGGGGCCGGCGCCCTTCTCCTTTGAGCCACAGGCACCGCCCAATTTTTTTTTAATTTGAAAATCTAAGCAAATTTAATATTTTTAATAGATGAACCCTTGTGTTTGCATGTGAATTAGCTGTTCTTGAAAAGTCAATGACTGAGATGAATGCATCAACTACGGGCACTTCTATGACTATGAATTCTCCCATCATCTTTATTCTAAGAAGACTTCTCACAAAAAAGTAAATCCAGAATTAAATTGAAATAAGAGAAAAGAATTACTGTAACATTAATACAAAGACAGATGCATATAAATATCCATAGATACATAAAGATATATGTAGAAACGATATGTGTGTATCTGAGAAGAAAGACTGTTTTTGAAAACAGTCTCACTCATTTATACTGAGATGTGATTTTTTTAACCTGTCAGAATGGCAAAGAACAAAGATTCTCAATATATTGTTGATGAGCAGATGGGAAAGTAAACGTGTATGTATGTAGCAGTGTAAATTGTTACCATGGAGGGAAATAGGTTCCTAAATTAGATAACTACCTATCCTGTGACCCAGAAGTTGCATTCCTAAGGTTGCATTTCATACACATATATGCACACACACCCATGCCCATATATCCTAGCACCATAAAGAAATGATTTTCCAATACAGTTTTTCATCACTTCCTCAAAACAAAAAATATTAGAAACATCTGTCCATCAGGAGATCTGCTAAATATATACAGAAGCCTCAGACAGGATGTGTGTGTGTTTTCATGCGCCATGAAAACAGACCAAGAAAGCTTTTTATGGACAGAGACCATTCTCTGAGATAATGTTTAATCAAAGAAAATGTGTGAGCATCTGTGTAAAATGACATGCTATTTGCTTGTATGTGCATAGAACTTTCTATAAGAATTATACCTCTAGAAATCTTTATGAACAACTAGAAATATTGATGACTTTTGAGAAGACAGACAGGTGGCTGGAGACCAGGACATGAGCCAAGTCATTTGCTGAATTCCTGTGGATTCTCCTTCAAAATAGTAAAATTAATTCAAAAACATGTAATAAGGTTTACATTTTGGAGATGTGATACTGCTTTAAGAAGCAACAAGCTTTGCTCCTTGTGCATTTGTACCGTGTTGGCCTCTAAGTATGTAAGGAAGTGGTAGAAATCATATTAACAGTGAAACAGGATTAGTCCATGATTCTTTCTTAGAGAATCTCAAAACCTAGACCAAAAGAGATGTAAGAGTGGAATTTTACTTAAAATGCATTAATATATTTTCTTTTCTTTTCTTT
>NW_003852403.1:3803804-3849136 GCF_000181295.1 Otolemur garnettii | reverse complement strand
ATGTTATTAGGCAGCGTCCACAAAGTGCGCTACTCAGGTCACCCGCCCCAAAGTCACTTGCTGGAGTGTGTTAAAGTATTTTAAAGCTCTTTTCCATACCTGCTGAGGCAGTAGGCCTTGGAAAGGAGCCTAGAAACCTGCATTTTTACAAAAGATCCTAAGTCATTCTTGAACCAAAATTCTGAAATAAAAAGGAGAAAATATGAGAAATATTTATTGACTGGTGGATCTCCACAGGCATCCTCAACCATAACCACATAGCAAAGTGAGCGTTTGAGCCATCATTTAAAAGGCAGGAAAACTGAGTCTTCTTATGATTAAGTGACTTGCCACAGGTGACAGAGCTAGTGAATGCAAATTACAGTTCAGCTGACAAATTTCTGGGTTTTTCCATGCTGACAGGAGAGGCATTATTGTAAGTGGAAATAACTGTGTTAGCCCAGTTTTGGAGGAGTTAATCCCTCAATAAATCTTGCTTCTCAGTGGGTGCTCATGCCTTACTCAGCATTTCACCATCTACAATTCACTGGGGATCAAATGTTTGGCTAACAAGAGGTTTTTCTCATTTTCATTTTCCTTCACATTCTTATGTTCTTATAAATTGCTCTGGTTATCCCTCGGAAAACATCTTGCTCAGATTGATTTATATGATTAATAAGTATCCCCATATTTTCAATGGCTAGCTAGCTATTTTTAGTTGAAAAGAAAAATGCAAACATTGATATATACTTTTTTTTTTTCTTTTAGAGACAGAGTCTCACTTTATTGCCCTGGGTAGAGTGGCATGGCAGCGTCACGCAACTCACAGCAACCTCCAACTCCTGGGCCTAGGTGATTCTTCTGCCTAGTATAATCCCGAGTAACTGGGATTATAGGTGCTCGCCACATCGCCCGGCTATTTTTTTGTTGCGGTTTGGCCGGAGCTGGGTTTGAACCCACCATCCTCCTTATATGGGGCCGGAGCCCCACCCACTGAGCCATAGGCACCACCCCTTGATATATACTTTTTGAACAGTATAGCAGTAGGCAAACTTGAGTTACTGGTGAATATGCAAATGAATATTCTAAATTAATAAAATACAGTTGGCTTTCTACATAAAAATTACAAACCATGGGGCGAGGCATGGTGGCTCACACCTGTAATCCCAACACTCTGAGGGACCAGGATGGGAGGGTCATTTGAGGCCAGCCAAGAAGTTCGAGACTAACACAGCAAACATGTACAAAAGTAAAAATAAATCAGCCGGGCGTGATGATGTGCTCCTGTAGACCTAGCTCCTGGGAGGCTGAAACCAGGGCGTGGCTCGAACCCAGGAGTTGAGGCTGCAGTGAGCTTTGACTGGGCCCTTGAACACCAACCAGGGCACCAAAGCAAGACCCTGTCTCACAGACACACCAGGAAGGTGCAGATAATATCCAGTTAATAGTTTTGTACACGTATGTGCATGCATGCACACTCACAACACACATATAAGTGGTTTCTAGGCTTAAAATCAGTTTAGGAATGTTTATGTTAAATTATAGAACAATAGCTAGACTCATGGAGATCGAAGTATTTTTAGAGTCTGACTTTGTGAAATCATGGACGTTAAAAAGTATCAATTTTTAGTTGCTAAAGATATGTTTATCAGAAGTGCTATATGATGAGTTAGAAGGGCTTCTTGGGCCATTTGTGGTACGCTGGCCTGCTCTGTGCAGTGAGGTAGATCGTGCTTCACATCTCTACTCAGTCAACAGCCAGAGCGTCACAGCCTCACTGGGGTTTGATTTCCGTCTATACAGAAGACACTGTGTGTGATATCTACCTCATTGTGTTACATGTATTATGCAATAACAGAATATGAAACTGTCTATCCACAGTGACATTTTGTACCTTAAGAAACATTCTTTCCCCACTAATTGTGGTAAGTTTGCTTGCTCTTACTGACCTATTTTCAAAAGCCCATCTCTGAGATTTTTTTGTTCTTTAAATATCCTATGACATTTCATAGGTGACCCGGTTTAGGGGATGCCTGTATTTCAGTTGACTTAAATTGGGGTTCTTTTTTAGACTGGGTTGTTTTTACATTGTTTGTTTCGATCAATTTTAGCTTTTAGGTAACAGAGAATCCTCAGGGTAGAAATTTGAATCTTGAAGTAAAGTTATATTTCTTAGAAATCATTTTAGGAAAGTGATATATAAATGGGGGACCTACTCGTACATTGGACTTACTCATGACACTCCCAGATTTCACCTTTGCAGTTACATAATTATTAATATTGCCCTGTTATTTTCAAAAGTATGTAGTTGAACAAGGTGGATGAGCCACCTAATTGCAGATGAGATCTCTTAGGAGCTAGTGTCAAGAATTTAGGGAAAAGGAACTATCTAAGACAGTGTTGTTCAACCTTTTTTAATCTCACAGCACACTTGAATCTAGCATTAAATTTCTATGGCACGCTTAAATTATGTTGATCAAAAAGAAGAGTAAAGAAAAGAATATGCTTACAGTGCTTTGAACGTCTTTTAAAAGTGATTTATTTAATCATCACCTAAGATCCTCTTGGCATACCAGTTGAAAATCACTGGTATAGGAGTCAAAATAGGACCTTGCCTATTTTTACAGAAAAAAAGTAGCAGATGGACTAATTTTGTATTCAGGCTGTGATTAGGCAAAACAGAAAGTGTGATCAAGGAAGCAAGAGCCTAGGGGCAGAAGGGGCACCAATAAGCAGGCCTGTGGACACTCAGATACATGGGGACAGGTGCACATGGCCAAAGCTGTGAGATTCCTTTCTGGAGAAGGTGAGTAGAGAGCAGGCGTAAAGGAGAAATAGGTAGATTGAGCCCTGGCTTCTGAGTTACACATACACTTTTTGAGAAACAAGATTTTGAATACTGCACGTGCCTGGGTAATCACTAAACAAGGTCGTTGCTTCGTTTGGGGTTGATAATGGTAAAGATTTCCCCTCCAAAAGCATTTTGCAAGATTGAATTTTAAACATGAACGTGTGACGACTTGGCTACTTACTGGTAATTCAGTGACTCAGCATGGCTATCAAACACTTGGAAACACCGTTGAAGATGCTTAAGTTGGTATGAGGGGGAGTCTTGTGAGGCTTCTCCTAAAGCCTTCTCTACCTGAGAAGGAATATGCTGCTTTTTATATCAACTCCCCAGGAAGGAGGTTCCAGAACAGAACAGAACCCGAGTTGTTATATATGGTCAAAAGAACCTGGGGGGAAAAAAAATTCAAAGCAAATGATCAGTGTGGAAACGCCCTTCAAATGTCAGTGAGGAGTTAACAGGAAGAGTGTGAGGAGGGCACCTGGCACCCAGCAGTAGGCACCTTTGGTGTCCTCTGTTGCAGCTTGGTGAGGCCATCTGTCCAAATTAGAGCCAATAGCTGAGCAGGGGTGATATGAGTAATTCTGGGGCATCTTCTTCATGAAATAAAAATCTCCTTACCTTAGATTGCCTTATCTTGCCCTTTTCCGTGTGTGGTCACAGGAATGGCTGTGATCCACATTCCAAATATAAAGACGAGGGCCATGACCAAGAGCAAAAAAAAAAAAAAATCGGAATAAAATTGGGTCTACTCACCAATCCAAATGATGTATCAAAGGATAGTTATGTATGAAAGAAATTGGTTTTTGCCTTTATTTTTAATCCCCCTATTTGGGAATGCCTTTATAGTTGCAGTTAAAATTGACCTTGCCTAATGTATACTGTTTCTAGGTGCCTACAGGTCTTCTGCAAAAAGAGCCATAATATCTTCAGGTTGTGACCAATTTACTTTTAAAATTCTCATTCAGGTTGCCTGGTTTTTCTCTGACTGTTGTAACAGGTCTCATACTGCAGCCAAAGTTGAGCCCTTTTCATGCACATGCAAAAATAAATAAAGAAATAAAAGAGAAAAGGTAAAGAAGGAAAGAAAGAAACTAGGAAAAGCATGAGAATTGCCCCGTGTGAATTCCACTCACATTTCTAAGCCAATACATTTAAAAGATTAAATGAAAATATCCCATCTACTGTTATCACACTCTGCTGTCTTCACCAGTGTGAGCTGAGAATACGAGATGGCAGCTTTTCAATGTATTGCCTAGATTCCTCTGGCTTGCCGCACTCTCGTCATTCTATTTCCTACCACGCGTTTGTGATAAAGCGAGAAATAATATTCCAAAATGCCACTAGCGTTCAGGGTAGGAGATGCTGTCCTCTGCAATTAGCATATATTTTTTTTTTTTTCTGATAGACCAAGTGGTTAGAATACAGTGATTTACGGGCCCAGCAATATAGAGAAAGGTGCCTGGATAGAGGAAGGATATGTAGAAAGTTGACTTTGTGTACTAATAAATGCCAAAAGGAACATTAGGTTAAGGAAATTATGTATGGAGGAGTCTGGCTATAAATTTCCGTTGCATTTTCTGAGTTGAATGGCTTATGTATCTCTATAAATTGCTAAGCAGAAAATAAGCTAAGGGCATTAAAACTTTAGTTAACTCTATTTCCTCAGGTCTATATAATTTTAAACTTATTTAGGACAATAGCCCATTTGTTTTATAAATCACAGTGTTCATTGCAATATCTTTCAAGCTGAAAGCATTAAATCACTTTATATTACTGAGACCTGGAAGAATGCAGCATTATAGCTTGGCTGGCAGAACATGTATCAGTGTGATATTGATCTAACCAGAAAAAAGAAAAGCTGTGCGGAACGGACTCTGCACTCCAAGGAGTGGTATCTGCAAGCTGCAGTGTCCGTCCCAACCCCATATCGCTGGGGCTGAGGTTCTCTTCCTTTCCTTCTTTTTTTTAACAGGGTTGATACGATGTAGGTGACAGTTATGGCCATTTCTTTAATCTGCAAGATTAAGAAAGTTGTTTGAGGCATGTCTGGAGGTATTTGATATTGTACGGAGCTCATGCTTCTGCGGGAATGGTTGAAATGGAATGCAGGTGAAATGCTCTCACCTCTTAAATAGGGCTTATCTGTCGTTTCAAACTTCTGTCATGGAACCCCACTGGACCCTGTGGCAATTCAGAGTATTGACACTAAGAACAAAAACATAGCTAGAGGTGGCCTGGGTATATGGTGTAGCCCTAAGTAATATCTTCCTGGAAGTCCCTAAGAAGGAAAAACAATGAAACAGCAGTGAGACAGGAGTCTTAGTTGGATGATGCTGAAACAGGGAAGCCATGTGACCCTGACATCTCATCCTGCCCCCCAAAGAGGCAGGTGTATCCTCTAACCCTGTGTCAGGTCCAGGAAAAAGAACTCTGCACACCGTTAGCACTCAGGTTGTTCCAACATGACTGACTGGCATGAACTGATTGTCAGAAAGGAGGAGGGTTCTGAAAAGAGTACAAAGAAAGTCTGAAAAGAGTACAAAGAAAGTCTGAAAAGAGTACAAAGAAAGAATGGTGTCTCTAAGTGGGGGAAAAGCACTGTAAGGAAGGAAAAGGAAATACAGAGCTATGTTTGAACCTACATTCATTCTATCCCTTAAGAATAAATTTGACACCTGGGAAGATGAACCAGAAGACTCACACAGCAATCATGCACTCACTCCTACTGCCAAGAGTAAAACTGAGAGAAGCAGAAGATGTGTGGTGGCTAGACACCAGACCTCTGCTCCTGGCAAAGGTGTGGACACCTGGTCCATTCTCGTAAGTGCATAGTAAAGGAAGAATGAAATAGTTACCACTAAACTAACCTCCGTATGAGGGGCACGCTTTACACTTTGCTGCTTGTACCTGCTCACTCTGTGATCGCTTTTCCTCTCTTTGTGTTTAGAAAGGCTATTTGCAGGGTCAGATATTCTTCCCCGAGCGTGCCACCTGATCAGTCATCACCCTTCCAGACCTTCGTCTCATTTCAACATTGCGCCCACATAGGAATTCTCGTGCAATGTAGAGATGGTGCGTTGCTGTTCGGCTTGCCTCTTTGAGCCCAAGTTCTCCTCTACGCTGTGGCACTGTGCTATTTTTCCAACATGCTGGCAGATAGACCGAGCCAACAGGAAGCCCAAACACAGCATTTCCTCTTGGGCTGAGCATGAGGGGGCTTCTCTTCCTCTCTCATGTCACACCCTGCTTGGCATGCTCTCAATTTTCTAAGGAACAGATGCAGGAGCACATTTACAAAACAGGCCGATGACGAGCAGACACCCACGAGGCCCGCGACGTGCCCACCCCCCTCCGTAGACAGGCTGCCACCGCAGAGCCCCCTCCTGCCTTAACTTGGGCGGATAACGGACAGACACAGGAGGAGCAAATCAGGATGCAAACTCCCTGTGGGCCTGATTCCCATCTAGAGGGTGAGATATCCACAGTCTGGGGTAGTAAGGAATTTATGGAATGAGCTCTTCTTTCCATCCCTCCTCTCTTCTTTGTTACTATTCTTCAGACGTGACTGGGTGCACAGAGCCAGGGAAAAGCCTGAGACCTTCTGAACTGGCATTTGGCTAAAACACTCAGCCAAACTTTTCTTTATATTTAATTCCCACACCAGCAACATTTTTATTAAGACCATTAGAGAAATGTAGAGATTATCTAAGGTTTTTTAGAATAAAAATGCTCAAGCTGTTTGTTGTAAACTGGCCTAGAAGCCAATGTATAGTAATTTATTTTGACTGTTACCTGTGGCCTTCATAGTAGTGAGTGAGAGCCTGGGTCTCACCTCCCACAGCCTTGCTGTTGTCAGGTCTCATGTACCATTGGAGGTGCCTCTTAGCTTGAACTCTCCCACACTGCAGTAAAGTAAATGATTGGTCTCACCTATACCCTCCTAGTAGTAGTGCAGTTACACGGATAACCTTGCCATGGCATCATAGTTGGCTGAGTGCTTTTTGATGTGGGGTTCAGATGTGTAACTTGCATTGGTCAATGGCAATTTTGCAGATAATTGGAAGCAGAGGCTTAAAATGAGCTTGCAAGTTTGGAATTGCTTTCTTACCTTCTGTAACCATCATGAGATCACACTCTAGGTAGCTACTGCCCCCTCAATTAAGGAGACTCCAAAGTACAATCCATATGTATAGGATCAGCTGAAACTTTACTAGCCCACAGTCCCCGAAAAAAGGGAAACACGTTATCACAGAAATATCAAGCTTGTCTGTTACACATTATTGTAACAGTTAACTGATGCACAGATATATTAATGCTAACATCTACTGGCAAGTAAGCATAAATAAAATCATACAACCAATTCCTTTAGGGACTCCACCAAGCGTGTAGGATTTTGCTCACTTACTTGGAATCTGGTGATATAACCCTCCCATAGAAGACTGCGCATGTGTCAGATGCAAACAGCTGGGATCATACATTTATCCAATTTGCTTTAGTCCAGAAGAAGTAATAAGGACTGATCTTTTACCCCATCTAGAATGAAGTATTTAAAAATAAAGACAATATAACATTACCTGTCATCTATCACCTATCATCTATCCATCTATCATTCGTTATCCATCCGTCATCCACCCATCCATTTATGCAGCTGTTGCCCTTCACAGTAGAGTAGTATTGTAACAGTGACCAATGAAAGCTGAATTGGTTCAATGCTAGCTTAAAAATAAATGGGATTTATTTATTTATTTTTATTTCTTTGTTAAAATCTTATTAGGAGTGGTTTGAATGGGGCTTGTTGTCTTCTAGTCATAGAACACACAATTTGAAGGACTCTTTTGTCCCTGGGCAAATTGCCATACTCCTTTCAAAGACAGATGAGTTTCCAACATCTTATTCTTTGAGCTTTCAGTGGTGTGAAATATCCCCAAGAGTTTTCTTTATGTGAAGATATTTTTGCTGGCTTTGCTTCCTCTGGAACATTTTCATCCTTTTTGTCACAAGCACTTTCCCTATTTATGTCAATAACTTTGCCTTCACCGAGTTGCTCTAGCTGCGTAATTGGGTCTCTCAATGGCAGAGGTGTCCATATTCCCATGGTCAGCTGTTGCTCTGATAATTTCATTTTGTTCAATTCAAATTTTACTTCCAGCTTTACAACTCTTTCTTTGTTGCCTTTTTGTTTTTATTGACCAATTCCTTTTCTCTATTACTCATTTTTGAATGGCCTTACCACTGGAAAAGAATGAGGCAACACAGCTACACACTTTGCTGTCTGCTCTTGAACTAATATATGTTCATTATGACCCATTACTCACACCTTTGAAAGACATGACGTGATTTGTCACTGGTCATGAAGTCTGTCTGTTACTTACATAGTGATTTGGGGACTGGAGAGCTAGCTGGGAAATTCTGAATTAATATAGTTACTCACAGTTAATATATTGGAGTAATGTAAATTTGAACTGTGTTATTTAATTTTTTTTTTTTTTGAGACAGAGTCTCACTATGTTATCCTTGGTAGAGTGCTGTGGTGTCATAGCTCACAGCAACCTCAAACTCAGCCTCCCAAGTAGCTGGGACTACAGGTGCCTGCCATAACGCCTGGCTAGGTTTTGTTGTTGTTGTTGTTGTTTAGTAGGCCTGGGCCAGGTTTGAAACCACCAGTCCTGGTGTATGTGGCCGGTGCCCTAACCACTGAGCAAGCTATGGAAGTGGAGCCTGAACTGTGTTATTTAATTGAACTGTGGTAGCAGAAATTCATGTATGTTAAAGCCATGCAAACAAGAACTGGCTGTATTTGTGAGTGTGTGTGTGTGTGTGTGTGTGTATCCATGAGCACACATATGTGTGCTTAAACCATGGATTTCTACACTTTCTTTGTTCTTGTTAATGTATCAGGGATGCTTTGTGGTATAGCCATTTGAAGAATTTGCTGTTAACATCTCAGAATCTATAGTGTCTATTTACCAAATCACAAGACCTCAAACTTTGCCCATTTTTGTCTTTGTGTGAGTCTCCAAAGACAGAAAGGAGCTGTCTTTCATATCACCCTGTTCACCCTGTGTCTTCCTGCTGTCTGCTATCCTTCTCCCCGAATTGTTCCTAGACAGTCTTTGCTGATCTGGGAGGAGATGACCTACCCTGGCCTCCTCACGATCCTCCAGTTGTCTCTTCTCTTCCTGCCAATGTCTCAATTCCTGAGACTATCGGCTCCACAGCCTGAATGTTTTCATGCCATTTAGGCTGGTTTGCCACACCTCAAGTGGGTTTAAATATGTTCTTTGGGAAGAAAAAGGTGCTCTCAATTTATGTGGGTAATCTTGAATTCTCATTTAGAATATAAAATATATTCATTAAGAAACAAAATCCTCTCGTAATGGAAGAAAACATTTGCATTTCATAGGGAGCCCACAGTCCCGGAGTCTTGCTTCATCTAGGTAAGAAACAAAATTAAAGACAGTGAGCCAATTAGGAAGAAATGATCTGAACATGTATCATCGGGACAATATTCACTTGTGACAGTTTCTGCTTATCCTATTCAGTATCTTTTAGACATTTATAATCCAGAGTCAATGCGAAAGCCACTGCCCAGCTTCGAAATGCCAGGGTTTTAAATGCCTGTCAAAAATGAATTTGTTACCTCATTTTTTACAAGGACACTTTGTAATGCAAAAGGGCAAAATACCACACTCTCCCAGGAAATGTGTGGTAGGGAGGCTAAACCAATATTTTCCTTTTTAATATAGATAATATCCCTCTTCACAAAGAAAGATAGGAGCCGATGTCTCCTCCAAACTACCTTGGAGACATTTAATGAGAGCCATCTCATCCCAGAGAGCAAAAGGCAAATGCCAGCTGCCTCCTGAGAGAGGGCAGAGGAAGGTCAAGGGAGACCTCCTGCTGCAGGCTTTTGAGGAATCTGCTGTTCCCCTCACCCCCAAAGGGCAGTCTGTCTGTGAGCCTTTACAGTGCATGTAACCCCGGGGAGCCCAGTTCTGACTTGCCAGTCACAGGCTAAATTCACTCTGAAACTCCCCCACCAGGCAACCCGGTTTAATGTATGCAACAGGCATACAGGGTGCCCCAGTAAACAGATGCCCAGAGGTTGGGTTAGCCAACCAGGGGCCTCAGAACCAACAGAACCAAGGGAGGTGGGAAAGCCAAGACCAGACCCAGCAGCAGCAATGTGAAAGAGCTGAGCCTGGGGAGAGAACAAAAATATGAGCCAATGGGGGATCAGCTGTAGACAGCAGGAGAAGGAAAGAGGTTTTGCAGTGAGGGGAAATAATTAAAATCTAAAGAAGGCACTGAAAAGCATAGGCTTGTTTTCAGCGCCTTTTATTGGGTCAGTGTAGCTTCTTCCAAATTTTAAAAGAAATTTCAAAGGGAGATAAAATGGGCCCCTTCGAACAAGTGCACCCACATTAAACAACTTTTTTTCCAATTGGGATCTGCTAGAAATCTTGCCTGTGTGTTGGGGGGGAGGATTGTGAAATCAGTAAGAGAATAAGAGAACTGCCTACCCCACCATTTGAATTTAAGCATAATAAATATTCAACCTAACATTTTAACATGGGCTTCAGAATACAGGACAAGGTAAAGGTCACTTCCAAAAGGCTCACACATGTGCATTTTTATTGCAAAGTAAAGCAGAGTGGAATTCAAGTAAATAATAGTACAGAGACAAAAGGAGTCCAAAAGTGGCACCAGTAAAGTCCTGCTGGCGATCACTTCAGTGCCCCTGACCAGCCATGGTGCCCTGGAAACAAGGCAGAAGGAATCTGCTCCAGCTGATTTTCTGAGTCGATGGTGTTCCTCCCCCTATGAGTTTCTCACCCACTCCTTGAGCACAGAAGGAAGCAAGATAACACCAATTGCGTGGAGCATTTCTAAAGGATTTAATGCAAGACTGCCATTGAAATCTGCTTAAACAACTGCTGCTGCAATTCCTGAGACTGTGACAAGTGGTGGTTAATTTTGACATTGCTGACTGTTTGTGGATCCCTTTTATTCTTAGCACAACTATTCGTCTCACTATCTCAGACATGTGCTGCTTTTTCAGTTAAATGAGAATCATGATCTTTAGCAAATATAGTTATCTGAAAAAGTACATTCAGTTAATAAGCAAACAACAAAAATAAAAGGTTGAAATGACCATGGCTGTATTGTGCAAGGGAATAAGAAGATAATCTTTTCTTTTGTCTTTTTTTTTTTGCTTTTTCTGGTTACACCTAATAGAGGCAATTTATATCAATTCAAACATAGGGCATATGTAAATAAATACAATATAAAATTCTTTTCTTAAAATGTTAGAGGAAAAGTCAGCTATTTTGAAACTCAGCAGAAGACATGTTTGTGTTTTTCATGCTAGGATCAGTGGGCACTTTCCTAGTATCTTAGTTCGGCTGCTAGGATGCTAAAACAGAATATCCTGGGCTGGCTGGCTTGTAAACAACAGAACTTTATTTCTCACAGTTCAGGAAACTGAATGTTTGAAAGTCTGAGATTGGCGTTAGCATGGTTGTATTCTGGTGAGAGCCCTGTTCTGGGTTGTAGACTGCCAACTTTTGGTTGTGCCCTCACATAGCAGAAAGAGAGAGGTCTAATACTCGTCTTCTTAAAAGGACACTAATCTCATTGTTGGGGCTCCACCCACATGACCTAATTACCCTCCCAAAGGTCCACCCCCCTGCTTAATACCATTGTACAAGGTCAGACAATGAAGTTTGTGAACTCGTGCTAGAAAAAGTACGACATATCTCATTGCTGAATATCACTACAGTCATTAGATGGCCAAGGGGAATACTTTGAAGGTGATGGTAAGTGATATTCAGTAATGGTATGTGTAACATCTTTATAGGATGAGCTTGTGAATTTAATTGTCCAACCTCATACTGAGGATTAGGGTTACAGCATATTAATCTGGGGGGACACAAACATGCAGTCCAAAACAGCAAGGCATTGAGAGTGGGAGTTTATATGAGCAAAAGCAGCATCAATGAAAAGTCATCATAAATTGCTATTTGCACCCAGGCATTTGCTAATTGTTCCTCCACATGATTTAGCATTTGGAAATTTATGTTTCCCTGAGGAAAGGGGATTATGGAGGCATCTAAAACACCCCCAGTGTATTTCTATCCCATTCAACAAATCCTTGCCCTCCGAAAGGCACAGTGGATATGCAAAGAGGCTTCAGATTGATGTCTGCCCTTAAGCAGGGATGGTTGGGAAAAGATAACTAGCAGTGAACAAACACTATGTTTGATAGTTTAAACAAATGTTAAATGATTTAATCCTTAGAAAAATAAAGCAAAGTATAGATAACGTATATAATTATCCCAGTTTTAGGGATGCAGTTCAGGGAGTTTAAATGACAAAACAATGTGATAATAATAAACAGCACTGTTGGTCATGTTCATAATAAAAAGGAGAAGAGCTGACATTTATCAAGCACAGACCACGTTGTCAGGTACTAGGATAAACAGTTAGCGTCTACTTTATCCTCCCAGCAGCCCTGGAAGTTAGCTACTGCTATCTGAATTTTATAAGTGAGAAAAATGGAAGGTCCTGAGAACCCAAGAATGGTGCTTCTCAAAATCTAATCTGCATACAAATCACTGCTGATCTTCCTAAATGGAAGCTTCAGATTCACTAGATCTGGGTAGGTCCTGAGGGTCTCTGATCCTAATAAACTTCAGGTGACACAGATCCTGTTGGTCCATGGACCACACTTAGAGCATCCCGGGCTCAGAGGTTAAATAACTTGCTCAAACACATGAGCTTGATTCTCCTTAGAGAAAAAAAATCAAACTGTTACTTGGTTCAAAACTCCAAGTGCTCCCCACCCTGTGTGATCTCTTCCTTGGGTTTAAGCAATTCAGCTTAGTGGGGGAAATGAGAAGAGAACCAGGGTGACTAATGAGACCGGGTACTAATTGCTACACTCTCAGGGCTTCCGCAGCTGTCTCTGCCACTAAGTGTTTCCTGGAAAGGAAACTATCTATGAATAATTTCAACTGGGTAAGTCAGGATGAGTCTCAGAAAGAGGTGCCGTGTAAGCTAGACCTAGAAGCCTGGAAAATATTTTATGCATACACACTTAAGAATGTATGTGTATATGTACATATATTTAATATAAGTTATATACATAAATAATGTAAATATATTATAAATACATGTACATTATAAATAGATGTTTATGTATATATGTGTATATATATAGGTAAGAGAAGTGTGCACAGATTCCCTGCAGTATGAAGCAGGATCATGGGGCAACTGGATATTTTGTTCCCCAGTTCTGTAGCTCATATAGATCATCGTATTTTCACTTCCTTTCTCTTATGTTAGGGTCATCTGGATATGGGACACTTTGAGTAGTTTGTTGATCTGCTTTTAGGGTGTTCATTTCATTATTTTTAAAAGGTCTAATAATATGGACCCTGGAGTCTTGATCTTAGAATAGCTAGACCCCTCAATCTTGCCAATCCACACAAACACAAAGAATTTATTTCAATTAGTTGATGTTCTTATTTCTGTTTTTCTTTTTAATTACATTGCCTTTGATATTTGCCTTTATGTACTGCAAACTGATTTTCTTAAGGTTTAGAAAGTTTTTCTTTGGCATCAAGTTTGGGAAAGCAGATATCAGTTTCCAGTTAAGTTGTAAAAAATAAAAATATGAGTAAAAAAGCCTGTGGGAGGAGGTTCTGTTTATTTATTACCTTCATTCAGTTATTTAAAACAAAATTTATGTGTGTCAAAAGTTTTTTAAAAACTCTGTAAAAAGCTGGCTGCAGTCTGCCATCTTGGCTCCACCCCCCAAGTTTTTTAAAAACTCACCTACTGAGACCAGGCTCAGGGGCTCATGCTTGTAAAACTAGCACTCCAGGAGGCCAAAGTGGGTGGATTGCTTAAGCTCAGGAGTTGGAGACCAGCCTGAGCAAGAGTGAGACCACATCTCTAAAAAATTAAATAAATAGCCAGGCATTGTGGTGGGCATGAAGCAGGATCATGGGACAACTGGATACTTTATTTTTATAGTCTGAGCAACTCTTGGGCCCAAGAGTTTGAGGTTTCTGTGAGCTATGATGCCATAGCACTCTACTGAGGGTGACTAAGTGATAATCTGTCTCAAAACAAAACAAAAAAAGCAAAGCTCACCTATTGAGGACCATTAGAAATCAATTATAATTAGAATTTTGTGATGAACTTCATTATTAAATTATGACAATATATATTTAAGTTGATATTTTTAAGAAAAAATTTTAGTGAAAAAGCATTTGTAATGCAATTATAGGTATTTTGCCTATAAATGAGCCTGGTGGGTTCTAATTAGGTATTAATGAGTATATTACATATCTATTTCAAAGAGGTAATTGAGAGGATATATATTCAATTAAGGATAAACAGTCATAGAAATAAAGATGCTGGTGGTTATTTTTCTCAAAATAGACTATTACTTCTATAAATCAAAATATTTGAACCGTGAGTTTTCTGGAATTCAAGGCCAAACAGGGAGCCCCATGGTAGACAGAGCTGTGCTTAGCCAGTAATCAGAGGCTGACTTTGAAGAGAAAACAAACTTTTCTTCTTTTCTAGTTGAAGAGGTGATTGTGCTTGTTTGTTTGCTTATTTTCAGTTGTTGCCCAAGTGACCCCACAGGCACAGTGTGTCCCACCTAGGTGCATAGAAACAGGCCAGATGTTATGCTCTTGACACTTTAAGTCATATTGACTATGTGAAAAATCTTTTTTTACTCATTTATTCCTCTCCTCATCTTTCCACAGACAGCCAGTGAATGGCATGGTGGAAACTTCTTTTGACATTATTATTTATACATTTCCTCTTCTACCTATATTATAAATGAAATCACAAAAACTTAACTAGGCATTATTTGGCATTCAGAATGAAGCTCAACTATGTCTGCCCGTATGTGTTTGTGTATCTGCTAGTAATGACATTGAAGAAATCATTACACTGACAATTGATCGCTGTTGTTTACTGGAGTCGGTTTTCTCATAGATCCTTTCTCTTTATGATGTTGCTTTTGCTTTTTGACAGAAATGACAGTGGAGCTGTATTTCAATTATCGAGTTTTAACTCTTTTTAAAAAAGATAACTGACTCAAAGAAAATGTTGTCCCAATCTATTGCTGCAATTTAAAAGGACCTATGTGATCTTTGATGAAAATAATTTTCCCAGGTTGAGGTCAAGGGTAAGTGCAATAATAGAGCCAGAGAAAGGCCTAACATATCATCTGGTTGTCTGAAACACAGGAAGGCATGAGGATGCCTACATGCTAGGTAATTATCTCAGATCAGCTCCCATGAGACTTCATAAAACCATTGACTTAATGATGAAATATTGACCCTATTTTCTCAGTGAAAACTCTGTCCATTTGAGCATCCCATCATTCAAACCTTGTGAATACTTTCACAGCCTTTTTTTTTTTTTTTGGAATAGGCTCCAGATTGTTATCAACCTGTTATCTCCAGCAGCAAAAAGTGCACAATCCTCCCCCAATCATAAAAGCTGTCCTTTGGCCAACATTTTATGTCGTTTAATTATTTGCAAGATTCATTAGTTGGCAACAGCTCTTTCAGTTTTTCATTAGAATTAACAAGATTCCACGATAATTTATAGATTACGTGTCACTCTTCCTCTTCGGCTTGAAAAGGGCATACATAATTCAAAATCACTTTTGAATCTTGAAATTTAAACATTTTTTCCCAAATGACATCTATTTTAATGCACATGATTTAAAACATGAGCTTCTGATACAAAATAAAGATCGTGTAAAAAGAAAAATAGCAATTTCTAAGCTTTCATTTGGCTCTTGCCCTTGAGGATGTTTCTGGAAACAAAACCACTTGAGAGGGTGCAGAATTCTTTGCAAAGTGCTGCTTTTGCCTATTTAGAAATAAAGGGGCAATGGCAGGAAGGGGCATGGACTCCATTAGACCTGCTTTCTAAGTTCTTTTCTTATCAGCAATATGTCTTTGGGCATACCATACAAATTCTCAAGGCCTTGGTTTTTCCATCTGTTAAGTGGAAAAGCCGGAACCTCAACATAAATTTTAGCATTTAAAAGTTAACTAATGCATGAGAAACAACTCTGTATACCTTGAATTATTTATGGAATTTTGTGACCTCAAGTTTGCTAAGCTGAGTTGTAAGGCTAAAAGTTTAGATACAGGAAAAATTATGCTAACTCCTGGGTGAAGAGTGAGCTCTTGTGTTAATGCTTAAAAAAACTCTTTGCTTTCTGATATTTTGCTTTGCTTTTTCTTTCTAAGGATATATCACAACTAGGGAATAGGTATTCACACCTTGTTATACATATGGCTAGTCTGAGTACAGAATGGGAAAGCTGGGTTCATTCTAATTCACAAAACTGCCTGGGGCTATGTAGCTCATTCTTCCAAGAAGATCTTCTAGGGTGTTTAGTGGACAGCAAGGGTTGGCATGGTGCTGTGTTCTGCCCCCACCCTGACCACCGTAGGGCCTTTAGTAAGAGGCCAGAGTAGGATGGAGCTCTTCCGGGCTTTGTGCTGGAGTTACCAGTTGTTAATTGAACCTTGACTACTAACACACTTTGATTATTATCCAGTTTTCCATCCTGTACATCTGAGGCACAGCCTTACCGAAATTATGTGGCTCAATAAAGAAGCTGCAATGTAGAAGCTAAATTGTCTTGCTCCAGATCCTGTTATCTTAATCACTATTTTGTATCGTATTTGCTGATGGAATGCTGAATGAATGGCTGGATGGATGAATGAATGAATGAAATGAAATAGAGATGAACTTAACAGGCACAGTGACTCATGCCAGTTGTCTTAGCACGTTGAAGACTGCGGCAGAATTGCTTGAGGCCAGGAGTTTGAGACCAGCTTAGGTCACAGAGCAACACCCCATCACTATAATAAATAAATAAATAAGTCAATCATGGGGGCACAAGCCTGTAACCCTAGGTACATGGACGGCTGAAGCAGGGGGATCACTTGAGCCTAGAAGCTGACGTTCCAATGAGCTACGATCATAGCACTGCATGTTAGTGTAGGCAATAGCAAGACCCTGTCTCATAACAAAACAAAACAAAAAACAAACACAAAAAAGGTTTCTTAAGTTATAGGAAGATATTTTAGAGATAGTTCTTTTTGTATATTTACTAACAAAGTAGTAATTTTTAGGGTGCCACTTTCCATAACTGGAGTCTGTTACAGTTAGTTTTGTGGTGTCTGAGTTAATGTGTTATAACAAGCATGAATGTAGGAGGAAGGAACATTCATTTTTACATTAAATGCCTTCAGCCAGTCTGTGCACCTTGAGTTTCTGACCTACTCCTCATTTCTCCACTTTTCCCCATTACCTGGGAGCACAGGTTCTGGCACAGAGAGAGATTAAATGGATTAAAGCTTTCTCTCCTCCTTACAATAAGTACTGCTTCAGGCCCCTGCTGGATTGAGTTGGGGGCTGGATCAAGAGCTGTAAGTGAAAGAGACACGTGCAATCTTTGCTCTCTGAAGATTAGAAACAAATGATGAAGTGTTCCAAGGGAAGTGTGGGATGCTCTTGTGTTTGGAGATGATCTGGGCAGGAGCCAAAGTGGGCAGGTCCTCAAAGAAGTGGCCAAAAGAGACCACTCTTGAAAAATCACTAACATAATACATAAAGGTGAAATTTGAAGCAGGAGAATAAACTTGAAGGATGTGTGATCTGCACTGGTAACAGCAAATCACCAGGGAGGGCAGCATGTGCAAAGACCCAGAGCCAGGAGTGGCGTGGCTTGTCCGAGAGCCAGAAGGATGGCTGTGGCATCTAGAACCAGCAAGTGAGGAGTTCAGTGGGTAGGGATCATATTTCAAAGGCATTAAGGAGAATTGTCATGGCAGCACCTTTGCTAATCTTCGGCATGATCTCAATCTTATTGTTTAGAATAATTTTTTTAAACTTTTGCAAGTGATTGGCCCAGGTAGACTGGCAAGTTAAATTGTAAAACTAGGTCTGAAAATGTTTTTCAGTCTGATTGAAATTGATTGACTTGGGCCACCATCACCCCCAATTTTGTCCAACCATTAGGTCTGGA
Organism: Otolemur garnettii; assembly: GCF_000181295.1. Taxonomy (NCBI): domain Eukaryota; kingdom Metazoa; phylum Chordata; class Mammalia; order Primates; family Galagidae; genus Otolemur; species Otolemur garnettii. Next base: position 3,831,221 of record NW_003852403.1, on the reverse strand, counting down.
ATGTGGCACATTAAAAACATTTTGTATTGCTGCATGAGTGCTAATACCAAGGTCAATATTATCAAAATGCATAAAAATAGAAAGTAAGCAAAGTAGTGTCTCAAAGAGGATTATAATTTGGGGGACCCTATCACAGAGTTCAGGTGATTGCTGAGCAAGAAGTAGTAGGAATGACCAGTGAAGGGATTGGGTGACTTAGATGCTAAAGCTGCCTTAATTTTCTACCTAGCAATTGTTTATTCTCATACTAACATATTAGGACACTTGGGATGATGGCAAATAAGAGCACAAACCTTTCCATTACTCGTGAGACAATCTTAGTACTCTGATAAATTAATCAGAGAACACAGGGGGATAATAATTGAAATAGCAACAGCAATGATAGTACCTCACATTTCCACATTTCCACAGCACCTTTAGTTACCTGATTATTCAAGCCAGTGAGTTAGAAGAGAATGGCCCAGGAACGTTAAATCACCTTGTCAGGGTCTCACTCCTCGCTCATATCAAAGCAGGTCCTCTGTTAACCGCGGCTTCTTCCGTCATGTGTGATTCTACTTCAGGAGCTCAGAGGTAACACTCAGCAAAGTGAGGGTGACAGACTTTTAGAGGTTTCACCAGGCTCCTTTGCAGGGACATCTGCAGGGTCCCTGAGAGGCAGGCAGTGTGGATGCTGATTTCCCAATTTACAGACAGAGAAACTGAGGCTTAAAGAGGTAGATGATTAGCCCATCCTTATGCATTCAGTCAGAGGAAGGGCTAGAATTCTGCTTTCTGACTTCTGAGGATCTTTTTCTTATTAATATTGTGAGCATGTAAAAAATGTCACTAGGTGTGTGAGCTTGGGGATTTGGGGACTTAGCAACTTGGTCCACTCGTATTTTACATTCAGACAGGTACTATTTTCATTTATCTAAAGATTACATTGAGTTGTTGTCCCTTGTGATGCTCTCCAGGATGTGATTAATTTTCATGGCCCTTTCATTTCCAGAAATCAATTTGAAATCTTCTTCTTGCCATTATTAGGATTGTTATTATTTTCACATCCGAGGCATTTCTAGATCTTTATTTCTTTTTCTGGCTCTGCTTTCCCCAGTTACTTTTCCTAAAGATTCCTGGGTCTTTTCTATTTTGATTCCTCTTCAATTTAAGATGACCACCGTAAGAGATAACATGGGGAGAGCAGCCTTCACGGAGATAGGGATCCTTTATTTAGACATCAATGGGAAACAGAAAAGAACAGTTAAACTTGGAATCTCACAGGTATGAGCTATTTCCATATACTTTTTAAGAAAGTTTTTAGCCTTTTTCTCCCTTAAATTGTCTTCAAAAGGAATTCTCTTTTTGGAATTTGTACGCCATGAGTGTGATGCAGAAGTAATCTATCCTGAATAGAAGGACGGAGTGGTAATAAGACTGGTTTTCTTGAAAATGATCCTGAGTTACAAATCCAACACTGTCACTTAGAAGCTTCCGATTGTGTAAAAGTCAAATCACCTGGGCGGCATCTATAGCTCAAAGGAGTAGGGTGCCAGCCCCATATGCCAGAGGTGGTGGGTTCAAACCCAGCCCCAGCCAAAAACTGAAAAAAAAAAAAAAAGAAAAGAAATGTTGAATCACCTTGGTGTCATGGTTAACTCATAAAGCAGATGTAGGAGGAAAAAGAAGAAAACAGTTAATCTGCATTAATACACTTTTGTGCTTGTCATATGTTGAATGCTCAGTCTGAGCTATCCAAATGGAGCTGGGGACACAACAGAAAACAAGAAAGCTAAGTTCCCCTCATCCTGAAGCTAGAATGTTAAAATGAAAATAATAATAGTAAAATAATAATGTTTTGAAACATGCTGCAAAAGAAATAAGGTGTTATTGAGACCTCGTCCCTAAACAGTAAATTAAGGTATGAGAGAAAACAGAGAGGACAGATACTTAGAAAGATTGGCCATGGGGCCAGGCATGGGGACTAGTACCTGTAGTCCTAGCACTCTGGGACACCAAGGCAGATCAATTACCTGAGCTCAGGAGTTTGAGAACACCCTGAGCTAGAGTAAGACCCCATCTCTAAAAACTAGCCAGGTGTTGTGGCAAGTGCCTGTAGTTCTGTCTACTAGGGAGGCTGAGGCAAGAGGATCTTTTTTTTTTTGTAGAGACAGTCTCACTTTATTGTTCTCAGTAGAGTGCGTAGAGTGTCATGGCATCACATAGCTCACAGCAACCTCCAACTTCTGAGCTTAGGCGGTTCTCTTGCCTCAGCCTCCAGAGTAGCTGGGATGACAGGTCCCACCACACACCTGGCTATTTTTTTGTTGCAGTTTGGCTGGGGCCAGGTTTGAACCCGCCACCCTCAGTATATGGGGCCAGCGCCCTACTCACTGAGCCACAGGCACCACCCAACAAGAAGATCTTTGAGCTCAAAAGTTTGAGGTTGCTGTGAGCTATGCTGCCATAGCACTGTACCAAGGGTGACAAAGTAAGACTCTGTCTTAAAAAAAAAAAAAAAAAAAGAAAAGGAAAGCAAAGGAAAAGAAGGAAAGCAAGATTGGTCATAAAAGGTTTTTTGAGAGGATGTTTAACCCCAAATCTCCCCAAAATCATCTATAATGTGGTCAAATACTATGGTTGAAGCTATGCCAGCACAAGGCACTATCCGTGCAAAGGCATTGAGATGAGACTAAAACTACCCCTGAAAATGGATGTTTTCTCAAGGAGTTGATACTTACAATTCAACTCTCTTTAGGAAAGATGAATATTCCCTTCTTAGACATGATCTTTTAACCAGTTCATGAAATAGATAAATTTAGCACAATCAATGTCTTTTCCTATGATGGCAGATAGTTAAATTTACAAAGTTGTCACTATTACAAAATAACTACATGCTACAAAGGTATAATTCAATTCTCGATGAAAATTTCAGGGCTATGTTGACTTCAGGGAGGAAGACAGACAAGTCTAAATCAAACATTTCATTTATTTTTGCCTTCATTCATTTATTGATTTATTCTTCTGTTGTTTTCCTCACTGGCATTTGCTAATCTATTCCAGGAGAGCTTTGGGGAGAAATATTGACATAAGATACCATGATAGTCATAATTCAAGAGTGAAAAACTCGCATGTATTAATTTCCAAGGAGGAAGCTGGTTTTTATGACTGAGGATTTATGGAAAGCGTGGCAGGCTAGGAAACATGTAAAGCCTAAGTCTGCAGACATGGAGGGGAAGATTTTCCACATGTGCAATTTCAGTTTGATAAGTGATTCTGTATGAATTTGTGCTTACATTGGCATAGAGGGTATCTAAAGGGAAATAATGGGAGATGCAGAAACTAAGGTGCCATCCTGCAAGAGGGACCTTGTATTTCAAGAAGAGAATGTCAGGCTCTTTATTTTATGAGCAGTGAGAATTCAATTCAGTAGAAAAACTGTGGAAGGGTTTAATGTCAGATAGAAAATTTTCAGAGTAAGTTAATAAGACTGTCTACCAATTACTGCTACAATTAAGTCCAAAGCATTTCCAAATTAGATAAGTCCTTGCTATTTGCACAGAATAACATTTCATTAGCTATATATTAAACAAATGGTGGGTTTACAGTTTATGTAGGAGTGGCATATAAGCAGAAGGCAGTTGAAAGAAAACCAGTGTTTTGTATTAAGCCTGTATTTATGTTTTTATGTACTAAACATATCTATAAATAATAAATTAGCACTCTAGTAAGAACCCATGAGATCACGTTTTGACTAGGAAGTGGAAAGGTAGGGATCCAGAGCCTGGATAAGCCCAGAGCTGCAGTGATTCTGAACTGGGTAGTAAGGAGTGAACATTCTTTCATGAAGGGCGTGTAATAACATTGTGTCCTGGTTTGTGACCTCCTTCACTGTGTGCTTGCTCTAGTAACTCTTGCTGCATAACGCATTAGCCCAAAATGAAGGGGTGGGAAACAACTGTTTTATTTCACTCATGATTTTGTGGATCATGAATTCAAGAAGGGCCCAGTTCTCTCTTGGGATCCCACAGGCGGTAGCAGTCAGACGTCCTCCAGGCTGCGGTTGATCGTGCTGCGTGTAGGAGACTAAACGCTGGCTCAGGTGGCAGCATTCGATGCTGGCTGTCAGCTGGGAGCTCAGCTGGTGCTGTCAGCCAAAACACCTGCATGCGGTCTCTCAGCTTCACAGTCTTAAAATAATCAGACTTCTTATATGGTGATTGGCTTCCCCTGAGCAAGTGTCCCAAGAGCACGTGGGGTGGGGGTGGGGGGCCTGAAGCTGCGCGGCCTTCTGCGACCCAGCCTTAGAAGTCACCCTGGATCACCTCTCCATCCCAGGTTGGTCACCCTGGATCACTTCTCCATCCCAGGTTGTTGAAGGCAGTCACAGTCTTCCCAGGCTCAAGGACAGGGGACGTAGAGCTCAGCTCCTTGTGAGAAGAAAGTTAAAGAATGTGTGATCCTTAAGAATTCTGTAACGGTCTTCATCTTTACCAAAGAAACACTGATTATTTACTGAGCAGATTTACTTCAAATATTTTGAAATAAAAATCCATCCAACAAGTAGTCTGTCTCCACTATAAATTCTTGGAAATACAGATTTTTCAATATGTAGCTGCCTTTGTGTCTAATGGTAAGATCAGAAATAGCCCATATTTCATCAACTCTATGATGTGATCAATTTTATGACACAACATTACTTTGTGTACCCCTGGGAGATAAAACAATGACGCACAACTATGATGACACTAATTGCAGTGTGCTGACATAGGCAATAGAATGTTAATTTTAGAATTGATGAAACAGTATTTTAGAGTTTCAGAAATGTGTCTGTGGGCTCTTTTCCTTGAGATAGGATTTGCATGTCATAAGACGGACTCTTTTCAAGTACAAAATTCAGAGATTTAAGGTATTTATACCAACTTGTACAACCATCAAAAACACTAATTCCACAACAGTTTCCTCAGCCCCTCCCCTCCCCAAATCCTATATTAGTGGTCACTCCCCATTTTTCTTTTCTTTCTATCCCCTAGCAACCACTGATCTACTTTCTGTCTTTGTGGATATTCCACATAAATGGGCTCATATAGTACGTGAATATGTGGCTTTTCCTGTATGGTTTCTTTTACTTACTATAGATTTCATCCAGGTAGTATCATGCACCTAAGTACTATGTGGTCTTCATTATTCATCCCTTCACCAAAAGTGGTTCCCACATATGCTTAGAATACAATAATAGATAAGATGATGTGCACATGTCAATATTCCATAATTATTCACAAAACCTCCTTGGGGTAGAAAGATAAGAAAAAAATTAACTATTATAGTGCATCTTCCATGTACTCAGAAGGGCTTCATTCAACAGAGCACTTCCCTTGTCTAAAGGTGTTAATATTGGCTGGACAGCACAAAGTTCTTCAACTAATATTAAGATTTTAAAGAAAGATCTCTGGTCTCTAAATTCACAATTAAATCAGAAGAATATGGCCTGACTGAAGTCCTCTATCTCTTGATTCCAAGTCCTTAGAATCAAGGACAGGTTTAGATCAAGGTAACTGAGAGCTGACCTTTTGAAGATCTGGTAGTTGGTCTATATGGATAGAAAGGCTTTGAGGTGGTTTGAAAACATGTTCTGAAGGCTCTGGCAGAGGTGGACACCTATATGTCTAGGTGAAGCAGCAGAGCTGAGAATCCTCGGGACTGGTAAGAAGTGGGTGAGAACACTACGGTATTTGGGAGCTACCCCTTCTTAATACCCAAAGTCCAATGATCAGAATGATGTCTTTTACTTAATATTTTCAAGGAGGAAAGGAATGGAGCAAAGAGAAGGAGGGAGGAAAAGACTAGGAATAAGGGAGGATGGAGGAAAGAAAAATAAGAAGAAGGAAAGGCTGATTTTACCAAGTGAAGTGTGTTTGGTTCTTCCACCCTACTTGAGAACAAGGTCTTGCTGGAGGGAATGAAGGCTGAGGAAGCCAGGACAAAAAGAATAACTAGTATTATTGGAATGAGCAGTACTTTGGCTGAGTAACCTCAGGCATGTCTCTGAGCCTCCTTTGTCCTCACCTTCAAATGAGGGGCTCAACAATTACAAAGGTCCAGATCAATGAATATTTCCTCCAGTCCTTAGTTGTCCTTTCCCAAGAAAACATCTTCCTAATCTTTGGGTTCTGAGCACACCTGTCAGGAAACTGTAATCTCTCTCTCAATCTCCCAGTCAATTGAGCCTTTCTTCTATGTGGGCTAAGTAATTTTTGGAAATGAACCCCTCACTAAATTGTTAGGTGCTCTGAGATAAGACAAAGGCTATTTTTTTTTTTAACATCCTTGATACCATGTGTGGCTATGTGTTTGTTTAATATAAATAGAGGAAATTAGAGATAGGATTCAGGCTCACCAGAAATTCCCTGCTTTAGGTTTTAAATATTAGAGGCTTAAATTCTGCTAGAGATGTAATAAAAAGAAAGTGAAAAATGTGGATAAAAGAAATAAACAGAGGTGAAAGAGAGAAATAGATGTATTGAGTCCATGTATTAGGGAAAATAAGTTCTGTTAATCTAAGCAAAGTCAAGAAGAGAAGTGAGTCTAGTGTATACTTGCCTGGAGTGGTACAGGGGTCATGAGCATGATTTTAGATTTTCTGTGGATCACCATTTTCAAAATGTCAATAGTTGTGTGATAATAGCTGTAGAAAAAAAGCAACATATCGAATTTGTGACTTTATAGTTAATGTCCCTTTGGAGTTGGTAAATAATAATAATAAGTTGCTTTAAATTCAATCCAAGGAACGATATTATATTATATTAGTATTATATCAATATAGGCATACTTCTGAGATGTTGTGGGTTTGGTTCTAGAGTTTCTAGACCACCCCAATAAAGCAAATATTGCAATAAAGCAAGTGATATAAATTTTTTGGCTTCCCGGTACGTATGAAGTTATGTTGGCACTGTACTCTATTTTGGTATCTGTGATTGCATTATGCATAGTAAATGTGCATTACTTAATTTAAATACACTTTATTTGGAAGAAATACTACAATCATGTGAACCTTCAGCAACTCATAATTATTTTTCTGGTGGAGCGTCTTGTCTTGATGTTGATGACTACTGACTGATCAGGGTGGAGGTTGCTGAAAATTGGGGTGGCAATTAAAATAAGTAAACAGTTAAGTTTGATGTACAAATTGACACTTCCTTGACACTTCCTTTCACAAAAGATTTCTCTGTAGCATGTGATGCTGTTTGATAGAGTTTTATCCGGAAGAGAATTTCTTTTAAAATTGTAGTCAATCCTCTCAAAACTTGCAATGCCTTATCAATTAAGTTTACGTAATATTCTAAATCTTTTTTTTTTTTTTTTTTGTCATTTCAACAATGTTCATAGAATCTTCACTGGGAGTAGATTCTACCTCTAGAAATCAATTTCTTTGCTCCTTTATATGAAATAATTTCTTAATCTGATCAAGTTTCATCACAAGATGGTAGTATTTCAGTCATATCTTCAGGCTCTAATTCTAGTTCTCTTGCTATTTCATCCTATATCACTTCCTTCCCCCACTGAAGTCTTGGACCCCTCAAAGTCATCCATGAGGATTGGCAACTTTTCCCAAACTCCTGTGAATACTGATGATCTGACTTCCTGAGTAACAAATGTTCTTACCAGCTACGGAATGGTGAATTATTTCCAGGAGGTTTTCCATTTGATTTTCCCAGATCCATCAGAATGCTTATCTATGGCAGGCGTGGTCTTAAAAAATGCTATTTCTTAAATAATAAGTCTAGAATGTCAAATCCCTCCTTGATCCATGAGCTACAGAATGGACACTGTGTTATCAGGCATGAAAACAACATTAATCTTCTTGTGTATCTCCATTGGAGCTTTTGGGTGACTAAGTCAATTTTGCAATGAGCAATAATATTTTGAAAGAAATCATTTTTTTCTGAGAAGTAGGTCTCAACAGTGGGCTTAAAATATTCGGTGCACCAAACAGGGCTGTCCAACCTGCAGCCTGTGAAAGACATGTAGATTTTTTGAGAACAGTTTAGCTCATCTGTGGTGTCAGATATCACAACGTGTACACGTGCCCCCCCCACTTTTTGTTTTGCTCATCAGCTTGTGTTAGTGTTTGTGTATTTACTGTGTGGTACAAGACAACTCTTACTCTTCCAGTGTGTGGCAGAAAAGAAAAACAGATTGAACACCCTTGCCAGATATGCTGTCATCTAGGAGCAGCTGTTTCATTTATAAAGTACGTGGAAAATAACTTTAACACAATAGCTGAGAGACCTAGGATTTTCAGAATGGTGGATGTGCAAAGCATTGGCTTCAACTTAGTAGCTTCATTAGCCCCTAATGGGAGAGTCAGCTTGTCTTTGGAGGCTTCGAAGCTAGGTGTTCACTTCTCTCCCCTCTACCTATGAAAGTTCTAGATAGCATTATCTTCCAATTTAAAAACAAACAAAAAAAGCTATTTTTTTCTGTACTGAAAATCTGTTGTTTAGTGTAGCTACTTCTATGCATTATCTTATCTCTTCTGGATAACTTTCTGCAGCTATTACGTCAGTCCTTAATGCTTCACCTGCACTTTTATCTTATGAAGGTGACTTCTTTCCTTAAACCTCATGAACTGAGCTGTGCTAACTTCCAACCTTTGCTCTGCAGATTCTTCCCCTCTCTCAGCCTTCATAGAAGCGAGAAGAGTTAGGGCCTTGGTCTGGATTAGGCTTTGGCTTACAGGAATGTGGTGGCTTTTTTGATCTTGTGTTCAGGCCACTAAAGCTTTCTTCACATCAGTGTGTGTTTCTCGCAGTGGAGCTTTTCATTTCCTTCAGGACCTTTTCTTTTGCTTTCGCAGCGTGGCTCACTTTTGGCACAAGAGGCCTGCCTTTCAGCTTGTTTTCCTCAAGGTTAATCAGCTCTAGCTTTTGATTGAAAGTGAGAAGTCTGGGGGTCCTCCTTCTGTTTAAACTCTTAGAGGACTTTGTAAGGTTATCATCTGTCCTAATTTCTACATTGGTGAGTCCCAGGGATTAGGAAGTCCTGAGGAAAGGGAGAGAGACAGGGAAGGGCCAGTTAGCGGAGCAGTCAGAGCTCACACATTAATTAATAATTAATTTGGCATCTTGTATAGGTGTAGTTCATGGTGTTGCCAAACAATGACAATAGTAGCATTAAAGATCATTGGACGTAGGTGACCTTAACTGACATAACGCTAATGAAAAAGCTGGAAGTTGTGAGAATCACCAAAATAAGCGGCAGAGACACGAAGTGAGCACATACTGCTGGCTAATTGTTGCCAACAGAATTGTTCTATGCAGGGTTGCCACAAACCTACAATTTGTTAACACACACACAATTATCTGTCAAGTGCAATAAAGTGAGGTATACTGATATGGCCAAAATCATGAAGGGAGGAGTGAAGAAATATGGCATAGCAGTCAGGGTTCTCCAGAAAAATAGAAAACACACATACACACACAGATGCCTAATTTTGATTTTAGGGAATTGGCTCCCATCATGGTGAGAGTTGGCAAGTTTGAAATCTGTAGGCCAGGCCAGCAGGCTGGAAACAGGCAGGTTTTCTGTGTTCCAGTCTTGGGGCAGAATCCCTTCTGTTTTGGGAAACCACAGTTTTGCCCTACGGCCTTCAACTGATTGAATTGCAGCCCACTCTCATTATCAAGGTTAATCTCCTTTGTTTAAGTCAACTGATCATCAATATTAATCACATCCACAAAATATCCTCACAGCAACATTAAGATTAGTGGTTTACCAAACAGCTGGGCACCAGAGCCTAGCCAAACTGAAGTTAACCATTACAGTGGGAAACACTCATTTAGTGAGTCTGGATTTACAGATGTTGACTTGCATGTACTGGTGGATAATAAAGATGGAAATGTGGGCAGCGCTGTGGCTCGGAGGAGTAGGGTGCCGGCCCCATATGCTGGAGGTGGCAGGTTCAAACCCACCCTGGCCAAAAACAACAACAACAACAACAAAAAAAAAAAAACATGGGAAAGTTCAACAGGGTATTAGAAATGAAAGCAGTGAATCTGTCTTAACTTGTTCACCCGTTTTTAATCAGAAATTCACTTAGTCTGGAAAATTTCCTTCATGTAGTTGCATGTCCTATTGTTAATTGAAGAAGTATTTCCAGGGCCTTCCCATTCCGTTCATTTTACATAGCTCCATTGCAGCATTACATTGTAACTGTCTACCACAAAGGTTTGCTAGTGATTGCCCTTCATTTGCATTCAGATTGAAGCAAAGAGAAGGAAAAGTACACAAGCAGGAGTCTTGTAATTATGCTACATAAAATTATTAGGCAATTTAGAAAATTGTTAGTGAGAAACTGCCCATCATGCATAAAAATAATTTTGATTTTGATGTATGGAGTTTAATGTAAGAACGATTGTTGGAAGACCACACTATTAATTTTTTTCCATAATTATTCAAGCACATTTGAATTCGTTTTCAAGAAATGATATCTTTATAAGGTTGAGCCACTCCAGTCAAGAGAATACTCCTCTTAGTTCTGTGACATAGTTCACTTTGCAGGGCTTGCTGTGAACTCTAAAGTTGACAGAACAAGAAAGAACAATGAATTATAGCCTTTCCCTACCCCTGATTACAACTAAAAAAAAAAAAAAAAAAAAAAATGACATATGTTCTTACACACTGAAGTATCTGAGATAGAAAAGCATACTAATGTAATTTGTGGGTTTCTGTATTGTCTTTAATGTAGAAATACCCTTAACTCTCCTTTTTCATGTACCCAATTGTTTATTCACATAATTGTTAATGCAGCGATACATGTGTTATATTAAAAGATCACGAACATGTTACTTCTCCGTTCTTGTTATAGATGATTTCTTGCAAATTTTAAGCTAGAGAGAGTCAATATTTAATTAGAGCCTCTCTTCTTAGTATTCAAAGAATACCACATTGGCTATTACATGTAGCGAATTTGCATTAATCCGTTACAAATCAATGTTCAGTAGTATTTTAGGAACTGTAAAATACACTTCTCAAGACAAAGTGCAAGCTCTTTAGTGAGGCATATGTAGTTGACCTGTTTGGGGAGGCCTGTTCTAACTCAGAGGCCTGTAGTTGACCTGTTTGGGGAGGCCTGTTCTAACTCAGAGCCCCCCACCATTGGGAACTATTAATAGCTTAGTCCTTTTTATACCTGTTTGCACCATGTGATTTGGACACTCTCCTGAGTAACAGGTGGATGGCACCATCAAACATATTATTCATCCTCTTATAGCAGTTTGAGCTATATGACCAGGAAATTGCAGTCAATTTCTATAGGGTATCAACTCTGAGAGTTGATGGACATGCACGTTTGTGTGTAAGTAGGTGAAGGTTGTCCAGAAAGTGGATAGGGAGAAGGAGAGGTAAAGGCTATCTGCACCCCCAAAGTGAGCCTGAGGTTGGGCCCTAAGGATAAGACACCTGGCCTTTGCTTGACCTGATTTGACCTGGTTCTTTGCTATTATTGATAAACATATAGAGCCCTCCTTTCTGCTTGATTCTTGTTCCTTCTTTTCAGCCTGGTGTAGCAATCCCCTGTGCCCTGCCTCCATACATGCTGACCATCTCCGTGGTTTCTAAGTCAATATTGTTCTTTCCCTTCTCTGTGCTGTTGTGTGTGGAACGATGCCTTCTATGTAAAGGTAATGTGGACAAGTCAGCTCCAAATTGCCTCCAAGACCCTCTCTTTCTTTGGTGGCTTGTATGATCTTTTGCACATCACTTTAATCTTTAGATGTCTTAGGTCTAAAATGGAGAGAATAGCTCTTAAACGGGAGAGGACCTTCTCAGGATAATTACATGAGATGTCATCTACATGGCCCTCTAATGGTGCCTGACACTTTTGTCATCGATGGGTTTTAATACCAATTTTGCAAAAAAATTGGGTCTGATTCTAATTCAACTTTTAATATATAGATCAATCATCCCCTGATTCAGTCTCAAAAGCCAGTCTTTGCCTTCAGCTTCATAAATATCCACTTATAAATATTTCATATCCTAAGTCACATCTATTAATAAATCATTGTGGGTATCTAACAAAATTAAAATAGCACCCTTTTCTGATTCTCTGAAAATATAGGTAAAAGACACTGATAATATCACAGTGCCCAAGGCGGACCTGGTCCAGAGAAGGCTACCCTGGGGAAGTGATGCCTGAGTTGACAGTCAAGGATTGAGAAATGGCAAAGGGAGAAGAGAACAAACAGTATTTCAGGCAACACTTAGAAATGCATTCTAGGGAAATCGTGTGCAAAGAAGGAACATAGTGAACTTAAGTCTCTGAAAGGAGGCCAGTCTGTTCACGTGGGTAGTGACCAGGCCTGTAGAGGACATTGGGTAGTGTTTGTTTCGCCCTAAAAATACTAAAGAGACCTCTTATTAAGTGCTTTCTACATACCAGATGCTTTTACATTGAACTTATGCTATTGCCCCAAACCCTGCAAGGCAGGTGATACTAGAATCCCAGTTTTACAGAAGGGAAACTGAGGCACAGAAAGGCAAAGTAATTCTCAGTATGTCCAGTCAGTGCAATGGTTGAATTTGGACATGAACTAACACAGATAATCCTCTAGGCTTCCTGCTTATTAGTGCTATAGAGCCCAGACTAAGTGAGCAAGGGGAGGACGCGGTGAGTGGGTTCCCAGTATGATCTGCAGGAGTGCACTGACCTTCAAATGTCAGTTTGGCTGCTGAGAACTGATGGGAAGGAGGCCAGAGGGGCTGCTGGCACACTGGGTAGGTAGAAAGCAGAGATCCCAATGTGTGATGGTGCATGTTTGGGCTGCAATAGTTGGAAAGTGTTGTTTTGTGAGAGCAAATTTCAATTTAACCAGAACACCTTGAAGTGAAGGCTTTGAATTGGAAAGAAGGTTTTAAATTGCCATCCGAATGTGTCATTTTAGTGATTGAAACATTTCAGGGCCAAGTGTGCCGAGCTGCACCTTTATGGAAGGAGCTATTTGAGGGAAATAACTGGCAGGTCCTATAGCAGATGTGTCTCAGATATGAATTCAGAGGAAAGGGCCATCTACCTTAGTTGGAGTCGGGACTCACAGAGGTTCCGAACAACCAAGTTTGGGGGCTCCTGTAAATTAATTAGCTGTTACATGTGAACTTGTAAGATCAAATCACCCACATGGTAGATATTTGAGAAACTTTGTGTAACTATGAAAAAAAGGCGACTTTATGATCCAAGTGTAAGAGACATAACAAGCAAAAACAGTTGATAGCTTATGTGGGTCAAAAGAGGAGGTAAGAAGCTATGTTTGCATCATTCATAGAGAGTGTTTGCACTTTGAAGATTAATGTCCCTGGTGGAAGGAGTTGAAAACATTTACAATCGTGTTTGTGCTTATGGCTCAGCTCCACTTTATGATATTTTGGAATAAAATAAAAACTCTAGTGTAATAACTTTTTTTTTAATGCAGTAAGATGTTTAAGCCTCACAGATTTTCCCCAGCAATTTTCTAAGCTGGCCTCCAGAGAAAAAAACATTTTGTAATCAGTGGTCTCTAAGAAACCAAACCAAAGAAATTATGCTTATATATGAATATGAATGGGCAATGGGGCACACTGAATTTGATACTGAGGGATAAACCAACAGCATCAATGATGTTTACGAGGAAGTACAAGTATTAAGTCTGAAACTAGACTGTTTTCCACTGCTAAACTGCTCTGAGTTTAGTGAAATAATCTATTTTGTCAGAATGGAAATCCACTGATGGAAACCACATCATAATTTCAGAAAACATCCATAGACTTTGATATACTCTTTCTAATTGGAGACAAAGTGAGCAACAAGAATTGAAATAGAATGTATCTGGATAACGAAAGGTAAGTGTAAATGTTCTAGAAGTATCTAACTGCATTTTCAAATGGGGTTGGAATGCATTTTCTTTGATCATTCGTCTAAAACAGTAACTGAGAGCCACAAAGAAAGATCTCATCTTATAGATGTTGCATTGATGCTCAGAAACAAATTTAATTTTTCTGTACTCATGCATGTCATGAAAGTCAATAATTTTCAATTAAATAACTCAACTTCAATTTTTTTTCCTCTTGCCTAGAAAGTCATCATCACTCAATAAATTGTATGTGGTTTGTCAACTACGTATTCCTTCCTGCAGACTTTTTTGCCCTTAAAGAAATATAACCCTTTTGTGCAAATCAATATATTTGAAATCCTTTATTTTTATATACATTTGTTTAATGAAAGAAATACAAGTTCATCTAATAAAATATGGAAATAAAGATTTCTACAATCAGAAAATGGCCATGTAGTTCTGCTATTCATACACAGTAACACAATATTTTACTGCCAGTCTCTTACATGTTTGCCCCAAATTTTTCTTCTGTATTTTTATTCTTTTATATAAAGAGTTGTAATATAACATCTACATATATGAAGTCAGCATGTATGGTGTGTGTCAGAAGCTCAGCTCATCAGACGATACCGTCACAGGGATTTATCAACCAATGTTCTTTTGAGAAGCCTTGATCCAGCAAGTAAAGAAAAATCATCAAGGACTCAGTTTCTCCTCATCTTTGTCCTCCTTTCTAAACAAATGGCTTGCAAACATTCTCTAATTTCCACCTCTCTCTCTCAGAACAACTTGGCAGACACTTCACTATTGAAATATCTGGCTGCAGTTGGCCTATGGCACAGCCTTGGGTTTTGGCTTGTTCTGTGCATTTATTTTTCCTGCCTGACTTTGGCATTGGGACACAGTCATGGAAGGAAACAATCCCCAGAGATCTTGTCTCACTAAGTCTGTTGTACAATCTAAAACATTCAGTAATACCAGCTGTTCTGAGCAGAACAGAAGCCATAATTAGAGATACAATGATTTCACACTAAACTGTAGTTACGTAACACATAACTACATTTTAATGTTCATCAATTTTTATCTCATACTGTATTTATCTTCAAGGAACAAATGAGCCAAGCGAATTGGATTTAAGATGCACAAAGTTATATTTATTTAACATTCCTTTCTCATCTTTTGCTGTTAAAAAAAAAATCATTGCATCTTGGGTAAACTAAGAAGAATCTTTTCCTCCTGAACACTACAGCTTTGTCTGCTCAAATCCAAATTAAGCAAAGTGGTACAGCCACTCTGAAAAATATTTTGGCATTTTACTACAAAGTTAAACATACAATGACCATGTGACCTCATAATCTCATTGATGGGAAGTCATCTGAAAGAAGTAAAATTTATATTAATATGTATTCCTGTACAATATTATTTATAGCAGGACAATTGCCAAAAAGTAGAGAACAACCCAAATTTCTTTCAGTGGGTGAATGGATAAACAAACCATGACGTGGGTATACAATAGACAACACAACAAAGGGAAAACGATGACACCCACAAACCGATGACCCTCCAGAGGCATTTTTATAAGTGACAATAGATAAAATAAGTACTTTATTGTCAGGGTCCTGCCCTGAGAACAGTGTCCACTGGGACCTGTGGAAACTGGTGGCGATTGAGTGAAGAAATATAGAATTAGAAGGGACAGTAAAGAAAGACAAGAGACAGTCCTTTTGCCGGTGGTGGCGAGTGTGGAGGGATCGCTTCAGCACAAGCCACGCTTCACCACCAAGAGGCCCAACACCTTGTTCTAGGTGCAGGGCCCTCTCACCCATCTCTGCCCAAATAAATTCATGCCCAGGTGCTAAAAAAAAAAAAAAAAGACAAGAGACATAGAGTAGAATTAAAAGTGGGAACTCAGGGGTCCATTGCCCGTCACAGGATTCTGGCAATGGCCCAGAGTGTTTGCTCCACTCTGATTTTATTAAAGTCTATTTGCCCAGAGGGTTAAGATGAGGGAGGGAACAAAGATGCCAACAGTTTCTGGGATTGATCATATGAGCTCCTATTGTTATTATAATTAACCTTAAGGGTAGCCTTCAGAAATCTGAAATCTGAGCCTTGGACTGGGAAAGCCTTCTGCATGAGGTCACATTCACAGATTTCTAGGGAGGTGTTAAGTGTGCTAGTTCTCCTTGGAGTAAAACACCACCAGCGTTAATCTCCTCTGAGGGACCCTGGGAGGGAGGCATTTTCCTCCCATCACCACTATAGAGAGTTTTCCTCTACAAGAAGGGATAAGCTCTTCTTCTCAGAGCTGGAGCTACTCCCTTGGCCTCTGCCTCAGGCAAATGCATATCTCCACAGGAGGTATCTGCAGGAGATAACAGACCCGGAAGGAACTCAGTGTCGGAGAGAGTGCTACAAGGTCATTTCCAAAAGGTTTAAAGGTACACCAGTTCTTTTAAAAAGCCGTGCTATATCACAAAACATCAATTACAGATATTCTAGGACTGAGATAAAAATGGGCATGCTCTCACTTAAAGGAGAGAGTAGACACAGAATTGGGGCTAAGCCCAGTGGGCAGGAAATGCCCCAGAAGATGTATCTTTTCTAGGACTTGCCATAATCTTTTCTCTGGCCATTACTCTCCTCAGAGTGCTCACAGACCCAGCAGGGTGTTGGTAAACTGTATCCCCAACAGGCTAGAATTTCAGAGAAGGTAAGAAGCTTGCCAGCAATGGCTAGCTGAAATGTAGACTAGCTGACTTTTCTTTGTTCCAACTCACTCAGCTTACTTTTTAGTTTTCCTCTTTTTACTGGGGGTGCTTTCCTTTGCCAAGCATGGGGTCTTCAGTCCCCATTCCCCCAGCACTTTGTGATTCCATTGATGATACTCTAGAAGTGTAAAATTGGAGGGGTAGGTTGGAGAGTGCTAGAGGTTAGTGGTGGGGAAGGGTGTGCTTATAAGGAGATTCTTCAAGGTGCTGGGATTGTCCTGTATCCTGTTTGTACTCGTAATGATAAGAATCTTTTCATGGGTTAAAGCTCAAACTGTAAATCAATAAACCAAATATTACTGAGTGTTTAAAAAATCCAAGGTAGTGGTAAACAACACTATTTCTATCACACACAAATTTTTAAAAAAGTGACAATACCCACAACTCATGTCTGTTGTCATTTCTCAAAGCTCTGAAACCCAGCGTAGCATAATGCCTGGTTTTCCAATTATTGGTGTTTTTGATCTTTTCTATGACACATGTGGAAGTCTGGAGACAACTTTAAGGAAGGAGAAAATGAGTTTAGGCACTATGTCAGGATAAGTTAACACTTACTTTGTGAAATGTTATGTAGAAAGGACTAGAAGGATATGTGAAAACAATGAAGAAATCTTTGCACGACACCTGGGGACAACTACAACTGACCTAAATGGAAGATTATGGAATTTGTTGGATTCAATTATAAAAAAAAGAAGAAGAAGAAAAACTTTACTATTATGTAAACAAAACTTTACTATTATGGATCACCCCCAGCAGATGCCAGACTGAGTTGTTGGGTGCTGTCTACCCGTAAAAATTGAATTTTCCAAATGCTTCCATGGTTGTCATTCAGTTCTCCTTAGTAGTTCCACTAAGTAGTGGGGTTTTATCATTCCACTTATTATGATTTCTTTTCATGACTAGAACTTAGATTCATCTTAAGCACTGGGCTTTGCCCCAGTTCTGTGTCTACTCTCTCCTTTAAGTGAGAGCATACCCATTTTAATCTCAGTCCTAGAATATCGGTAATTAGATTTTGTGATATAGCACGGCTTTTTAAAAGAACTGGCACACCTTTAAACCTTCTGGAAATGACCGTGTAACACTCTCCTGGAAACTGAGTTGCTTCTGGGTGTGTTATTTCAACTACGGTCAGTTTAGCTTCAAACTTGTCCAGGGAAATCACTAAACCATCCCGTCAAGCCATGCCTGCATTGTTAGCTTGAGAATCAGAGGTGTCAGTTGTATTTGCTTTCAAGAATGTAATTATTAATAACATGCACTGTGACTTTCCAAGAATGAATCAAACTTGTGTGGATTCTCAAACCTCTGTCACTGTGAAAGCCTCTGCTAATTTTGCCCAGAGACTTTCACAGTCCTACTGTTAGGCTCTACACACTTTGTAAAATCCTTGTATGGATGATAGCAGAAAAGATCATCTTTCATGTCTTAAATATTTAGTATTGATTATTATTAACCATGTTGCAGATTGCCTCAGAGCCAGAGACATTGCAATCAGTGAGTAAAATGTTTGTGAGCTGGCAGTAACAAGCAGCCTTGCTTTTCTGAATTATGTTTTCAAGTTGGATTTTAACATTGCCAGTGGTAATCCCCAGAGTATTTCAGGATTCTGGAAATGATATAGATAATAATTTGTTTTTAATATCTGAATGCTTAGATGATTGAGGCAGCTTTGCTTTGTGGTAAATTATCTTCTATGCCTGGGTAAAAATTGTTAATTAAAAATGGTAGATTTGAGCAGTGCCTGTGGCTCAAGGAGCAGGGCACCAGCCCCATATACTGGGGGTGGCAGGTTCAAGCCTGGCCCTGGCCAAAACTGCAAAAAGCAAAAGAAGGTAGATTTGCCACCAGAATTTGGTGAGAATGGCATGCTCAATGCATATTTCCTGCCCTAACTAGAGTATATGAATTATATAAATTTTATATAGGATTTTAGTAATTTGAAGAGAAACCAAATATGTAAATACATTTTTCTTTTTGTTACTTTAACCTGTGTATTTTTATTCCATTTAGTGTCAAGCTGTCTTTCAATGGGTGAATTTACTTCCTAATTCCAGGTGAAGAGTTAGTACATATTAATATAATTTTGTTTAAGTAAAATAGATTATAAACTGGGAATCAAATTTTAGAAAAACATGTTGACTCGTCATTTAATTTTGTTTCTAAAACAAATACATGAACTCTGTATCAATATGGCACTGTATGTGAACTTAAACTGTCTTAGGAAAATATCATTTTATTTATAAATCACCAGAGTTAATCAGTCAGTCTATAATCTACTAGCATGTTAGCTTAAAATGATTTTGTATATGCTATCCTTATAATCGCACATATCTAATGATTGAGGAAAGATAACTGATCTATATGTATTACTATTGAAAATGAATTTAGATAAGGCTTTGCTTATATGAGATCAAACAATTAGGGTCAAAAACTCATCCTGGAAAAAGTCTTACCTCAACACTGAGTATGACTAGAGTCACAAACAGTGTAGGATGAGTTTGTGATGAGTTTGTTTTCAATTGTCAGAACTTGTAGTTCCACAGCTGATGGCCATTCCAGTAAAAAGAGCTCCAAAATTGCTTTCAAGGTGGACCAGGTGCTGGCCTCAGTTTCCAGCTTCCTAAAGGGGACCCTAGCGATATTCAGCCGTGAGGGATGCAGCACTTTTTCTAGGATGAGTTCACAAACTTCCTTGTCCAACCTCCTTTGCTGATGCATTCTTGCCGTTCATGGCTTGTTCCGAAAGGAGCTGAAGCCTTAATTGATCAATCACTTGATTGAGAGGAAACTTAGAGCGAATGTTTAAAAGGTCCTTAATTTGACCAAAATGACAATTCTTCTCTGAATGTGATATGTGGGTGAAAAAACAGGCAAGCAAATGGAAATTACAGTTAGGAAAGTGTCATAAAATTGTCGTGGCCCTTACTTTTAAGTCTATCTGTTAAAGAGTGTTATTGAGACACTTTCAAAGTGGAAAATTTAAAGGTTTTCGTTATAGTCACGGAATTGTACAGTCACCAGCGCTACTAAATTTTAGAAAATCGTTTATATCCTTCCTAAATAAACAAAGCAACAACAACAAGAAAAACAACTCATACCCCTTGACAGTCAGTTTATACCTGCTCATTCCTCAGTAGCTGGAAACCACTACTGAACCCTTTGTAGCTGTGTATTTGCTAATCTGGACATTTCATATTAATAGATACATATCATATGTGGCCATTTGTGTCTGGATTCCTTAAATTAAACATAGTATTTCCAACGTTCGTTGTCATCCCATGGATCTGTGCTTTATTTCTTTTTACGGCCAATTTTCTATTGTATGACCATATCACATTTTGGTTTAGACATTCTTCAGTTCTTAGACATTTGAAACTACTTTTTGATTTTATGACTAATGCTTCTGTGGATGTGTACATGCAAGGTCTTACCTGGGTATGTATTTTCTGCTCCTTTGGACGTGTGCCTAGGTGTGGGATTGACGGATCATACAGTATTCTACATTTAACATCTTGAGTAACTAGAAAACTGTTTTCCAAAGTGACTGTATTATTTTACAAGCCTGCTAGTAAAAAACGTGCAGGGACTAATTTCTCCATATCTTTGTCAATATTTGTTCTTGTCTGCTGTTTTGATATTAATAAACATCCTGTGATTTTGATGTGCATTTCCTTGGTAACTGATGATGTGGAACATCTTTCCAGGCGTTTATTGGTTATGTGTATATTTTCTTTAGAGTGATATCTATTCAAATGCTTTGCCCATTTTTAGTTGGGTTATTTGTCATGTTTTTGTTGAGTTTGAGATGTTTTTAAATACTTAAAAGGGATACAAATCCCTTTTCAGATATATGAGATATATAATTTCCAAATATTTGTCTCATGTAGTGGATTATCTTTTCCATTTTTAAAATTGTATCCTTTGAAGCACTAAAGTTTTAATTTCAATGAAGTTGGATTTATGCATCTATTTTTTGTTGTAATTGCTGTCCTTTTCATGTTTTTTCTAGTAATCGGCTAACTGACAGTCACAGAGATTTACACTGTGTTTTTTGTTTTCTTTCTTTCTTTTTTTTTTTTTTTTAAGAATTTACACATTTAGATTTTCCATTTGGGTCTATGATCCATTTTGAATTAACTTTTTATATGGTATGGGGTCAGGTTCCAAATTTATTACTCAGATGTGGATATTTAGTTGTCCCAGAACCATTTTTTGATTGGACGATTCTTCCCGCCCCCCCCATTCAACAGTCTTAGCACCCTGACAGAAAATCATTTAAACCTAAATGCAAGGACTTATTTCTGTACTCTCAATTCTTACTCCACTGACCTCTAAGTTTATGGACATGCTAATACCATGTTATCTTTTTTATTGTCTTGATATTTGTACTTTGCAACAAGTATTGAATTCAGTTAAGTGTGAATCCTCCAACTATAATCTTTTCAAGATAGTTTTGGCTATTCTGGGACCTTGTAGTTATATTCAAATTTTAGAATCAATTTATCAATTTTGAGAAAAAGCCCAGCTGGGATTTCAATAGGGATCACGTTGAATCTATAGATCAATTTAGGACCTGTAGCCATCACAATAATATTAAGTCTTATGATTCATGAACATTGAATGCCATTCCAATTAGGTAAGATTTCTTGAATCGTCAATCAAGTTTTGTTACAGAGCAGAAGACTTGTACTTCTTTTGTTAAATTGACTTCTAAGGATTTGGTTTTTTAATGCTATCTGAAATGGATTATTTTCTTAGGGATTGCATCTCTCTGCTTACGTGACCCGTGTGCTCATCATGCATGTTGTTCGTTTTTCTATTTTGTTTTTTGTTTTTCTCTCTTCCTTTTCCCATTAGGTCTCTCAGCAAATTAGTCATAGTTATTTTAAATTTCTGGTCTGCTAATTCCAAAATCTGTTATGTCTATGTCTGGCTCTGATGCTTGTTTTGTCTCCGCAGACTGTGTTGCCTGCCTCTAGTCATGCCTTGTGATTTTTTGTTGAAAGCCAGACATGCAGTATTTTGTAAGAATGAATCACTCTTGGATGTGCCATTGTATGTTCCTCTGCCCAGGAGTTAGGCTATATTTACTAGGTGCTGTAGTTGTGACGTCACCTACTAAATTTTCCTCTAGTAACTATGTTTTGGTTTTGCCTGTACTCTTTGGGGTTCCCTAGAGACTCCCTAAATAAGGCCTGAGCCTGGCAGTTCTTTCAGCTCTAGCCCCTGTTTTACGGGATCCCTGTTGATGTGGTGAGAAGCTGTGGGGCGGGGCGTGGGGATGCGTTTTACAATCCTGTGAGGAGGTCTCAATGTTTTAGTGAATATGTGTTCCTGGGATGTGACCTTCACAAGTACTTCTTGGCTTTCCCTCCCTTTTTTATGTTAGACACAAAGGCTGGAGTAGGCTAGAGTTGGGTATTTCCTTTGCTCCGGCTTGGTTAGACTCTAGTAAAACCCAAGCTGGTTAGGCTCTGGTCAAGCCATTTGCCTTGAGGACACATACCTTTATCTCTCGTGTACTGCAAGAACATGGTAGAGTTCCTGAAGATGAAACTTACAAAATCATGTAAGTTGATGATGTGTGCTGCCCCTCAAGGGCTGATCCAACAGGAGGTTTTATTCTCATGACAGTTCTCACAGTCCCCCTCACTGAGTCAGTTGCCTCTATTTATACCAGTTACTGGCCCCAATTGCTGGTGCTTCTGTTCCTTGAATGCTGTGATCATCTGCTTCCAACTTTATCTCTTGTTTTTTATGATTGTGGTTTTCCCAGTGACCTCAATTCTCTGATATGTCTAAGATTTTTTTTTAATTTTCACCTTGTTAAGCTTTCTTTATTGCTGTATCAAGGACAGGACGATGATGACAACTTCCAGGTTCTTTACCTATTGGACTGAATCTGAAAGTTCTTAATGGAATTGTTGACTTAATTTCATTTTCAGGTTATTTATTGCTAGTGTGTAGAAACACAATTAATTTTTGTATAATGGCCTCATATCCTGCAACCATACTGACTATATAAATTAGTTCTAACGGAGTATGTGTGTGTGTGTGGTGGGGTATATATATATATATAAAAGATAATGTCATCTTCAAGTAGAGATGACTTTACTTTTTCATTTCAATCTGATTATCTTTTATTTGTTTTCTTGACTGATTTTCCTGGTTAGAACTTACACTATGATGTAGAATAGACAAAGGGCAGATATCTTTTCTGCTTATTTTTTAATTCAGAGGGGAGGCACTCCACCTTGCACCATTAATTATGATGATGTGGGTTTTTAATAAATGGTCCTTCTGAGATTGTAGGAGTTCTTTTCTGTTCCTTGTTTTCTGAGAATTTTTATACAAACAGGTGACAGATTATTTTGCCAAATACCTTTCCTATCACCATGGAGATTATTAGGGTGTTTTTGCATATGAATATGATGTATTACCTTGATTGATTTTCAGATGATAAAAGAGCCATGAACTTGTAGGATGAAGATGATATGTTCATGCTGTGCAGTCCTAAATCTATGTTGCTAAGATTGGGTTTCCTGGTATTTTGTTGGAATGTTCTGTGTCTGTATTCAGGAGTGGTTTTGACCCATAGCTTTGGTTTGCTTTTTGGTTTTTGTTTAGTTTAGTTTTGTTTTCCTTGTGATGTCTTATTCGTTTGCACCCTCAGGGTAACACTGGTCTCCCACTGAGTTGAGACCTGATTCTTCCTCTTCTTTCATTTTTTGGGAGAATTTGTGAAGGACTAGTATAAATCTATCTTGGTGGATTTCACCCATGAAGCCATCTGGGCCTGAGCTTTCTTTTCTGAGAAGTTTTAAAATTACTATGTACTTGTTATATGTTTATTCAGATATTTTCTTTTTTGAGTCAGTTTCTATCATTTGGCTATTATTGGCTTCTATTATTTGGCTTTTTGACAAATGTATGTTATTTAATTTGTTAGCAAACAGTTATTCATAGCATGATTTATAATTTTTCCCTCCTAAGTTGGGTAGTGATGTCTTCTCCTCTTTGACTCTTTGATTTCTGACTTTAATTTGTTTTGTTTTGTTCTTTGTTTGAGACAGAATCATACGCCCTGGATAGAGTGCCGTGGCATTATCATAGGTCATAGCAAGCTCAATCTCTTGGGCTCAAACGACCTTGTTGTCACAGCCTCCTGAGTAGCTGGGAGTACAGGTGCCCACCACAACTATTTTTTTCTATTTTTAGTAAAGTTGGGATCTTGTACTTGTTCAGGCTGGTCTCTAACTGCTGACCTTAGGCAATCCACCCAACTCGGCCTCCCAGAGTGCTAGAATTACAGGTGTGAGCCATAGCACCTGGTCTGATTCCTGACTTTAGTAATTTGTCTGTTCTTTCTTCATGATCTGGCTATATATTTTTTTGTTTTAATTTTTTTCTTAGAACCAAATTTTGACTTTGTTGTTTTTCTATTTAATTTTCTACTTTTATTTCCAGTCTAATCTTATTTCCTTATTTCTGCTTGTATAGTTTGCTCTTATTTTCTAGTTTTTTTAAGGTGGAAGCTTAGGTTATTTATTCAAGATATTTCTTATTTTTTTAATTTAGGCATTTACACCTTTAAATATCTTGCTAAGCTCTGCTATAGCTATATATCATGCTTGTACTTATGTTGTATTTTTGTTTTAGTTTATCTCAAAATATTTCCCAATTCCCATGTGATTTATTTTCTTTGATTCATTGGTTATGTGGCAGTGTGTTGTTTATTAACACATATTTATGAATTTCCTAAGTGTCCTTCAGCTAGTTATTTCTAATTTCATTCCATTGTGTTCAGAAATATACTTTCGTATAATTTTAATAATGTCAATTCATAAATGCTTGATTTATGTCCTAATGTATGGCCTACCCTGGAGGATGTTTCATGTGAACTTGAAAAGAATAGTTTGTTTTTTTAGGTGAAGTGTCATAGATATCTGTTTGGGTCTAACTGGTTTATAGTTTGGTTCAAGCCCTTTATTTCTTTATTGGTCTTCTGCCTAGTTGCTATATTTGATATTTACAGTTGGTGACCAAAGTGTCCAACTATTATTACTGAATTGTCTACATCTCCCTTCAGTTCTGTCATTTTTGCCTGATGTGTTTCAGTTAGATATATGCGTGTTTATAATTGTCTTATATTTCTGAATGATTAAAGATTTATCATAATAAATTTAATTGTCTTCCTGAGTAATATCTTTTGTCTTAAGTTCTCCCCTGCCTAATATTCACATATGTTGATTATTTCCTTAGTGGTTGCCCTGGAGATGACAATTAACATGTTAACTTAAAACAGTCTAGTTGAATTAGTGGTGATCTCCCATGAAAGCTGGACCTCCTCTTCGTCCTGTTACTGTCATTTTTTACATTGTAAATTCACCAACATAATGGTATCATTATTATTCGAAGCAGTAGTTTTTAAATGAGGTGGAAGGAGAAAATAATTATAAGTGCTTTTATATTGTCTCTCATTTTTACCCCTGTAGTTACTTTAGCTGGTGCTCTTTATTTCTTTTTGTAGATTTGACTTCCTACCCAGGGTCAGTCCCCTTCTCCCAAGTTGAAGGGCTCCATTTATTTATTTATGCATTCATATGTTTATTTTATTTATTTATTATGAAATATTTTTTATGTATTGAAAGACAGAGGAAACAGCAATGGCACACGTAGAGTTTTCTTAAATTTTAAAATGTCTTAATTTCTCCTTAATTTTTGCATGATTGTATGGGTAGATAGAGAATTTTTGCTTGCAGTCTTTTTTTTTTTTTTGGCATTTTGAGTTCTCTACTCTTCTAGAAGTGCTTCCAAGGTTGTTAACTTGCAGTGATACATGTACCAGAAATCAAGTTAGAGTTTATAAAAGAGAATTGAGTTTGGGCTTATACTTATAAAATATCTATGCTAAATTTTCAGAAAGAAAATTATGTAAAAAATAATAATATATCTTTCTCTCTGAGGTAATCTTGTTAGCATGTCATATTTATTTTCTTTCTCAGAATGTACACACATGTAGCGGGGATTCATATAAAGAAATGACAAACAATATATATTATTTTGCAACTTGTTTTTGTTTTTCCATAACAATAAGTCATGGACGTCATCCATGGATATAAATATATTTGCATATATTTATCTGCAGATTAAACTTTTTCTTTAATCGCTCTTGATTCCATAAAATAAATCTGTTATTTCCCTGAGTACCAGATATATAGGTTTATAACATTCTTTTTTAACTTCTGAAAACAAAACTGCAACTGGATTTATTCTTACTGTGGGAGAGTAGTTAGTGAAGGGTTAGTGAATCAACTGTGTGTGCCAAATAATATCCTGAAAAGTTCCTGAATCTTCACTTCTATGCATATATGCAAACGCAATGCTAAAAAAATTGTATCTATTTTTAAAATAAACATTTTTTTCTATCTAAAATTAAGATCACTTCCTTATTCTTCTCTTTACTGGCAATTTATATTTCTACTTCTGCCTTCGTCCTGCTTACCTGATCATATCCCATGCTTATTTATGACTGACTAGTTTCTTTTTCTTTTCTTACCAGTCTGTAGGAAATACAGTCAGTGTCACCACCTCCTTTCCTTTGTGGCTTCTCAAATTTCAATCCTGACTTAGACTATCTCACCTAGTCCAGGTTTATGACCAAAAGCATATGTTTACTTTTCATATATTTGATACTTTATTTTAAGATATAATTATCTATTTAGCTTTATTTTAGAATGTGCTTTTTCAATAGGGTCCTGGTTTTCTTTTTGATTTCTAGCCAATTCTACTGGAATTATTACTTTTTATATGTTATTTTCTGCTATACATTTGTCTTTATTTCTGAAATTGTTTTTATTAAGTCATTTGTACATAGATCATGAATACATTTATGCCATTGTCGAATTCAATGTGTTGATTATTTGTACAAATTGGAGTGCTTACATCCTACTAATTAACATAACCTCCACCTCACTTACCCAATTAGTGTTAAGACAATTGTGTTCTACACCTGATAGATCCAACTTGTACTTGCAATATGCTCCATAGGTGTGGTCCCACCATTAACCCTCCCTCTATTGGCCTATCCCCTTCCCTTGCCCTCCCCTTCCCTCCTTTATCCTGGGCTATAGTTGTGATTCATCTTTGATATGCAAGTGTGAATGATTATAAATTGGTTTCATAATAGTACTGAGTACATTGGATACTTTTTTTCCATTCCTGAGATACTTTACTAAGAAGAAAATTTTCTAGCTCTGTCCATGTAAACATAAAATAGGTAAAGTCTCCCATTTTTTAATGCTGCATATATTCCATGGTATACATAGACCATAATTTATTAATCCATTCACGGGTCGATGGGCACTTAGGCTTCTTCCATGAATTGGCAAATTTGAATTGAGCTGCATTGAACAATCTGGTACACATATCTTTGTTGCCAAATGATTTTTGGTCTTTTGAATATACACCTAGAAGAATTGTAGGATCAAATGGCAGGTCTAGGTTAGATCCCTAAGTGTTCTCCAAACTTCTTTCCAAAAGGAACATACTAGCATGCATTCCCACCAGCAGTGCAGAAGTGTTCCCTTTTCTCCACATCCATGCCAACATCTGTAGTTTTCGGATTTTGTGATGTGGGCTACTCTTACTGGAGTTAAATGATATCTCAAAGTGGTTTTGGTTTGCATTTCTTTGATGATTAAAGATGATGAACATTTTTTCATGTGTCTGTAGACTGTGTGCTTGTCTTCTTCAGAGAAGCTTCTGTTCACATTTCTTGCCCACAATGAAATGGGATCACT
>NW_003852403.1:3782045-3803523 GCF_000181295.1 Otolemur garnettii | reverse complement strand
TCACCAGCCAATTCACCCAGCACCATTTGTTAAATAGGAAATCTTTCCCCCAATTTATATTTTTTATAGTCTTATCAAAGATCAAATGATGATAAGTGTCTAGGTTCACCTCTTGGTCTTCAATTCTGTTCCATACATCTACATATACCATGCTCATGGCTGGGAAGAATCAAAATTGTCAAAATGTCTATACTACCTAAAGCAATCTACAGATTTAATGCCATCCCTATTAAAGCACCTCTGTCATACTCTAAAGATCTGGAAAAATTAGTACTTCATTTTATATGGAAACAGAAAAAACCTCAAATAGCCATTACTGAGAAATAAAAACAAATTGGGAGGAATCATGCTTCCAGACATCAGACTATACTATAAATCGATAGTGATCAAAACAGCATGGTACTGGCACAAAAATATTTCTGAAATTTCTTCTTGTTTCTTAAGACTTTCCTGTTCAATTTTATGTATATACACTGTTCTTTTTAATGTTTTAAAGTCCACAGAGTTGTTGTTCCTGTTTCTTAAAATTAGTGTTTTCTTTTCTTAGGTATTTATTTTCCTATATGTTACCACCATCATTTTTTGGGAGATTTTAATTTAACTTTTGTTTGAAATTTCAGTATATTTTATATTAATTTAGGAAAATAATTTATGATAATACACGGTTTCATTTAGGAAACATTATTTGCCTATTTTTAATGTATTTATCTATAAATTTTATAGTTTTTTAAAAACTATGTTCTTCAACTTTATTATTGAATTTTACTTTCCTTAGTTTTTTGAGAAGAGACTATTATTGTGAGGAACATTCTTACTGTATATATTATTTATACATATTATTAAATTATCTTAAGAAATTTTAAACTTTATTAATTGCTAGGGTTTTCTAAGTGTATCATCATCATATCTATAAATAAAATTTCCTTTTATTCCTCTTATGGCATGTTTATACCTATTATTTAATTTATGTTTATACCTATTGATTTATTTAATTTATGTATTTAAAACTTCATTAATTTCTGGGGTTTCTAAGTGTATCATCCTAATAACTACAAATAAAATTTCCTCTTATTTCTCTATGGCATGTTTATACCTAGTATTTAATTTATGTATTTTTAAATTATCTTAGGAAATTTTAAACTTCATTAATTTCTAGGGTTTTCTAAGTGTATCATCCTAATCTCTGTAAATAAAGTATCCTTCTACTCCTCTGTGGCATGTTTGTACTTAATGTTTGATTTATACCTATTATTCACTTAGCTTATTATATTAGTTAAAATTATTAGTTCTGTATTGTACTTGTGAATGGGAAGTTCTTATTGCTATTTTATTTTTTTTTAATCAGGAATAACTACTACTTTTATCAGTTGCCTGTTGATTGTTCTTATTTAACATGTTTCCTTAATTAGTTAATTAATTAGTTTTGATTTTAAATTTTGTAAGATTGAATTATTCTTATGTACTTGAAATAAGATCCATTTGGTCATGGTTTTTTATTCTTGTAATGTCCTACTGGATGTGCTTTGCTAGTATTTCATTTTAAATTCCATGACCATGTATACAAATGATTGGTAGATAGTATTATTTCTGTATTACGTTTATTGAGTTTGCCATTAAGATTTTTTTGTTGTTCTTGTTTTGTTTTATATAGGCTTTCATAGAATAAGTTTTAGAACCCTGCATATAATTCAATTGTTTAATATTATTTACATAAATTAGATATAATCTCTTATATTAAGGTTAGTGGATCATATCTAGAAAACCATCTGGGCCTTAGGACATTATATTCTGTCAAATTCGTGTTCTTTCTCTAAATTTTCCATTGTTATTGCTACTAAATTTGCTGATAATATTTTTGTAATTTTATAAATATCTCTGCTGTATACCTACTTATTTCTCATTTATCATATATAATACACATTTTTACTTTTATCAATTTTTAATATTCAGTCTTTCTAGGTGTTTGCTTCATAATTTTTTTCAAACAGACTAATTTCTACTTTATTTATTTTTATGCTATTTTGGGCCTTTTGCTTCATTAATGACAGTTTTTTAACCTACTTCTGTTATTTTGATTTATTTTGATGTTTATGCTGTCTCAGATGTTTTGGAGTGAAACCTGATCATTAAGATAATTAGGATTCAGAGGCAATTAGATGGAGCCAATATTTTTATCTATGACCTTGCTTAAAGATAACTTTGTGGAACTCTTTTGGAGATGGTACCTTTTTTCCTGAATGCTTGAATCGGCTTTAAACCACTGCAATCAATTTACCTGTAATTCAGGTGTTTGAAAGAAGGTAGGAGACTTGGCCAGTGATTCAGTACCTCTATCACATTCATAAAATTAATATGCTAAAAAATTTAAGACATAATATTATATTATCTTACAATAAGCATTTGCCTTTCCATATTATCTCATGCTAATTATTAAGCCTCTGTGGCCAATATATTTTGAATTTCAATAATGATCAAAATGGCAGTTCTTTTGTTTACTGTGGTCATTGCTGACTTTAGTAAATTGTTTGCTGATTCAGCTTTATTTAGAACATGCACACATATTCTGGATCTTTTCCCAGAAAGGAATGTGATTTCAGGTCCTATAAATGCAGAACAAATCCCTTTGGATTTAGAAATTTGTGGAATTTCCTTAGGCATAGAAGATTAGCAATTAATCTTTCTTAGCTAAGATTTATCCTGGAGCAATTTTGTAGACTTTCACAAGTGTTATTTTTATCTGGACACTGATTATGTTGCTGAAGACCCAGAAATTGAACAGTTGGCTGACAACATGGAAAGAAATAGATGTTAACTTTAAAAACCAAAAGAATAAATTATCCATTTGCATATCTGCTATTTAGGTGGAAATAATAAATCATTAAAATACATGAAAAGGGTTTCTGAGAAAATGGTCTTGGTAGCAGATTCCTGTCCTTGGCACCAGTGCTCACGCCATGAAGCTGATAAGTGAATCAGCTGGATCACCCTGGAACACATTGGATTTGGTATTAGAAGATGTAGCTTCAAATACAAAGTTTACTATTATTTTCTATTTCTATGAGCTTGATAGTTGCTTAATCTCTCTGAACTTTCATTTTCACACATATAAAAAGTTGTATGAATGTCAGTACTTTGAATGGGTGCAGTTCAGTTCAGTGGCTATCCTACTTCTGTAGGGAAAGTGGGCAGGTGGGTACAGTGATGAGGCAGAATGCTGCTGGGTCACAGTGGAGTTGGAAAAAAAATTCCCATAAGTCTTCATCAAGAACAGAGATAAAATGGAATCCTACATGGGGAAAACCAAAGATGATGTCTTCATTAACAGAGGAGGATAAGGAAAAGAATTAAAATGACTAAAATCCTTCACTATATTGTCAGGATCAAACCCAGGACTGACCACATACACCAGAAAGTTCTCATACTAAACTGTGAAGATTTTTTCAAGATTTAGTCTGGAATTCCTGGATAGGAATAGGGATTCTTGTCTTGCACAAGGTTATTCTCTGAGCTGGAGAATTTAGTTCTCATACCTATCATTCCAGAGTTTCTGCTGTGTTGTAGTCAAAGGAATCACTTTTCTAAATTCTAGATTCTGCCTTTGTACCAAGGAGGTGGTGAGGTGTCCTTATTAGTCAAAATGAAGAGGGTAGGATGTAATGTGTGTTCACATTTGCTAACCTTGTCCCTGGCTGAGCATTAATAAATGGTGCATATGAATCATCTCTTGTTCTAACTACTTGATAAATTTTCATTAGACATTCATTCAATAAATATTTATTGATTTTGACAATGCTAGAGGCAGTGCTAAGTCTATAGGTAAAACAGGATTCTTAATTCCTACATTATAGAACTTACACTTGAGGGAGGAGGTAGGCACCAAATCAGTAATGCCAATAAATTTAATTAAAATTTGTAATTTGGAGTGGGTTCTGAAGGACTGATATGGCTTTGTCTGAGGAGTTAAGAATGTACTCACAAGGAAATGATGTTTGACTGGGATCTCAAGTGTCATTAAGAGTTGACTGGGCAAATGATGAATATAGAGAGGGAGGTTCAGACAGGCACAGTACTGGGTCTCAGAAGAAGAAGGCTCATGGTACATTTGAGAAATGGAACTCCACAATAGCTGGAATTTAGAGAGAAATTGAGTAGGTAGTTTGGGATAGTCTCCATGCTCTTCTGGTTTTGCTTCATTCTAAGAGCTCAGTGATACATGTGGTAAAAAAAATATTCAGTCTTCAGATTATGAAATTTAATAGGCAGAAATAAGTCTGGAAATGATGGCTCACTCTTAGAGGCCAAGGTGGGTAGATTTCCTGAGCTAAGGAGTTTGAGATCAGCCTGAGCAAGAGCAAAACCCTATCTCTAAAAATAGCCAGGTATTGGGTCAGGCACCTGGAGTCCCAGCTACTCTGGAGACTGAAGCAAGAGGATTTCTTAAGCCCAAGAGTGTGAGGTTGCTGTGAGCTATGATGCTAGGGCACTCTACCAGGGGCAACAGAGTGAGACTCTATCTCAAAAAGAAAAAAAAAAAAAAAAAAAAAAAGAAATCAGAAATCACTGTATCCGAAGCAGAAAGAGGTTTCAACTGGGGACCATCAAGTATCAAAGTTCTCATTTCTATGTGAATTTTTATGAAATAAGGTGCATCCACGATGCAGGTGCATAAATCTTGCTTAGAAGTGACATCTAGCAGGCCTGTTCTTCACAGCTGGGCTTTGGTCATCTACATTGAACTAGAAGTTGATATAGTTGAGCTCATTGTGTGTTTTACCCTAGAAGGAGACAAGCCGCTAGAATAAGAAATCACCCATGGACCTTTCAGTAGATGTTGTTGGAATTTCTTAGACTTTTACATATCCCTCTGAAATTTAGATTTGAATATGATCCTCAGAAAAGAAAGGGTTATAGATGGTAGCCTGAGCTTTTAATAGCATATTTGTAGAACTTAGAGAAGTAAGAAAGGAAAGGAGAGAAATAGAGAGCCGTGACAACTTCTGTGATGTTAGGATCCAGTGGGTTCTTTTCGGTTTTCCTTCCACTGTGATATCCCACCTGACATATCACTATTACATGTGATGAGGGGCCTAGGATAAAGCTACCAGCTTGCCATGCATGTAACAAACCTTTATTGGATACCTATATTGTGATAGGTGATCAAAATAAATAAATAATTATGTATCTTGCCTTTAATATATTCATAAACCACAAGGGTGCTAGACATGTGAGTAATTATAATAGTGTTGATTAAAATCTTTGAAAACATGCAACATTATGCACTTTGATAAATGATTTATATTGTATACCAATTATCTCATCAATGCTTTCAACAACTGTTTTTCAGGTAGGATAACTGAGAGTGAAGTACTTTAGTAGTTTGGCCAAATACAGTTTCTCACTGGAAAAACTTCAATTAAGCCCAGTTTTATCTTCTATAATAGCTCATGTTCTTTACTACCACCCTGTATTATTTCTTCTTAAAAAAAATTTCCAATTAATATGAGGGCACAAATGATTAGGTTACATTGTTTGTGGTTGTTAAGTAAAGTCCCTATTATAGTTGTCCCCCTCACCCAGAAGGTGCCATGTACCCTTACATTGTGCCCATTAGGGGGGAGCACACTGTTCCCCCTGCCTTTCCTCTTCATCTCTCCTTACTCCTTCTCCCAACTTGAATTTCAGTTTTTCTCTTGTGTGGGCATTTGTCCACCTACTGGCTTCATGTTAGTATTGAATACAATGAATTCTTTCTTTTTCATTCTTGTGATACTTTACTAAGGAAATGTTCTCCAACTCCATTCAGGTTAATAGAAAAGATGGAAAACCTCCATCTTTTTATGGCTGAATTCCATGGTATACATATACCACAGTTTATTAACCCCTCCTGGGTTGGTGGGCACTTGGGTTGACTCAACATCTAGAAAAAAAGATCATTTTATCATAAGGACATTTGCACTAGATTGTTTATCACAGCTCAGTTTGCAGTTGCCAGGATGTGGAATCACTCTGTACTATCTCAACACAACATGTCAATAGAAGCACATGGAAAATACTAACAGAGTACTGGGGAAGGATTATGTGATTTCTGACTGAAAGAACTGAAGAAAGCTGTAAGGAAGAGGTGATACCTGTGCTATTACTCAAAGCTCCTGATCTGGGCCAGTTGTTTCCAACCTCTGGAAAA
This sequence comes from Otolemur garnettii, assembly GCF_000181295.1. Lineage (NCBI taxonomy): Eukaryota > Metazoa > Chordata > Mammalia > Primates > Galagidae > Otolemur > Otolemur garnettii. The sequence continues at coordinate 3,797,339 of NW_003852403.1, read as the reverse complement.
TGGCCCAACACAGACTCCAATCACAGTGTTTTCATTGCACAGAATGTGAGGGGTGAATTTGCCACCTTCAGAGGATAATGGGGAACCCATCCGTCATCCTGAAGGCTGAAAAGTCAAATGAGGGCACTCATCTACTCTTGTTCATGTGCAAGTATGCCAGTGAATACGTGAAGAAATGAAAAGATTAACAAGATTTTGCAGCCCTCTTCTAACAATCATGTAACATGTTCCTTCTCTCAAGAAATTATTCTGATGTGACAAAGGTAAAAAAGGAACTTTGGAGAATTTGTGACCTAGAGTCTGGAGATGAGACACATAATTGACAAATAAACTATGACCATATAATTTAACTCCAGTCTAGTACTGCAGTGAAGATACCCGAGTAGAAAATATTAAGATGGAAGCGAAAAGGGGAAAGCAGAGCCTTCTTGTTTACAGTGGACTGAACAGGACGGATGAGAAGGCACCAGCCACATAGAAATATTAGACAGTTTTCCAAGGCAGAAGGGAAGAACAGACAAGGGTGAGAGTGCCAAGGCATGTTCAGAACATGGAAACAGAAACGTTTTAATTGAAAATATCCATGCTATTGTCAAAGCATACAAACAAACAGTTGGAAGATCACCTCTGTTTTCATGGGTCTTGGTCCATTTTCCTTTCCAAAGGTTTACAGTAAAGAATGAAGCAGGTCAAAGCTTTGATTGATGTTATTATCACTTTCTTTGTAAAATTACTTAATGAGAAACCAATAGAGATGGATTTGCATAAGCAGTGACCTGAATGCATTGTAACATGTGAAATAATAAGTGCTGTACAGCAGTGATTCTCAACCTTCCTAGTGCAGTGATGTATTTTCATTGTTATAAAGGGGTCATGACCCACGGATTGAGAACCGCTGCTGTACAGGGTGATCAAATATTGGAGGAAAATAAAGGGTTTAATTTCATTTCCAAAGCCATGCTACAGAGAAAGTGGAGATAGCAGTTAACATCCTCTATCTAACTCCCACACACAAAGCATTCAGAAGGGCTAAGTTTCTGCTTTTCTTTAGCACACTCTTCACAGAGCCTGTCCCCAGGCCGATTTTCATTCTACAAACTCTCCCAGAGTTACAAAATTGACTTGCTTTATTTGAAGTGCCTTGACAGATAACTCCCAAACTATACATATGCCTCCTAGATACATACCAGGGGGTTAGCCAGGGGTGGCCAGCCTGTAAAAACCTAAACGTTTGAAGAAGACTGTAGGAAAAAAAAAAAATCACAGCATTGTGATTGTACATGCCTCACCTAAAAGGATTCACAATTTTCTATTTTACTTACTTTATTTTTCCTGTGCAGGACAAATGAGATGTAACTTTGAGTTTTACTTGACAGCAGATTGGTAGTTTGTCTCTTATATTCTAAATCCATCCCGGGGTGGGTGTAATGGGCATGCCTTCTCAGAGATCTCACTGTCTAAAATGGAATTATTTTCTTCATTTAATTCCGTCGTCCTGCTGTGTCTCCTGGCTTACTGGTGGGTGTAGTTATCCATGTAGTTACTCCAGCTAAAATTTTAAGGAATATTTTGTATATCTCTGTCCTCCCTGCCTGTCATACCACCCAAGCATCAAGGCTAACTATACCCCATACATTACCCTGTACTCTGAATATGTGCTGGAGGGCCTGGCCTTTCTCTACTCCCTGTTACATCCCAGTCAAAGCACTTCTGAGCATCTGTAACTCTGTTTCACTGAGTTGAGTCACTCCAGTTCACTCTCTAGATGGCCACCAGCTGTCATTGACTAAAGTTTCATTTCACTACCCAATCACTACTGACTATGGAACAGGTTCATCCTTAGATTAATTTTCATGTTGCTTCAGTATCTGGTCTCAACCCACTCAACTCTAATATGCACTGTGGTCATCAGCACTTAGACATTTACACTGAGATTAATGTCCTTGATCAAATTGCCAACACTCCTAAGACCACACCCTCACCTGTGATGCCAAGCCTTTCACTCACTATCCCTGGCTGTCTCCCATGACCCAACCTAATATCGGCATCTCTGAGAAAACTTCCTCTACATCCCAGATGGATAAAGTCACTTCCTTACCTGTTCCCCAAATGTTCTTTATTAATAATTCTACCTTAACATTTACCCAACTGAACTCTAATTATCTTCGTTGGCATCTATCTCACTGACAGGAAGGACTATGCACTTTCTTCCTGGAGGGCAGAAACTGTGGATTTTAAACTAGCACAGTGCTGGCACAAATTGGATGTTTAATAATTATTTATAGAATGAATGAGTAGATGAATTAACCGATACATAGACGGATTCCAGAAGTTTCACTTGCATTTTAACGCTGGTGCTCTAAGTCACTGTGCCTCAAGATTTATGTCCATTTTCTTCCTAACCACTCCTTCCACCCTCAGACACAGGGACACAAATGTACCCCTATGACTTTCAATTCTTTCACATCAGGCAATTTGTCTCCTCTTTGTATTCTGAGTGACAGTGCACTGAGTTGTGTTGCCCTCTATTAATTGTTGGGTTGAAGTTTGCAAAAATGCTGTTAAACTTTGGAGATGTTCAGAAGCTCTGTGTGTCAGAACAGCTTAAGGTTCCTCCCATGTGGTGCTTTTGTGGGTTGAAAAGTTTTGGGTTTTGTTTTTAAGGAATATAAGCTCCAAGCCCTTCTGCTATGCAAAATAGAAAATGGCTGGCCTTCATGTCACACTCTGTCCCAAATACCTCCACTTGTGAGACAAATTTCCTTTTACTAGATATACTTCTGCCATGTCTTTTAAGTGTTGAATAATGATAAGACAGGGCTTATTTGAAAGGTAAATGATGGATAGTTCTTACATTTCTTTTAGTCCTAAATAAAGGAAGCACTCAAAGATGATCTAGTTTCCTTAAGAAATATGCATCCTCAGATGTGGTACTGCCAGAAGGGTTCTAATCAGTAGTAGGGGAACATTTTTAGCCCTCATAATCACCATAATCTATTATTTTAAACATTTTATAAATTTTCCCATGGCACGTACATTGTGCTACAACTGTGATTTTCCTGGAGAGAGATGTAGCGTTCAGTATATTCCAAGTTTTTATCCCAGGTGGCCTCCACCCTTTGTGCAGCCTCTAGAAAAGCTGTGAGTTACGTGGAAATAAATCACTGAGAAAAAGAAACCCTGTTTGAGCTGGTTATCAGACATGTGTTTTTAAAGTATATTTTAAAATTCTGCATAGTCGTATTTTTCATCTACATTTCCACAGTGTTTTCTGTGAGTCAGAAACTGAGAATGTAGTGAGTAGTTAGGCCTGGTCTCTGTCTTGGAAGGGATAATATATACTGTTATCGTTATAACACATTTAATTTTTAAAGAAAAGAAACAGGGATTTCAAATTTGTGTTAAGAACATCCATCTCTTACTTCTCTCCCATGGATGGCTACTGCTGTTCCTGGCTAGCCTGGACTAGAATGATCTCACCTCTGCCATTTCATTTTGGATGTAATTATTGACAACGTGTTTTTTTTTTTTTTTAAAAAAAACAACTTTGTTCAACTTGTATTGCACATAATTACTGACTGGGTGAATTCACACACACAAATATATACACTCACATTTATATACTGATAGATAATATTCTATAATGCAGCTATTATATATTTAGCTTATATATAGGGTATGATAATTAAGTTCATGGACTCATCCTGAAAAGTGCTACATACCTCATTGCTGAATATCACTATGGTCACCTTCGTAGTACATGCCCCCCCAGGAAGCTGTGCACTGACACCATTACCCTTCAAAGTGATTTTGGAACTCTTTTACTGGAATGACCATCAATCAGAGCTGTCATTGTATTACCCTTGAAGTCCTGAATGACATCAAAATGTCTTCCTTTCAATATTTCCTTTAGCTCCTAGATAACATTAATGTTATCTGTAAAATATGCACAGCAGTTCAGAGTTCAAGGGTACAGGGTGCTATGATTGTGCTTGTGAATAACCACTGCAATCCAGCCTGGGCAATAGACCAAGACCCTGTTTGTAAAAAAATAAATAAATAATTGTTTAAAAGTCACCCCAAACTCTATTAAACTCCAGTGCCTGCCCTGAAAGTCAAGGCTCAGCTCTGCAGGTTCTCAAGAGTAGCATGACCTCTGTTCTGCCATTCTGTGTGGAATTGCCAGAGAGGGAGGAGCACAGGAGCGCAGCAGCCATCAGGTCCTCTATTGTGTTTCCCTAACACAGACTCTTTCCATCAGCTTCGGGCAGCTGAGAAGGAGATGGGGCTGTCTAGACAATGACGAGGCATTTGGATCACGGCTTCCAGTGGGGCTGAGGTGAGGCAGCAACTCACTCTTCTGGAAGGAGAGGAAGCTTTCTCAGGGAAAATGCAAGTTGAACTGGGATTTGACAAAAAATGAAGCTTGCCTAGTGGACATTTTGCAAAGCAAGAAGCCAGCTGACAAATATTTGGAAGCGCTTATGAGATCTTACGAAGAAAGGCTAGGTTTTATTATTATTATTATTATTAATTATCCTTGTATCCAGGCTCTGGCACAGGACCTGGCCTGAATGAAAGAGGTAATTGATTTTCTAAGATGAAATCATCTTTTCATTTGTCTCAGCTTGGGGCTGGCCTGACTACCCAGATTGCCTGCCTTGGATATTGAGGAAGAATAGGATAGAATTAGTAATGGCAATCTAAGACAAAGAGGGAATAACTGGAACTCTCTGATGGGTCAGTCTGTGACTACATTCATGAGTTCTTGCATTGGTCTCAAATAAGATGAATGATCCAAAAAGATCCATTCCCAGGGACCCACACATTCAGCACATCAGGACTTCCTGGCACCAGGATATATCAGGCATGCTTCTGGTCCCAGGCTGTTATTCCCCACTCAGCTTTTTAGGGATGCAGTCAGCTCTGTTCCCCCAACTCATTCATATATTCCATACATTTTGGGGGAGAGTTGATTACATCAAGGGCTGTCGCGTACAGGGTGAAGATCAAAACGATAAATAATCCAGAGTTGTACTCTAGTGGGAGAGGGACAGTGAAGGATTGCTGGTGGCATGACACATGCCCAGTGACTTCCCGTTAGAGCAGAATTGAGCTTCTGACCTCCAGGAGGCGGCACTGGTAATGAGTTTGGAAAGAAGTTCTATATAAGGTTTCTGGTTTCTGTTTTGTTGTTTTTTTTTTTTTTTTTGATTTTTTGTTTTAGAGTAAGAGCTCTGTAAGAAGGTATACAAAAAAGAATGGAGTGTCTGTGAGTTTGAGAAAAATATTGAATATTCTATCCTGCTCCAGTAAATTAAAAAAAATGTCTTAGCACATGGCAAGTTTGCGGACATCAAGCAGTAAAGAAACCTCCTTGTATTGTTCAACCTAGGGCTTGGCGAATCCCACAGGCTTTGCTTTGATGCCTCCTGCTCTGTATCTCCCATGGACCTTTCCTGAGTTGTTGTGGCTACTCACAGGCACAGCGAGGGCAGAGCAGACTTCAGCAGAGTTCATAAAATCAGTCGTTACAGGGTGGAACAAACTTTACATGCCCTTTTGTCCGATCTAGCTAACTGCCCAGACAGATTCTGCAGTCTGGCCATTGGAAGCTGGTTCCCCAGCTTTTCTCCTGGTGGAAAGTGTAGTACTTTATATGTATAATAATAATAAACATAAACCACAACCTGCTATTTCCTTCCTATATGTTGTCTTTTGAAGAAATCTGCCCACCCCTTCTCCTGGAACAAATGTGAAAACAGCCCTCACATCTCTTGTTACCAACGGCTTCTCAGAACCTGAGTCATCAGATCCGATGCCACTGTTGAGTCAAATTTTTCTCATCCTTTTAGGTGGATTTAAAAAAAGAAAAAAACATTTTAAATGCATTTATTGATTACATAATTATGCAGATTTAATTTGGTCAACACAAGATCATTTATCAAGTTCTACATTGATATTTTTATTTTAGCAAATCTTATCGAATCCATCATAAGTCCCAATGTGGTAAGAGCCTAATGAAGTTCTCACCAGGTGCCCTACCACGGCTGGGGGCTTTGCTTCCCATAGTCATTCTCTTAGTGAGTGTGTACCTCTCTGTTCATGTGTGTTTGCCCTAGTGTTGAAATCCACATCATTTAATCATTACATTGGTATCAAAAATATTTTTGAAGATTATAACCCTTATCATCCATGTTAACTGTAGAGCACCTTTTGAGTTGTTTCTTCCTAGAATGAAAAAGAATAGCAATATCATAATAATCCTGCACTTCTGCAGAACTGTGTGTCAGACAGTGGTCTAAGTGCTGCAAACAATTTAACTCATACAACTCTCAAAACAACTCTAGCAGGAGATGAAATTACTATCCACATTTGAGATCTTGAGATATAGAGTATTTAAATAACTGGTCTAGATGACTCAAAAAACACCTCTGGTCGGAGACTGGATTTTAACTCAAGCAGTCTTATTCCAGCCTCCACACATCTAACAACTCTATTATATTACTTGATTTGGTTGAATTAGTACACATTCGGTCCTACAAGGGCTCCGGCACGATTTATTTGGCTGTCAAATATTTAAAGAAATGAAGACTCACCTGTGAAAGAGAAAAGTAGGGTGAATTCATGTAGGTAAATATTAGCATTAGAAAATTTATCTGATAAATGCAAACAACTTAGCAAAACCCAAGAGTGATGGTGTGGGGAGCGGGGGTGTTTGTTTCCCATCTCACAAACCAAAGTGGCTAACCTTGCATTTGTCTCAACAAGTAGTTTGTTTAGCTTCTCAGAGGAATAGCAGCAAATGTAAATAAAATCAATAACAGCAACTGAAAAATCTTAACAGGTAATGTGTATCAGCTTTCCTCTGTGCGCCTCAGCTTGTCTGTTTTATTTCAAGGTACTGCATACCTGATTTCTCATTTGGGCTTCTGTGCTATATTACATCTCAGCATTATGCACATCAGACATTTTGAAAGTCTGCCCCAAGAGGGAGCAACCACTTGCATTATACATTGCCTCACAAAGTGATGATAATACAGACCTACCTGCATGATTGTTTTTGAAGAATTTCACCCAGGATAAAATAAATAAATAAAATACAATTTAAAGAGTTCTATATGTTTGACAGTTCAATATAAAAAATACCATCTCTGTGCAAACTCACAGTGGATGAGTCGGATTCACACATTTTCTATTCAGTATCCAGCATGGCCTCTTCTCGTGTTTTGCCCGTCAGACTGTGAGTGTCCTCAGATCTAAAACCAGATTTGGTAGCCGAGCTGGTGACTAATACCCCTATTTATGGCCCAGCCGTGGTGAAAGTAGTTATTAGTATTCTCAGGCAGATTCTGTAAACTCATAACGATGTGTTTCATTGTTTGTGGTGTTAGCCTTGGGCTGTTAGACATAATTCTGTTTACGACCGTGAAGTCAGGTTGTCCATCCAGAACATGAGGGATTATCTATTCACTACATCTGCTGAATCAGCTGGGTTTGTGCAATGGATACCACATCCTCATTTGCAGAACTCATTGGGCTTTGGGGTGAATGTCTATAAGATTTGACTGGTAATGTTGAAAACTCAAATTATTTCATTTTGTTTACTTAAATTTATTCCTTATGGTTTCTTTTATCCGTGGATTCTATTTGGGGGTTACACGTTGAAATTTCTTTTTGTATTTATTATGCTATAATATCAGTGTGAGAATCCTTCTTCGTGTTGGATAGAGAAATCCAAACAGCCATTTTACCAATTAATTGAGAGACTCAAGTAGCCCATGTTTTACATTGTGATCCCCTGTGGAGGTTTCTTCCTGCCACAATTGGACTTCTAGACCCTTTATGTTAGTGAATACATTAGTTATGGTATTGTGTGGACTCAAGAACCTAATTTCTTCTATCTTTTGACTCTGCCACATTTAACCACAGCTTTTTAGATCTTCCTGAGTATCAATATCCACTGGGCAAATAGGGAAGAGAAATGTGGAGGTTCTTAGGAGCCACATTAGGAAAGGATGTCCAACCCATCTGTCCATATCCCAATGGTCAGAAGTCAATCACATGATCCTACGTATATGCAAAGCATTCTGGATATTGTAGTCCCTAGCTTGGGGGATGGTTCAGCAACAATTCTGTTCTCTAAAAGAGGTATAAATATTGAGGAAACAGCCATCTTTACACCCTGTGTGATTGGTTTTACTTCTCGTTCTGAGCCTCAGGTTTTCTCGTATTTAAAAAGAAAAAAACCTTAACTATCTCACAGACTATTATTATTATTAGCTGGAATTGTGAACATTAAAAATCACACGAGCTGTAAAATGCTATACAGATTTAAGGTATTTTTATCCTTCTAATAGTAATGATAATAATTTATTAATTATTTTAGAGTAAAATCAATGTATTTATCTTACCCTATCCTATAGAATTCAAAGAGTGCCTAGGAGCTAGGTCGTATAAGTAAAGTGTCTTCATTTTCATAATTTCCCTTTTTCTTCAGAATTTCTTTTATGTCTCCCCAGGATGTCCCAACATAGCTCCTGGGGTCAGGCCCAACAGATAAGAAGGAAGAGTTTGGGCAAAGTGGGATGCTTGACCACCCTACCTACAAATCAGTTTTTATCATTCCATAGGTGGGTCTTTTATAACCATTGCATTAATTCAATGATAGAAGTTAATCCACCAAGTATCTGAATTAAGCATCACACAAAATTGTCTCAGCAATTTCTAGATAGAGAGACACCAAGATGCAAGGTATAAATGGCATGTGGTTTCTATGCTATGAGAACAGGTGTGGGGAAAGTAATACATAGGTTAAAAAAATCAGGCTTTAAGATCAAGGAAAAAAAAAAAGGGAAAAAAATCTACTTTGAACCCGGTTCTGTATTAACCAGTTGAATGTATCTTGGTACGTTATTTACCTGTTGGTCCTCTGTTTCTCATTTATTCAACAGAGAGTTGGTGTTAAACATAAATGGTTTTTATTACAGTTGAATTTGATGATGCTTCTAAAGTGTTAGCTGCTGGACTGGTCCACTGTGGGGATTTAGCTAATAACTACTCATGTGTCATACTTGTATGTCACAAAAATGCTCTAGATCTCTAAAGTCCCACAGCAAAATAATAATAAGCTAAGATGAGAACTCATGACTATCTGCATCCAATGCTCGTTCCCATCTTCATTGTACTTTCTGACCTTTCTGGGCTTAGCACTGTGCCTGGCTTATGGTAATAGCTCAATAAATCATAATTACTGTTCCTGTTCCTGTGTGCAGGTCAATTGCTAGGTGTAGTGGGTATTTCATTCCCCAGTGAGGCAGATGTTAGATATGGGCGTTCCCCACAGTGCTGATGAAGACTCCATAGTTCCACACCCTCTGAGGTTGTGGCTCCTCCACAATCTTCTCTTCATTGACACCAACTCTTAATGGGGGAAGGTGAAGTAACTGCCATTTCACCAATAATGCCCGAAAGTTAGTTGCTGTACCTCACCTGTATTGTGTGATCTCATCTTTCTATAAGAGCTTTATATTCCTGGTTGTGAAGTTTGAATTATGAGAATGCCTCTTTTCAAAAGTGTTTAGGAGGAAAAACAAAACAGGAAAGGCAAGAATATCCTGGAAACAAGGAACAGGAGACAGATGCTATGCAGATAAATGTTCGAGAAGTTTAAAAAAATGGAAACCATACCAAAATAATTTTTAAAGATAGAGCAGGGTGACAAAATATAAAGCCCAAAGTATAAAATATAGTGTGCATGTTATGAAGCTAGTGTTTCTAATCATTGAGGCACACAGATCAGTTACTTGACATACACTGCACAACTGTTCAAATGAAAACAAAGTTAGCTCTTTTCATCTTCCAACATTCGGCAAACACAATTTCAGATGGATTAAACATGTAAATGTGTAAAGCAAAGCTACAAAGGAAGCAGAAAACACAGGTGATATCTCTTTGATCAGAGGGAGAGAAAATGCTATTCTAAACAAAAAAAAATGAAAAGAACTATAGAGACAGATTTGGATATTTAACTGCTAAAGGAAATCTAGGTGTAGGGAAAAAAAGCATATTAAACAAAACTGAAAGACAAATATTAACTGGAGGAAAACATTTGCAATGTACCCTTCGCTACATTTTCATAATATTCCTTTTTGAGGCAAATAATATTATCTCCATTTGTACACGATGAAATATAGACCCAGACCCTTTAGGTAAATGTGTAACTTGCCTATGGTCACTTGTATTGGAATCCTAGAAAACTGAACTCCTTACCTCCCACATGGCCTCCCCAAGTAAGAAAGTAGCTCTAGAGAACTGGTATCATCTTTCGTTTTTTTGTTTGTTTCCCCACGATAAACATCCATTTACTTTCAGAAGATATGCAATCATGGTTGCTTAATGAGGAAAATATGTTCTGAGAAGTGCATCATGAGGTGACTTTGTCACTGTGCAAACATCATAGTGGGTCCTCACACAAACCCAGATGGTATAGCCCACTACACATGTCGGATGGATGGTGTGGTCTTTGCTCCTCGGCTATACACCTGTACAGCATGCTACTATACTAGAAGTGTAGGAAAACATAACACAATGGTAAGAGTCTGTGTATCAAAACAAATCTAAGCAAGGAAAAGGTACAGTAAAAATGTGGTATAAAAGACAAAAAAAAAAATGGTGTATCTGGACAGAGCACTTACATGGAGATTACAGGACTGGGAATTGCTCTGGGCAAGTCCATGAGTGGGTTGTAAAAGAGTGTGAAGGCCCAGGACAAGAACATACACTCTGTAGACTCTATAAACACTTGTATACTTAGGCTACACTAAGTATATTAAAGCATATTTTTCTATTTTCCAAAATAAATTAAGCTTGGCTTACTGAAACATTTTTTATTTATAAACCATTTTTGGAACGTTGTACAGCTTTACAAAAACGTTTTCTTTATATCTTCATTCTATAATATTTTATCTACTTGATTTATTTTTAATTTTAAACTTTATATTTAAAAAGATGCAAGCACATAGGTATCACCCCAGGCCTACTCCTGGTCAGGATCATCAAGAAATCCCTTGGTGGCCTGATACTGTGGCTTAGGCCTGTAATCATAGTACCCTGGGAGGTCAAGGCTGGAGGATTACTTGAGATCAGAAGAGCAAGACCCCCCACCCATACTAAAACTGGAAAAATTAGCCAGGTATTATGGTGGACATCTGTAGTACTAGCTACTTGGGAGGCTGAGGCAAGAGGACCACTTGAACTCAGGACGTCGAGGTTGCTTTGAGTTAGGCTAGTGCCATGGCACTCTAGCCTGCGCAAAAGAGTCAGACTGTCAAGAAAGAGAGAGAGAGAAAAAAAAAGGTAGGAAGGAAGGAAAGAAAAGAAAGAAAAAGAAATCACTTGGCAATAGGGATTTTTTAGCTCCATTATCTTATGGGGCCACTTTCTTGTATGTATCTGCTCTTGACCAAAATGTCCTTATATGGCACGTGATTATAATTTTGGAATTGCTGCTCCATTTTTTTCTAAGTAGAATTTTTTAAAAAGTTCAATTTTTAATACAAAGAAACAAAATTATGATGTAAAATTAGTTAAAATTAGAACTCCCTATGATCATAGACGTGCCATTAGCAGTGCTCTGGTAAGCCTCACTCCCTGCTGAGTGCTGGGCCTCACACTTGGCCTGTCCTGGGTCTGGTCATACACAGGTGCCTATAAAATTTCCTTTAGACTCTGATGCACGACAGCATCTTTTGCAGCCCTTCCCTGCAGCAAGCAGTTCTAGGACTCTGTACTATGGCTTGGATCATTGCTTCTCCCTAGAATGCCTGTAGCCATCATTGATACCTAGGAAATGATTTGTTTTTCAAGGCTTTCGCTAGCATTAGAATTTCTCTAAACTCACCTTATCTGGGTGATGGGCACACTGATAACTTTGACTCGAGCTGTACAAAAACAACTCATGCTACCAAAGCATTTGTACCCCTGTAATATTCTGAAATTTAAAAAATAATAAAATAAAATTACCCTAGAGCAGTGATTTTCAATTGGTGTGCCACAACACATTGGTGTGAGTGAGAGGATCTTAGGTGTGCCATGAAATTTTTTAAAGATCATTAATTATATTAGTTTCAAACAAAATTCAAAGCACAGTAAGTATAATCTTTTGTTTGCTCTATTTTTTTTTTGTATCAACATAATTTAGGTGTGCCATGGAAGTTTAACTATAGGTTCAAGTGTGCTGTGAGATTTAAAAAAGGTTAAAAAACACCACATAGAGTTAAGTGCTCATTGCTAGGGAAAAAAACAAAAACAAAAAAACAAACAAACAAAAAATTTGGTGCATTTATTAAGGCAATCATGCTACGGTATGTTCCAAAAGATGCCAGACATAGAGGAGAAAGGAAATTATAGGTAAATGAATCTTTATTTACAAAATGTTCATTAAAAAATTACAAATATTCATTAAAAAGTTACAATACTTGGGGTGGCCCATATGGCTCAAAGGAATAGGGCTCAGGACCCAAGTGCCAGAGGTGACGTGTTCAAACCCAGCCCCAGCCAAAAACTCCAAAAAGAAAAAAAAAAATACAATACCTAGAGAATATTTTGTAGAATCTTGTAATGACATGAAATGATAAAAATCTTAGAAGAAAGTGTCAAAGAAACTCTTGCTGATGTCAGATCAGGGAAAGATTTTATGAAGAAGACTTCAGTGGCACTTGCAACAACAAAAATAAATAAATAGAACTTAATGAAGCTGAAAAGCTTCTTCGTGGCTAAGGACCCAACAAGTAAAGCAAAAAGACAACCTTCAGAATGGAAAAAGATATGTGCACAGTGCCAATCTGACAAAGGGTTGATAACTAGACCGTGCAGAAAACTCAAATTAGTCAACAACAACAACAACAAAAGAGCAAACAATCCCATCTACCACTGGGCAAGAGACCTGAACAGAACCTTCTCTGAGGAAGCAGACCAATGGCTCACAAACATTTGAAAAAATTCTTATTGTCCCTGATCATCAGAAAAATGAATATTTGGTAAATAAGGGTACATTTAGCCACAATTTCCTAGTTCCCTTATATACGCTGGCTTTTGGGAGACCTGGTAGCTTGTAATTTCATGTTTACTTGTCTGATTCCTCTATAAAGCTTACCTATTAAGCCTCTATTTACCTATTAAGGGATCTTTGGGTTTCCTAAATGAAGCATTTCCTGAATGTAGCAGGCAGCCGGGAACATAGCAAGAGCTCTGTAAATATCAGGTGAGCTGAATCAAACTCCATGGCGAAACCACAGCGCTCCCTGTTTATTCTCAGATTTGTGCATTTGAGTTCCATACTACACAGTCTGTCTATCCCATGCCAGAGAATGGAAGGGGGAGCCCGGCAAGCACCATCCTACAGGGCTCTCTCATTTACCCTCATTGCCACCAGAGGCCTTCCCCAGTTACCACTGTCCTGTGGAAAAAGCATCAGTCTTTGGAATGAAAAGTTCAGGACAACCTTAGGAATGATAAATTCATCCCCTCCTCTCTTCTTAGATCACTTTCCTCAATAAGGAAGTTCTAAGAAGGGTTTAGAACTCACTGCTGGGGTGTCAATTTTTAATCAGTTAAAATGGAGGTTAGGAAGAACATGAAATGTGGGTATCAAGGAAAATCAAACCATGATGTACAGGACGGTCTGGGAGATGAGGCAGCTTGTGTATGGGTCTCAAGAGCTTGGGAGAGTCCCCTGTGTACCTGAAAGCTCCCTCCTGACTCACTGCCAAGAAGGCTCTTCACAAGGACCCCTCAGTTCATCCCATGAATCTCAGGTCCACAGCTCCCACCCTGGTTCTGTTGGTCTTCCTGAGCAGATGAAGTGGGTGAATAAAGGCATGAACGCTCCTTGGTGGAAAGAGAGGGTTAAAAACTCTTCTAGGAAGGATTTTCCCTTTTGACTTTATATCTTGTATTATCATCATTATAAACAACAACAGCAAACTTTTTTCATCGTCCAACCTGTTCCAAATATTTTGCAAAGGGCCTGGGTACAAAGAAGAACACTGTACTTGGGGAATTTACCACACTAGTCTATAGGGAACTCACAGTGTAATATGTTTGCTGGAAGTGCATACACACACACACAAAAGTCATTAGGAGATTGGCTTTTGAAAGAGAGACAGAAACAGCACTGAAGTTTGAAGTAGCAGAAAGAATGGAGGCGTTGGAACCAGGGGCAGCAGGGACCAAGTCCTAGCTCTGTCCCTCAAGAAGGAAACAAAGTGATTAAACAGAATCTACGTTGGAATAAGATAGACCTGGACTTCTGTCCCTGGTGTGCTTCTTCTGAATTCCAAAACCTAGACCCAACTTCTTACATCATCTGTTTTCTAATCTGAAAAAGGGAAGAAAGAATATTTATTTTATCACTGGTTGATGTAAAAGAGTCTCCCCTCACAAAGCATACTCACCTAGCATACTCCCATGTTCACACAGGAGTTGGTGTTCTCCAGACCTCAATCACCTGCGGCTAGAGATGAGGACTTGCTAATATCCATGCCAGCATTTCCAGCTGCATTGCTTCCACTTGAGGACATACAAGGCCCCCAACCACCTACATTGAGTCTCTCCATTTACCCCTGGTATCTCATAGATGGATGCAGCCTGCTGGTTACACTGTAGTCAGAGAGCATCATTGCCCCATCACCATGGCTGGGGCTGCTGTTGAAATGCCCTTCTGACCACACTCTCATGCCATACTCTGGGCTGCTGGAGCCAATGAAGCAGCTCAGTCCTGTGCTTCACATTTTCCATGACTCTGTCACTTGCGTCCTATCCTAAGCCACCTCTCCCATTGCTTTGTTCAGTTGTCACCACTCTGCCACGTCTGTGAGCTTTTCACTGGCGTTGCTGTGGGCTGTGGCTGCTGCTGCAAGTCCAGCATCCTCTACGTGGGTCTCTAGTATTGCCGCTGCCACTGCTACTGTTGTTATTGCTGTTGGCAGACTTTTAGACTGATGGGATTGAGTTGTGAATAAATGCTAAGACTCATACTGTTCATTCAAGCAACATCCACTGAGCGCCTATTGTATGCAGAACATGACTTCATATTATAGGGATACAATAGTGAGAAAAGCTGACTCATTCCCTAACCTCATCCAGAAGTTCATGTGTGTAGTCTATAAATATCTCTCTTTTCCCAACTTTATGCCTGAATGCAAGAAAAACACAGCCTCCCTCGGTTTCACATTGGATTCTTTCTCAAGATCTCTGCATCATTCTTAAAATTTAAGCTGCGCTCTTCCAATC
>NW_003852403.1:3779674-3781896 GCF_000181295.1 Otolemur garnettii | reverse complement strand
TATCAGTAGAAGTTACCCCTAACTGTTGGAACCACTTATTTCCAATTAGATCCTTTTTCAAAAAGCAATAATTCTATTATCATTCATTAGTTCATTTCTGTGGGTGTCATGTATGTGATGATGGGAGAGAGAAGGAATAGTTTTACAAAGTGCCAAAAGAGTTGAGAAATGGTAACTTCATTATTCCCTATATCCGCGGTTCTCAACCTGTGGGTCGCAACCCACAGGAACTGTATTAAAGGGCCGCGGCATGGGGAAGGTTGAGAACCACTGCCCTGTATTTTGGTTCCTGGAAGGGGGTGTTGTAAGGTGACCTTCTTGCTTCTCCCTAACTGGAGTGGGGGGAGAATTACCCTTCTCTTCGCCATCCACACATTCTAGGGTTCTTTACAAGCCTTTTTTCCATTAATTTCTCTTTCTCCATCCTCCACGTGAATTTTCTCCTCTGTAATATAGGAAAAATAACCATGCTGCCTCAAAGTATGTTTTGAAGACTGACTTGGGCACCTTAAATCATGGAAGCTTATAAACAGTGGCATGGTTGAGGGCTAATTGGCAATGACTTTGGCTTCAAACTTTCCTTGGAGTGACCTTAGGCAAATTACTTACCCTTTCTGTGACCTGTTTTCTATAAAGTGAGGAAAATGATAACGTACTTCAAAAGTTGTAATAATTACTTATAAATCATGTCTTCAAAGTGTAATCCATAGCATAGAGTGCCACATAGAGTACATAGTGAATATAAGCTAGCTCTTAATTACCCGATGGATACTATTACATCTTCTTTCCTTACTCCCTTTACCTTAAAAACGCTGCTTTCTTTGCTCTGTCTCCATCTTCTCTTTCACCTGCTTTATTCATTTCAGTGTAGGGAATGGCTGAGATGAATGTGCCACACATTTTGGAGGTAGTGCGTGTTTTCTAGCCTCCTTTCCTGGATCCATTTGTGTCATGGCAGTGTAGGGCATCTACAAGGAGCGGGTAGGGTCCCTTGCTATGAAGCACTTCCAGGAGCGTCTGCATTTCCTGCTGGAGGCAACGGCAGGTGCAGTGATGGAGCAACAACGCTCCTCCCCAAGAGGAGCTCTCTGTCTTCCCACGTGCCCCCTCTTGAGCAGTAGTCAGCAGGATCGTTGAATTTTCCTGTCTTCACTTGTCATGTGGATTGCCTAATACTTATCTGTATTGCTTTTCATAATACTCTGACATGTTCCTAAATCATGCTTCATATGTGCTCTTGGCTTGCCGGCTACGTCATTTACTATGTAACACCGCCTCTCCTGTGAGGCAGACTTCCTCTCCCTGTGACATTTTCCCAGTTTTCTGCTCAGATTTCCACATCCCTTCTCTTTGCCTTATCAGGTCCCAATTTTCATCATGACACTTGTCACACCCACTAACTTATATTGGATTGAACCCTATGGAGTAATGGTTCATATGTATCAATCTTCCTGATTGCTGAAATTTGACCATTCTCCACTGACTATTCCACATGATTCAAACTAGCATGTATCTACCCACTCCATTAAACTCTGAGTTCCATAAGAAAAGGAGTAGAGAGAACTTTTTTTGCCTTATTCCAGCCACACATGGCACAGTTCTTGGTAAGTATGCATTGAGTAATTGGAAGAGAATAGGGAGTGCTTTATGTGCTGTGAGGCCCACTCCCCTGTAAGAGATTGCTGCTGTAAACAAACTGAGCATATCATAATATCTTCGCATTAAAAATATGACTTGTCTTTAGTGGTTGAATTTGAGGTGAAAAACAGAAAAGTCATTGTGAGACATTGTGAGTCATTGTGAAAGTCATTGTGTACCATAGAAGATAAAATAATTTCCTGAGCCCCCGGAGTAAGTCAGGGGCAGCCTTGGGGATGAGCAGGTAACACTTTAGAGGGCAGCTGCCCTGCCATGGTGTGTTTTATAGATTGCTGCTCCCAATACATACTGTGCAGAAAGTATCCAGCCATTACTATTTCTGTTTTTCACATTGCATGGCTGGGTACTTGGATACTTTCTGCACAGCAAGTGTGTGTGTGTCTATCTGCTTGTGTGTGTGTTTGGTGCTTATGGGTAAATTGAAAATAGCTGCAGTAGATTTTATGATGCTAGTGAAGGATATCAGGCAGGCGAGTATCCTCTTGGGACTTGACATTGATGGGTGGTACTGTGGCAGCAAGCATTGGTGATAGGATGGAGAGATCTAGGCAAGAGGCTGAGAG
>NW_003852403.1:3775143-3779321 GCF_000181295.1 Otolemur garnettii | reverse complement strand
TGACAGTTTGCTTAAATGATCAGAACAGAAAAGACCCAGGGAGACATAGGACTGGTCTTGAACCCAGGACTACTGCATTCTTTAATCTTTTAATTATTGGTCTACCCACTAGAAAGTCCTGTGTGAATGGATGGACGCCAGCCCCCCAGGCATACTTGGCCTCCTCAGGATTGGATGTACCCAGAAATTGATGAGTGAGCAGTACTTTTAAGATTTTAATTAATCATTAACCGGCTTGCCCTTGGAGCACTTTTTGGTCCTGCTTTGAATTTGTAGACAGATGGCAGGTGGTTATTTCCTCAGCCTTGTCATCTATTCACATGGCAGATGAAATATCATGCACAGACTTGGAAAGGGCTCATCATTCATAATAATTAGTCTTCTTTGATCATCTGTCCTTTGTCCTAAGTACGGTAGCAACGTTTAATTGTGACTGAAGTATGTTTCAAGAATGGCATCCAAAGGACCCTCTCCTCGCATCCCACCCCTCCTCTCTGGAAATGCCCGAGGCCACCACTGGTGTTGGGAAGCCATATTCTCAAGTCTCCTTTTCAGTCGCTCTAGAGCAGTGGTAGGAGGCCTGGATTTAAAAGCAATAACCTGAGCATGGACTATTTCCCTGGATCTTGTCAGGCATTTACATGATGTGAATTAACATATTGGCCAGTGAGCCATGTTATGAGAATTTAGGGAGGAAAAGAACTCACTGATACGAACTGAAAACCTATTCTGTGCTTAGGGATTTACTGATAGGCTCTCACTCCATCTTTAGAACATTCCAAGGTTAACAAAGTGGGCAAAATAATGCAGTTCCCACATGACAGAGACAAGAATGAACTCCTTCACCTCCCTGCCTCCAGAGCCTATCCGGAACCTACCAGCTACTTCCATTGCACTTCCTCTGTGTGGGTTTACTTAGCAAAAGAAGTCAGATTGTAATAGAAAGTAAATGACATATCACCCCATGAACCATGAAAAGCATTGCTCTCAGAGGCAACACTGATGGCAGCGTTACTGGATAATTATTACAAATTAACTCCCTGTTCCAACAATTAAAACAAACAGATTATCAAATAGTGATTACAGATGTAGGACATAGCTTTGTATTTTTACATTCTCTCACCCAAGCTTTAGGAACTTGATGAGGAAAGGGGTATTAGTCCCATTTTACAGACCAGGAAACTGACGTTTAGTGGGTGCCAGTGTCATTGAAGGTCAGCCTCTAGACATGTAATCTGATATGGTCTCTCTAAAATAAGTTCCAGGCAGAAGTAAAATTATGAATACTGAAGCTCAGGAAAAAAAATATTTTATCTTACAGGCTGACATTCACCTCCAAGTCGTGCAGTTAGGGTTTGCTCCTTTCCACTTCTCAATTTTTTGACACTAAGTGATAATTATAGAGCCTGAGAGGTACCCGGTACATTTGCAAGAGCTAATTGACTCGACAGAGGGAAAGCTGATTGTGCAGCGAAATCCAAACTACCAATTAAAAGAGAAGGAAATCGCACACACACTGTATCTGGGATATTTATATCATGGAGAACTAACAGAGCCAGCCTTCCTTGTCACTGTGGAGAGAGGCTGCAAGTCAAAGGGTCTGGCCATGGGGCAGTTAACTCAAGGTCTGGGTCTGGCCAAGATCATCTCCCTGCCCAGGAAGCCTCCCACTCAGCAGCTTCCCAGCCTCTAAGGAGTGCCTTGGAGGCTTTGCTTCTCTAGCTAAAATGAGAAGTCTTGGCAAAGTGAAGAGATTAGATTCAATGCACAATGAGAGAGGAAATCAGGCAAATAGGAGCTCCATCAATCAATTAATTGTCAGAGAAATTAGGCTCAGAGTGCACTAATAATACTAACTCGTTCAGTGCTTTGGAGTTTACAGAGTTTCTGGCCCCCTCAAGAGCAACAATTAAGAAGCAGGAGTGTTATCTTCACCTTCCAGAGGGTAAGTGCCTGTCCTGCCCTCACACACATCCTTGGGCAAGAGGCACCATGACAAGAATGAAGGTCTCTGCCTCCTGTTCCCTTCCTCGGAGGCTGCCCACACTGATGGGGCTGGACCAGTAGAGAGCAGGCTTTAGGGTGGTTGGTAACTGATTCTCCCAGGAACTATTTTTAAAAATTCCATCTTACAGAAGAACCATCTCTAGAGTGACACATGGGAGTGGCTGCAAGGCTAACAATAATGGGGCCATTAACTGAATAATGGCGCTGGCACAAAGCTACAGCCATGCTGGGGTCTTAATTAGGCTCTGGCTGAAGCAGAGAAGAAGCATATTTGCAGGAGATTTCTGGTTGACTAATCTGGTGTCAAATTAAGAGTTTTCCCTCTACGATGTCTCAAATTAGTCACCATATGATTTAAAAAAATGTCTAAGGCAGAGGTTTCAAGTGGGTCAATTTCTCAGGAGAAGAGAGGACTTTCTTCCCCAAAGCTGAGCTCCATGGAGTATTTTAGCACCAGGATTCCTTTGTCTTCCTTGAATACTTTTTCTTCAAAAGCCTGTCTGCTGGAAGTCCATTGTTTCTGTCCCACTAACAGAATGAAGGCGGGCTGCATACCTCGGTTACCAGGGCTGAGTAGCAGTTAGCCCACCCAGCTGGTTGATTTCTCAGCAATTCTCCTATTGGCAACAGCAGCTACATGATGCTGAGAAGAGAATCAGGATCACAGCTGAGCCTGAGATCCGATTCAGACCCTGGGGCCTGAGAGACTGGGGGCCCCAGGAAGAGGACAGGGTAGTGGGGAAAGCAGATACCACACAGACTATGTATTACATGTGACCTCTGCTCTTGCCACTGGTTGTGGGGGTGAAGCCATCATGGTAATTCTGTCGAGCCCTTTCCAATGCCTTTAAAATGGATATACTTATTGCTACATTGAAGAGGAATCATAAAGATTGGATGAGGTAGGCTTGGAGCCCATAGGGCAGTGGTTACGGTGCCAGCCACATACACTGAGGCTGGCAGGTTTGAACCCTGCCCGGGCCAGCTAAACAGCAGTGACAACCACAACAAACAATAGCAAGGCATTGTGGTAGGTGCCTATAGTCCCAGCTACTTGGGAGGCTGAGGCAAGAGAATTGCTTAAGCCCAAGTGTTGGAGGTTGCTGTGAGCTGTGATGCCAGGGCACTCTACCAAGGGTGACATAGTGAGACTCTGTCTCAAAAAAAATAAAAAAGATTAGATGAGGTAGGGTATGTGACAGATATGGGCACACAGGAGACATTCAGGGACAATTAGTTGCTTTGGAATCTATCCAGCTACTTTAAGGGTCTGAGTCCATTTACTGAGGTATGCCTTGTCTATACAGACTGATTTCCAAGCCCGCATTTAGGTTGAGGGCCCAGCCTGCCTGGCTTCATTGGTCTTCTTCTCACTCCACTCCCTTAACACCCTCCTAGTCTTGCCCTGACTTTTAGGCACCTGTCTCTGGCCTTTCTCTTTGATGGATAATTCCAACTCTCTCATCCCCTTCACCTCGTCTGCTCTAATCTCTGTTTCTCTTACTTGTTATAATAACTCTGACTGCCTTTGAAATAACAACCTCCCGGCTCAACCACAACTTTTCAGAATTGTGGACTCCAGAAACAGACCCCCCTAGGCTTTCATCCCTGAAGAAATTATACATCATAGGAGGTGTTTGGTTAAGGAGATAGGATTCCCAAAACAACGTGCTGGCCCCCTTTTTTGACTTATTGATGGATTCTTTTGGGAAGAAATTAGTCTCAACATTACTTTCCACTGGAAGCTGATTCCTCTGATTGTGTAAGTAGGCACACAGGTGTTAAATGAAACAGAGAATTGCTAGAGTAGGAAAGACTGGGCAATAGACCTGCTTGTAAGAGGAAACAGGTAGGCATTTGGGGCCAGGAAACTGGAAGACTGGTAAACAAGTGGAATGCTACCTACAGAGCCCATGCACAAAGGTAATGAATAGTGACCCAGCAGGCGAGTGGGTTCAATGGATTCCAGACTCTGGTTCTGGGCTCTAGAAACAAAGACACAGCATTAAAACTCAGGCCAAGTCCCAAAAGTCAGGCAGGTGCATGGTTCTGGGAAGAGGATGAGTTGGTAGCAGAGTCTAGATCCTCATGCTGGGAGGGCACAGAAGGAACACAGCCTAGCCTCAGTCCTGGGAGGAGATGCACACACAATGAGGAGGTGGCAACAGGGA
>NW_003852403.1:3774151-3774877 GCF_000181295.1 Otolemur garnettii | reverse complement strand
TTAACTATAGATATTAACACACTGTACTTTATCGATCAGTTTACTCTTTGTAGAACAGCTGGTGTTTTACGAGCTCTCATCATACTGATGTCAGTTATTTGAATATTTGCTAGTATCGTGGCAAAAGAACCTGAGATATTAATTTACATTTATGCATTTTGTGTTGTCCTCATTCAAGAAAATAGCAGACTCTGGGGCATCTTGACCCACAAGATGCTTCTGTTCCCTAATTTATCTTCTCCAAGTTGCCAAACCCATGGTGAAGATTCAAGAGGCAGAAGGGCTGTGAAAGAAAAAAAGTGAAAAATGGGGGATGTTTTCTTTTGTTCCAAAGGCAATTTGTAGTCCTTGGAAGGAGAGGAGGGAACTTGTGTTGCATCCCCTGGAAGCATCTGAGGAGGGTGACCTGCCTGCAGAGACAGAAGATTGACAGCCCACCAAGGGCTCACAATGCTAAGCTGTTGGGCCTGGAGAAAACAAGAGGACAGGGACAGCAGAACACTCACTGGTGACCTGCAGGGATTGATGCTTCTGAATGATGAGTCTGTATGCTCCTGCTACCAAAGAACTCTAGATCTTATACCACTCCGGGGCCTGGGGCCATGTTGGAAGAGGGACGTACACTCAATCATAAGTAAGTGTGATGTTCCTTCTTCCTTGGCAGAGGATGTCTAGAGTTAAATTTAACTTAGACCAGGTTTAGTGGCTCATGCCTATAATCCAAAC
>NW_003852403.1:3770614-3773465 GCF_000181295.1 Otolemur garnettii | reverse complement strand
CTGAATCATGGAGAAGGGTGAGGTTAGATTTGAGAGACCCTCAGTGTGACCTAGACCTGTTGGATTTTATTTATCATTGTAGATTCTTTGGTATTATGCAGTGATACAAAAGGATTTCTGTAGATTCTTTGGTATTATCCAGTGATACAAAAAGGCCTGACAGATTTCTCCTAGGCAGACAATTACGCGAGGAGGGTGCTGAATTCCATCTCAGAAAAGGAAAGACTGCGTGTGCTGCCACTACCAGGGAACTACTCCCAGAATATTAGCAGCAGTTTAGAACTACTGTGTTGAATGGAATCTTCAGCGTGGCTAAAAGAAACAGATATTCTGATTCCCCTTATTATGGTGAAACTACAGGGCATGGGAAAGGGTAGGGGAGTGCTGCTGAGAGGGAAGTGGAAGAGAGAGGGAGAAAAAGGAGACAGGAGGAAGGGAGGCAAGGGAGAATCTATGCTTCCAAATCAATGACAGGGGGGGTTGGTGGGAGGAAAACCAGGCAACATTCCTGATTTCCTTCTGTAAAGGAGCAAGGTTACATATAGATCAGAAAGGCAAGTTACAGGTCAGCTAGGTCTCAGTTTCTTTGTGAAATGTATGCTCTCACCTGCACCCTGTCACATCCATTCTTAGTTAAGTTTGTAAGGCAACATAGCTGTTCACTTGCCCTTTTGAGTTCTTTTATTCATTTTGCTTTCCAAGATTGGACCTTAGGCAGAAGGAATCATGTTCTCTCCCCCCTCCCTCCCTTGCTTCCTTCATCCATATCTCCTTCTTCTTTTCTTGTTATACACATGTATTGATCACCTGTGTGAACTAGGCGCTGAGATAGGGACCAGGAACATAGTGACGGTCAAAGAACTCAGAGTATTCTGTAAAGAAACACCGATACCTGGGAAGCCAAATAAGGATCCACAGAGCAAGGAGCATATAAAACAGAATGCGAAAGCTAAGTAGCACTTCAAGAGACAGAAACGGCCTCTTAGTGATGATGGTGGTTGAGGTGGTGTTGGGGTAGGGGGTGGTCAGAATCCTAGATGGTGAAACTGACAGAGATATGCAGTTCAGGGAGTGACCACGTCTAGGCTGTGCTGGTGAGAATAGGAGTGAGTGTGAATGGCCTGCTGTGGGCCAGTTGTGAAGACAGAGGGCCAGGCTCTGAGTGCCTACGAGCCTGGCCACTCTTCTGGGCACCTGGCCTTGCCAAAGATTCTTGGGTGGGCAGGAGGCAGGCAGACAGGGGCCATGAATGTCTAAATGCACTTTAGTTCAAGGTGTTTACATACTGGAAATTGCAGTTCAAATTAAAAGGGGGAAATGGCCAGGAGATATCATGATTATATCCTCATAATTTCTTGATTAAAGTTAAAATGGAGCCAGGAGTGATTTTTTTTTTTTTTTTTTGCATCTTTGAATGTGTATTCTGAGATATGCAAAGCTAGTTGTTTTCATCCCTCCTACCCAGCCAGCAGTGCAGAAACTGGGCTAGTTTTACTCCTTCTACTTGTTGAAGAGGGAGGTCTGAAAGGGCTGTGTATGTGCCTCCTTCAGGTGAGAACCTGCTCTCTGACTTCCTTATAGCCAGCTTCTGAGGTGCAGGCTTGACATCCAGTCCTATGACAAGGCAGAGCATGAAACAAGGCCTGTGGGTTCCTGAGCACCTTCTAAACTGTTCTCCTTCCATTTCTTTTAGGGTTGATTATTAACATTTGCAGTAAAGATATTTTCAAATGATCATCGGTCAGCTTGGTGGAAATCACTAAGGCCTTAAAGCCTGGTAGATCCTGATGAAAGTTGTAGCATCACTCCCCAGACCTGGGCAACTTCAAGTGAATGGATGAACCTCTCTTGCCTTCAATGTTCTCCTCTCATGAGAATATATTATTAGGATAACAGGAGAGAGAGTGTATAAAAAATATTATAAACACTTGGTAGAAGAAAATGAACATTATTTGACAGCACTAGCTGCAGAGGCAGAAATGCTGGAGAGTTCAATAGTACTTTGTTAAGACTAGGAGACTTTGGCATCCTGAGGATAGAGTTTGTTAAGAGGCTGTGAGCATGTGAAGGTACTTTGCAGAGAAAGCTCATCACTTGGAGGCAGTTTTCAACAGTGCACAGGACTCAGCCATCTGGAGCAGCAGCCCTCTGTCTCAGTGCCCTGGCTCCCTGTCCACTAGTGACGGCCACATTTGCCATTAGATCCAGCCATGTAGCTGTCCCTGGTCGGCTTCAGCTGTGCAGTCTCCTTCTCCCCACTGCCTTTTCCAAAGTTAAGCCTCAGCTCTATTTTCTGGGAACAGCTATTAGTAGAACTGAGAGATTCCCAGGTTCCCTCCTTAGGACCTCCTGCCCTACCCACTCTATCAGGGACCTTGGCTGGTACAGTCAGGTCTTCCTCATTCTCCAGGCTGTTCCTACATAAATCCTTGGGTGTCGCTACTTCTGCAAGTGTCTCTCCTCTGTCATGGTCCCCACACGCATCTGCTCAAGAGCTGACAGGGATTCCAGTCCTCTTTGTGGACCAAAACTCTGACTTTCTCCTTTCTGACTCCTCTACTCAACTCCACTAATCATCTTCTGTGACCTGATTGCCTGCTGCCAACCAACCCATCTGAATTACTGTGAGAGCATGGGGCATTCTGAAGGCATTGATTAATGATATTCCTCTGGCACAGTTTAACTGACAACTTCTCTATGAGGTATATGTATATAAATATTTGTTACCTGTAATCTTCCTCCAAGAAAAATTGCTAGCATAACTTCAAGGAACATTAAAGCTAAAAGAATTTTATTAATAATTGAGGTTTGGGCAACAGAGTGAGGGTCTGTCTTTCTTTTTTTTTTTTTT
>NW_003852403.1:3764716-3770352 GCF_000181295.1 Otolemur garnettii | reverse complement strand
AAAAAAAAAAAAAAAAAAAGAACTTTGGGCAAGGTGCCCTGGCTCAGGCCTATTAATTCTGGCACTTTGTGAGGCTGAGGTGGAAGGATCACTTGAGGCCAGGAATTAAGGTCAGCCTGGTCTGTAGTGTATCTCTGCAAAAAATAAGAAAAAATGTCTAGGAGTTGTGTCATGTGCCTGTAGTCTCAGCCTCCCAAGTGGAGGACAATCAGGTGAGCCTGAGAGTTCAAAGCAGCAGTGAGCCATGATTGTGCCTCTGCACTCCAGCCTGGGCAACAGAGTGAGATTCTATCTCTAAAAACAATAAAAAACTTTTAAAAAGGAATTGAGGTTTGTGTATTTCTTAAAGTATGGTGCCAAATTATAGTTGGGCCATTCACAAGTAACTACTAAGCATCTGTTGTGAGGAATTATACCTGTGCCAAGTAGGATAAATTACTTAATGAGAGTGGATGGTAGAAATAAATTATTTAAAATAAAAAATAAATGGAACATGGCCAGGCACAGGGGTTCATACCAGTAATCCTAGCACTCTGGGAGGCCGAGGCAGAGTTTGAGACCAGCCTGAGCAAAAGCAAGACCCTAACTCTACTAAAAATAGAAAAACTAGTCAAGTCTTGTGGGTGCCGGTAGTCCCAGATACTCAGGAGGCCGAGGCAAGAGGGTCTGTTGAGACCAAGAGTTTGAGGTTGTTAAGAGCTAGGAAGATGCCACAACACCGTACCAGTGAGACTCTGTCTCAAAAGATAAATCAATTAAATTAAATTAAATAGAACAAATCAAATCTCGCGCTTCCATATAACCATGATCCTTTAATCTTCAAATTCAACTTGGTCAAATTCTTAATATCTTTTTGTCACCTAGAGCATGATTGATAAGTCTTTGAAAAATCAGATAAACATTTTGGAGCCAAAATCTGGGACTTTAAAAATGTTTTATTCAAAATACGTTCTGTACAGATGTGTGCCCATCACATACAGATGCATACATAGCAAGCAAGACAGAGATGCAATGAGGGAGGCCCTTAAAATACAGTAATTCAGTGATGAGAGATTTCCTTTCTGCCAAAACAAATGTAGACATATAAAACTGATAATTAGGGCCAGGCTCATACGGTGGCTCATACCTGTAATCCTAGCACTCTGGGAGGCTGAGGCAGGTGGATTACCTAAGTTCACAGGTTTGAGACCAGCCTGAGCCAGAGCAAGACCTGGTCTCTAAAAATAGCCAAATGTTGTGGTGGGCACCTATAATCCCAGCTACTTGGAAGACTGAGACGAGAGATCACTTGAGCCCAAGAGTTTGAGGTTGCTGTGAGCTATGACACCAGGGTGGTCTACCTAGGGCTACAAAGTGAGACCATCTCAAAAAAAAAAAAAAAAACCCTGACAATTAGGATTTCAGTTATTGGTATTTTTCAAAAGCGAGACAGACAGAGTGAGACTGGAGGAACAGGATGGGAGAGAAGGCAACATGTGTCTTCTCCCTTATAAATGTTGTTTTATGCCAGAGGCTACTTAATATAATATTTCTAAATGGGTTTATCAAGCTTCTCCACTTAATGGCAATTTCCCTTTGGGTGTCCTTGTCCAAATAATGTGCATTTCTACTTGACCAATTCATTCAGGAGGACAACAGACACCTCAGGGGAAGCATTTAACTTCTTTCTTCACAAGGACTCCTGTGTGTGGTAATGAGAGCCAAGTGTGTTTTCCTCTTTTCTTTCTTCTCCATTATCTCAAATAACAGGCATTAATTAGCGTCCTACAGTCTTTTACTTTAAACTCTACTTTAAGAGTCTCATCTACTTAGTGATTTTGTTGTTTTATTGTTCTGTTTTGGTTTGGATTTTTTCCCCTTATTCTCAAAAATATCAGGCTTGCTTCTACCATCTCTTGAATAAGCCAAACCAGCAACAGGAGCCGTGCTGGCTTCTTTCTCTGAGTAAATTCCCACCCTTGACTGAGGGAAGGGGTGCAGTGCAGAGATTGCAGGAAAGGGGTGCTCTTTTTCCTTACCAGCTGATGCATACTTCCTGCTGCAATTCCCCACAATAGCCTGCTAACATCTACCGACTTCAGTAAAATCAGTGTGGGCTTTCTGCAAACACACCCAACTGTGGACACACACTCTGAAGCAATACTGTGTACTGTGATATACAACCTGTGAAAGTGGTGCTGATGCTCACAGAGCTAGATGGTGGATGTTTATGCACATGGGCTTGCTTTTCTGCAGTGTTCAATCTATCAAGCTAAAACTGAGTGCCTGACACCCAGGCCCTGAGCTATGGGTGACTGTAAATGAAGAAAGGAGCCCTGGGTGTCCTTCAGGGTTTAGAGGATGACTAGAGTAATAAGACAAGCAGAGATAAATGGACTGTGAGACCAAATGTAGCCACTATCATACATGGGTACATTCGATGTATTAGGGATGAGAAAAACTATTTTCAGTTTATAAAAGTCAAAGGATTGACTGGTGTCCCAAGAGTCAGCCATGAAAACATTTTTAAAAAACCCAGAAGAACTACAAACTGGCTAAAGTAACCTTATATAGATGGGGAAATCAGTTGAGAATATATAGCAACCAGGTGAACACCAGTCAAGGAACAGCCACATTTGAAATGTAGGGGCTTTTGTGTTATGTTTAGCTTGTTCTTTTCCTACCACTTGCCAGTGCTGTACAGCAAAGTGTGAGGGAAGTTGTGGCCCAGTCTGCCATTCCCTTCTGTGAACTGAAGATTGTAGAGAATTGAATTTGCAGCATTCTAATTTATCTTCAGGCTACCTGTGAGGTTGAGCTCTGTGTCACCTAACTTGGAGTTCAAAAAGTCAAAAGTCTGAAGGACAGCATGGGAAGCAGTGGCCATGCCTCATGAAAACTGCAAGGAGGGCTATAGATGTGCAGACCGCTGAGACTAGAGACTATCTACTGACAAGTATAATTGAAAAGCTAAGGCCTTGAGAAGAAGTGGGGATGAGACTTGTAGATAAATGATGGCATTTAAAAATTGTCACATGTGCAGGAAAATACACATACACATATGTGTGCACACACACACACACACACACACACACACACAGGACCAGCAAATCCACATGTCCAGAAAAGGTCAGAGAAGACTTTGTTTTCATGTCAGGATGATGAATAAATGTCTTCTCCTGCATGGGCCAATTTTGCAAAGATTGGGAAAGAAGTCTGATTCTTCAAATGCCCAATTTTCACTAAGAGATCATGAGAAATATAAAGTAACAGGAATACATGCCCATTCAAAGGAACAAAACACATTCCTAGAAATAGTCTCTAAAGAAACTTAGTTACTGAGCACACTTACATAAATAAAGACTATGAAATGCCTATCTTAAATTTGCTCAAAGAGCTAAAGAAAAACATGAATAATGAACTAAAAGAAATTAGGAGAATTATATGTGAACAGAATGAGAACATTAATAGTTTTTTATTTTTAAAAGGACCAAAACAAAATCATGGAGCTAAATGTTACAATAATGGAATTGAGAATTTCACCAGAGGGATTCATCAGTGGGTTTTAACAGGCAAAAAAAAGTAATCCTGAATTTGAAGACAAGTCATTGTAATTATTGAACCTGGGGGAAAAAAATAAAAATGAAGAAAAGTGAATAGAACCTACAGGATGTATGGAACATAGTCAAGCAGATATATGCATTACAGGAGTCCCAGAAGGAGAAGGAGGGAGGAGAGCTTACTTGAAGAAATAATGGCTGAATTTTTCCAATATTTGAGGAAATAAATAGTTATGCAAATGTAAGAAGCTCTAATAAACTCCAAACAGAATAAATGCAGAGAGAATTTACCCACACTGGGGCACATTATAATAAAACTGTCAAAGTCACAGACAAAGCAATTATTTTGAAAGCAGCAAGAGAAAAAAAATAAAGACAGCGGCAAGAAAAGGTTAAGTTGTCATGTGTTTTCTAAATACATAACACTTTCTAAAGTTATCCACACATTGATCATGAGAAATTTGGCAAGCCAGAAGCAGTGGGTGATATATTTTATGTGCAAAACCAAAACAAAACAACAAACAAAAGGAAAAACAAAAACATGCATGCATGCATGACACACACAAAAAAACTCCAAAAATATCAACCAAGATCTCAAATCTATATCCAAACTTTACCCCTAGAAACCTGGAAACAACATCAAAGATCTAGCATAAAAAATGAAATAACAAAGATCAAAGAAGATATACATAAAATAGAGGACAGAAAAAAAGAACAAATTGGATAACCAAAATGAAATGGAATAGAAAATTGCTAGAAACATACAACCTATAAAGACTGAGTCACAGAGATGTAGACGGTCTGAAAAGATCATCTACTACTATCTAGGAGATTGAATCAGTAATCAAAGACATTCCAGCAAAGAAAAGCCCAGGAACAGACAGCTTCTCTGGTGAACAGAATGGAAAGCTAATAAATAAACCTTGACATATATGACTAAATGCCTTTTGGTAAACATACCAGGACCATTCAATGAGGAAATGACAGTCTTTTCAACACATGGTACAGGGAAAATTGGATATTCATATGCAAAAGAATAAAGGTAGACAACTCAAAATGAGTTAAATACTAAGAAGAGTGAAATTGCAAAACTCTTAGGAGAAAACATAAGGGAAAAGCTCCATAACATTAGATTTGGCAATGATCTCTTGGATATATCACAAAAAGCATAAGAACAACAAAAAGTAGATAAATTGGATGACTTCAAAATCAAAAGCTTTTGTGCATCAAAGGATGCTGTCAACAGACTGAAAAGGCAACCCATGGAATGGGATAGGGTATTTTCAAACCATATATCAGGTAAGTGTTAATATCCAAAACACATAAGGAATTTCAATGACTCAACAATTAAGAAAAAAAAGAAACTTGATTTTAAAAATGAGCATATGCTGGTTATGGTGGCTCATGCCTGTAATGCATTTGGAAGCCTGAGGTTGGAAGACTACTTGAGTCCAGGAGTTCAAGACCAGCATAGGCAACATTAAAGACATCTTCTCTATAAATAAAAAAAAAAAAAAAGAAAAAAAAGAAAGCTTGATATGGTGGCACATGCTTTCATTCCCAGTTACTTGAGAGGCTGAGGCAAGAAGATCACTTGAACCCAAAAGTTAGAGGCTACGGGAAACTATGCTAGGGCAACATACTTATCATTTTATCATTTTACACTCATTAGAATGGCCACTATGAAAAACAAAGCAAATAATAATAATAACATATTTTGGTGAGAATGTAGAGAACTCGGTATCCATGTGCACCGCTGGTAAAGATATTCAATAGTGCAGCCACAATGGAAAATATTATGTCAGTTCCTCAAAATGCTAAAAATAAAACTACTATAACTACTATATGATTTGTCGATTACAATTCTAGGCAGATAAACAAAAGACTTAAAAGCAGGGACTTAAGAGATATTGAAACACTTGTGTTCATAGCAGCATTATTTACGATAGCCAAAAGTAGAATCAATTTAAGAGCCATTGATGAACGAATAAACAAAATGTGGTGTATACACACCCTGGAATATTATTCAGCCTTAAAGAGGAAGAACATTCTACCAACTGCTACAACATGAATGAAACATGAAAACATTATATAGCT
>NW_003852403.1:3756679-3762010 GCF_000181295.1 Otolemur garnettii | reverse complement strand
TTTTTGAGGTTCATCTTCACATTAGATTGTGGAAATGATTGCACCACTCTGTAAATGTACTAAAAACCAATGAATCATATACATTCAACAAGTGAACTTTGTGCTATTTTAATTATATCTCAATAACACCATTTAAGGAAAAAGAGGGTGGCATTTGTATATGCAGACACGAAAATTCCTACATAAAATAATTGGTGCCTATGGAAAATGAGAAATGTTATGTGAGTGTGGGATTGGGATGACTCTCTCCTGTATTTTTTTATATGTAAATATTTGTTTTTATATTCATATTTGTGCATTAGTCAGTTTTGTTGGTAGTAATGAACTCCCCAAATCATGGTGCCTTATAGTATTTTTTTCTTATTTATATTACATGCTGGGATCTGGTCAGGTTTGTTTGTCTGCTGGAAGCTCTACTCAGCTCTGCTTAGCTCTGATCCATGTCTTCCAGCAGCCACTATACGGGACATGCTGATTTTTGTGGCCTCGGGAAACAGAAGTCTGAATCCACTTTGTAGCTCTTAAAGGCTTTTGCACAGATGGAGAACAATCCATAGTTGTTTGCATATCGTTTGGCTAAAGCAACTCACATGGTCAAGGCTAGTGTTGATGGAAGTAAATAGGCACTCCTTCCATGGCGCAAGTGGGTTATGAATATTTTCAAAAATAATAAAATCAGACAACCTACCCGTGCTGGCGGGAGATACATCTAACAGTCTGACTTGAGCTGAACTCTCCGTCAGGGCCTCGGATCCCTTCTTACTGTCTGACTATCCATGTGTTTGTCTTCCCTTTTCTGTGTGATGTACAGCACCCCAAGGTCCCCTGGAATGAAAGACTCCAGGCTCCTCCAAGGAGCTTGCTGGACTCCTAGTTACCACCCTGTGCTTTCCACTTCTTTCATTACGAGACTTCACAGTTCTGACCACTTGGTGTCTCTACTGTTTCTCTATCCCATTTAATCGTTTGTTTCCATTATGACTTTAATCTTCTCAATCCATGGAAACTGCTCCTTGTAAATCCTCCAATGGCCTTAATTACCAAATCCAATGACATTTTCTTCAGCCGTTATTTATTTTCATGGTGGCGACATTGGTACTGTGAACTCCTAACACATGAAATTTTTAATCCCTCTCCCTTACCAAGTTCCCCATAATTCTCTCCTTTGCATTTCTTTCTTGTGTGATCTTATATATAGTTCTGGGTCTTCAATTTTCACTTCTGAGAGTGTGACTTAGAAAATAAAGGGTCAAACCGATCGCTGTATTTAATGAACCATGTTCATTTTGCATATTAATTTATTCTTAAAAAAATTGGAATAGAAAGCACTTTTCTAAGAAATTTTAAAAGTCACCTTAGATGTAATAATTTCTACTCATAAATGTTACCCCAGTGTTAAAAGTACTTTGCATATTTTTTGCATTGCCATATAAAGTGCGAATAGGGTGGGAATGTAACATGTTTAGAAGTGCAGGTTTGCTCAATGCCTACACTAGTCGTTTCCTCTACATTTCAAAAGTTAAATATCTAAAAATAGGAAACCTTTAGAAATTGTATGCAGAGAATTGAAAGTGCTCTGTGGACAAAGAATCCACATGTAGAATCATACAAAAATGTGGGCAACTATAGATGTATGGCATCTGAATTTATTAAATCACTATTTTTAGTTATCATTGTGCCTCTAGGAGCATTAAGCATGCTTCGTAGCCACACTGCCCAGCCTCGCCAGCCTGGGTCAAGTTTCGTCATCCTGAATACTCTGATCCCAGGACTAATCCCATTTGTAGCTCTCAATTTCCAGTGTACGTTTCATCTGACTTCTGGGTCTGGAAAGAAGGTTCTGGTCCCTTTGTCCCATCTATTATCATTTAGTTGAATCATGAGGATTTTGTGGTATGACAGGAATTGGGAGATTTGAATTTCTAATCCTGTCTCTGATCTTGGAGCAGAGGAACTTGGGAGAGATGAGGAGCAGGGAAATGGGCTCAGTCGGTGCTACTCAAAGTGTGGTCCCTGGATAATCCATGCCAATGGCACCCAAGAGCTTGGTAGAAGTGTGCATTCCTGGGCTTTGCCCAGATCTGCTGCATCAGAGTCTCAGGGGCGGGGAGCCAGCCATCTGTGTTTTATCCAGCTTTTTTAGTGACTATGTTCTCACTGAAGTTTAAGAGGCATAGAGCCAGCCATTTCTCCTTGGCAATAAGCTTTTGTTAATCTTCCTAGAGGTGCAGTCATGGGGAGCAGTGGTGGGGAGTGGGAGACAGACTTTGAAAACAAGGCATCCACAGTACACAATGTCACAGTGTAGCAATTAATGTGAAGGCCTTATAAATTTGGAGTCTAAGTGACCCAAGATGAGCCCAGGAGGAAGCAGATCTTACTGCAAACAAGTCTCAGGTTCGCCAATCAGCATAGGTCCTAACAGCTTCAAGCGTGCAAGAATATTCTTAAATAAATTAACAAGTAACTGCAGTTTAAACAATTGCAGAAATTCAAAACTTCCGTGCTAGAAGAGAAGGGAAGTATGGCCCAGAGATAAGTAAGTTGATGTGGGGGATTCCTAGGAATTTATGCACTCCCTACTTGGGCATGCTGAACCTTGTTCAGAGGCCAGCATGGCTTTAATTAGAGATCTAAACCTCAAAATTCAAAGAAGCTGACAGGAAGATGCTCTTCTTAGAAGACACACATGTTCAGTGCCAGGTGCACAGCGCACAGTGGTGACAGGGTCTCCCAGATGGAGGGCAGCTCTTCTCTCTGCCCTGTTAAGAAGTCCAGCAACTTCTAACTCCAAGGTCTCAAAAGAGCTTACTGGTGGATCATCTCAAGTTCCACGGACCTTTGTGAAAATGGGATAAATAATCTCTGCCCCTGAAATGAGAAAACTTGTAAGTATTCCTGAAGAAGATGGTGATGATGACGTGATTATTCTTCAGAAGTAAAACAGGGAACACTAGAAGTAGGTGATTTTCCTCTTTTTAATGTAGATGGCTTCCCAGGAAGTTAAAAATAAAAAATCAGACCTCATTTTCCTTTGTAGAAGTTTTCCTTCACTGTCACTAATGGTGATTTCCCAGAGGGACAGTGGTCACGCTGCAGGTCAGCTCATGGCAAAGATTGTTTGGCTGCTTCAGCCTCTGAGCAGCCTGGGAGATGGGCTGGCCGTATGCACTGCGCCTGATTCGCCTGCTAGTGTTTGGACACAAACACTGTGTCAGAATTTAGAGACAGGAGCAAATCCTGCCTTTAACACCTATCTGCCCTTCTAAGAAAATTAAAGAAGATAATTTTTTGCTTTTTTTTTATTTGTTTTTTCTTCCGCGGGGCCCTTCGGGAACCTTATTATAGTTTAAACATATAATCTCTAGTGCCCAGAAAAGTTTTGTTGTTTTTTATTAATTATACTTGAATCTTGAGCAGGTTTGCTAGTTTTTCTATAATGGCCTATGTGTTTTTCAATAAAACCATGTAATGTTTTGAAACAGGGTCACATACAAGCCCTGGATTAGCATTTAAGATCATGGATACTGTATGGACATAGTGAAGGGTCCATCTGCCTGTTTTTTCATCCTTACGTCTGGGAGAAAGCTGTGTACTACAGTTGGTTAGAAGATGAGTTTCAGAATTAAGCTGAGATGGTTTTGAATCCAGGTATGACCACTTTTTGGCTTTGTGTCCCTTACAAAGTGATATAAACTCATTGAGCCTCAGACTTACTATGTGTAAAATGTGGATTACAAAAGCTCTGTTTCCTGGCGTGGTTTGAAGATTAAATGAGATGATGTGTGTAAAGAATTTAGGACAGTGTCTGATAGGAGTTAAGACTGAATAACTTTTAGCTTTCGTTGCCATTATTGTTAGTGTTTGAAAGTTGCAGCTATTATTTATTGTTCTTACTACATTCTTGCCTGTTTGTCCCTTAAATAAGTCATCCTCGGTGGTACCTCCCTATGCCGATTCCCAGTTTTCCCTTGATCTGATGTACATTGCTTCCCATCACAGAGGTCCTTGGCCTTCAGCATCCAAGACCACACTTGCCCGTAGTTTTGAGATGAAACTCCCTGATACAGAACCAGAGTTCCCTATGAAGATCTTGTTATGACAGTTGCATTCCTAGTGGAATCGCAGTGTTGGCCCAGGATGTAGCTAGACTAGAGGACTCTTCAGGTCCTTCCGGATCTGGGATTTGAGATTCTCAGACTCTGAAAGAAGAGTGGCAACACCTCTCCTGCTTCTGTATCCAGGTGTGATGTCTGTGACTCTGCCAGCTTTCCCCAGACTACTGTCTGTGAGTGACTTTAATATCTTCCAGTGCTAATCATCCAAAACATTGAAAGTAATGTTAGTTTACATATTTTTAAGTGAAAATCATATTGTGGCAAGAATGTGCTACAGTATAAACAAGATAATGTTTACAGCACCTGTCATGATACATCCACTCCCCACAGCATAGTGAGATTGTCTCTTGAATATGCCCGTGGTCCTTCCCCATTATGATCCCAGTGTAGGACTCAGAAAAACTTAACTACACAACTTTGTCTCCCTATAACCCTACTCTATCCAAACAGTCTTATGAGTCTCTCATACCCTAACTGAATTTAAAGATAGGCTAATCTTTAGATCAACTTGGAAAAGAACGTATCCTTAAGTGAATTGCCTGTTTATAATTTATAAAACACCCTTATACAAATTGATAATGATGTATGTTTGAATAATTCAAGAAACAGGATGTCAATAGCTTTTAGCATCAGGTGCCAAGAGAGATTCTGCTTTTGAATATTAATTTGACTAATTTTGGATATTAGGCCGTTTAGTATGGTAAACACATATGCAGAATAGTAGGAGTTTTGAAGGGTAATGTAATCAGAAATGGGGAAATGTAGCATTTCTTTAAAATGTAACAATTATCCTAAGATCTCTCAGGGAATAGTCTGCAACAGACAAAGGAAGATATTCGAAGTGAAATGTAAATGAGCATAAAACAGCGTCCTGGGGATACAAGAATGGGCTCTTGTTTGCTTTGTTTTGTACTGTGCTGTCCTTCTCTTTATATAAACTGATACTATAGCACAGAAACTTAGAGTCTCAGTACTTTAATTTATATTATACAGAGATTACAGGCCGCAATAGCAAATAGGCAAGTCAACATCAAACTAAAGAGATTCTTCATAGAAAAAAGAAACAACAGGTGACCTATGGAATGGGAGAAAATATTAGCAGCCTTATATCAGATAAAGGGCTAATATCTAAAACATATAAAGAATTCCACTCGGGAGGCTGAGGCAGAAGAATCACCTAAGCCCAGGAGTTGGAGGTTGCTGTGAGCTATGA
>NW_003852403.1:3753292-3756394 GCF_000181295.1 Otolemur garnettii | reverse complement strand
TGGGGCTGGATTCGAAATCGCCACCTTAGGTGTATGTGGCTGGCACCTTAGCCACTTGAGCCACAGGCGCCGAGCCGAGAATTCCTACAACTTACAGGCAAAAAGTAAATAACCCAACTAAAAAAATGACAAAGGACTTAAAGAGACGGTTCTCCAGGGAAGGCGCACACATGGTCCAGTGGTGTAGGAAAAGATGCTCAGCGTCAGTGATCACCGGGGAAATGTGAGTCAACACCAGCAGGAGATGTCACCTTCCACTGGTTAGAATGACCATGTAAAACAAACCAGATCAGGAAACACCCAAGCTTGGAGAGCATGCAGGGAAACTGGGGCTCCTGTGTGGTGTTGGGGGAATGGTAAATGGTGCAGCTTCTGTGAAAAAACAGTACAAAGTTTCCTCAAAAACTAAAAATAATTGAAATCAGTTTGTCGAAGAGAAGTGTGTATTCCAGTCTCCCTGGCAGCCTTATTCACAGTAGTGAAAAGGTAGAAACAACACAGATGTCTATTAGCCGATGCATAGATAAAGCCAATGTGGTACCTGCGTAGGATGGAATGGTATTCAACCCCGGTAATGAGGGAGAGTCTGTCAAGTGCCGTAACACGGGTGAACCTTGAGGGCTTTATGCTACGTGAAATAAGGACAAAACAATATGTGTCCACTCACGTGAGGTCTCTAAGTAGCCAAACTCACAGAAGCAGAAAGCCGAAGGTGGTTACCAGGGCCTGAGGGAAGGAGGAATCAATATATAATTTCCGTGGTGCAAGATGAAAAAGTTCTAGAGAGCTTCTGTACAATGTTGCTTTTCTAGTTAGCAACACTATACACCTGTACTTTACATGTAGAAGTTTTTGAAGGCAGATCTCGTGTTCTGTGTTATTTACCCAAATCAAAAAGGAAATATTATGTGGAACTACATGTCATTCTTCCGTTATTAATGTGCTAGCATGGGATACAGAGAATCAAAGTGTTCTTTATGCAGTTCTTGTAACATAAACCCAT
Organism: Otolemur garnettii; assembly: GCF_000181295.1. Classification (NCBI taxonomy): domain Eukaryota; kingdom Metazoa; phylum Chordata; class Mammalia; order Primates; family Galagidae; genus Otolemur; species Otolemur garnettii. Next base: position 3,755,391 of record NW_003852403.1, on the reverse strand, counting down.
GTCTAAACAAACAAATAAAAAATGTAAGTCAGCATGAAAGCCAGAGGTTTCACCATCCTGAAAATATAAATGCATTTAAGGTAAACACCTTAGGAAAAGTATTTGTGGTTCAGTTTTCAAGGATGAATTTATGTCTTTACTGGGTGGAGTATATAAATCTAATACATGCTTTCCAGCGTTTCTTTCATTTTAATCTTCAAAAGAAACTTGGGTGACGCTGTTACTTTTTCCTTCTTGTGGATGAATAAAGGGAGAATCAGAGACATCCAGGAACTTCTCCGAAGTCACACAGCTCCTCATTATTGGAACCTGCTTGAAAGACTAGACTGGGATACCCCAGGCTCTTGTTCTGGGAACCACTAGATGGATCATTTGTATGACTCTGAAGGGAGAGATTAAAATATGCTAAAAAATAATGGCAGAGTAACTTCCAGGTTCAACATGAGACCATTTGACTGTTCATGCAAATCCCTTTTGAGAATTCATATCAAGTATGATTATTTGGAACTATTATCTGCTGTTTGTTACAAAAATAAAATACATTTGATTTTATCTTAGTGATTTATCTGCTGTGTTAGTTTTATAAAAAGAGACACAGGTAAAGTATCGACCGGCAGCAATGCTATTTCCTGTCAGATTCCTCTGTGTGTCTCAAGAAAATCTTGCACGCTGAATTTTAAAGTCTAGTGTGTGGAGCCCAGAATGTCATTTCAGGACGTTGTGAGTTGTGGTTCAATATATTGATTGCAGCCTCGTTAGGTGCACAATAATTAAAGACCGTCACACGGGTACAGCATTTGTTTAGAAGATAATTCTCAAGATTTTCGCATGTGATACCAAAGCTCTAGCAATTGTATTGTGTGTGTACCAAATCTATTTCAATTCTATGGAGAACAAGAAAATGTAATTAAAACGGTGTGAATTCATTTAAATTTGTTGGGGGTGGGGAATGGGAGATGTAATTATGAGTCTATTTTTAGTTGTTTATTGCGGGAAGCCAGCCACTTGATAATTTCAAGCCTATGGTAAATGAGGGTTATTTAGAAGTCATCGGTATCTGCTGAGGCATACGTCATACTGGGGACAGAGAACTTCTACTCTTGAGCCTAACGTATGATGCATACACGGGCGTTTACTCTTCCCAGCCATCTTCAGCGGAAATGCTGTTATTTCCATGGCTGTGTATGGAGACCTTGAGAGGAGACTTGCTTAAGGCCAGACGGGTAATGGTCAGGCTGAGTTTAGAATAAGGCCTCCCAAACTGCAAATACTTTCATTGTTAAAATCACTTCCTCGCCTTTGACTTTTATCCTTATCGCTCACTCAGAAGTCACCCTGATCCCAAACTGCTCAATCCCTGGTGAATTCCCAGTCTGGGATGTCTGTCAGGGAGGCCGTCCTCACGCATCTTTCCTCACTGGGCTCAGTGCTATGCACAGGCTTTTGATTTTTCTCCTTCCGCACCAGTCACCCATTCTCCCTTCTCCTCACACAGAAACGTCTCAATCCTTGATGCTCTTTCCTCTTCCTCTCTCCTCATAACTTTGGTGAATCTATTCCAAGTTCATGGCTCTAAAAGATCACCTACATTTGGACAGCTCCCAACGGAGAGACTTCCTTTCCAAACTCAAGATTTGTATTTGCAAAAGTCCACTTTACATCTCTGCTTGGGTGTCTAATAAATACTTAACATTTCTAGTACACAGTTTCTACTCTCCCTCCCATAAAACCTGCTTCAGCAGCTGCCTTTATAAGAGCCTGCCCCTTGCTCCTAGTTTCCAGGGCTGATCCAAACCACTGGCATCTCTTATCTGGATTATTTAAAATAAATAATAAAACAATATGTATGTAACAGGTTGTCTTGCTCTCATCTTTGCTCATCTACAGTCTGTGGTCAGTGTGGCCGGCAGAGTAACCAGAACACGCGTCAGATTATGCTTACAGTTGTCTATCTCTGAACCTCTGATCCCCCCACCTTTCCTGGCCCTTGCCTGCTCTGCTCCCATTTGTAGGATGCAGGCTCTGGAACAGTGATTTTCAACTGGGGTGCCCTGAGAGGGTTCTTGGTATAGTGCAAAAATGTTTAAAGACCATTAATT
>NW_003852403.1:3750392-3752403 GCF_000181295.1 Otolemur garnettii | reverse complement strand
AATCGCTTGAGCCCAGGAGATGGAGGTTGCTGTGAGCTGTGATGCCATGGCACTCTACCTAGGGGGACAGCTTGAGGCTCTGTCTCAAAAAAAAAGAAAAGAAAAGAAAGAAAATACTTGTTGAATAAGAGCTGGAATATAAATATGAAGTATATAGCAAATCTCTCTCTTTTTTTTTTTAGCTGTCTTTTTTTTTTTGCAGTTTTTGACCGGGGCCGAGCCTGAACCCACCACCCCTGGTAGATGGGGCTGGCACCCTACTCCTTGAACCACAGGCACCACACTAGCTAACTTTAGCTTTGTATAAACCTGAGGTTGTTCTCTGAGCTCTCTCTAGACAGAATCCTTTTTTTCCTCACGATCTCAATCCTCAAACTATTTTAACTAGAGTCTCATTTCGTACCTGTTAGTAATAGGTTTATGCAGGTAAACCACCATGGTATTGATCTGTGCTGCCATTTAAGGGTTCCAGTCAGTCAGTGATCACCCCAGGCAAGCCCCTGAATCAGCTTTTACTTATGTGTCCTCTGGCATGTAAATAAGTGGGAAAATGTCCTTTGGCTTTGCTTCTGCAAACTCCTGGGCCCCATCTCTCACCCTTAAATGACCTCAGGTGCCTATTTATGCTTTTTTTGCTTATTTTAAGAAAGTAAAGGGAATTAAAAATTTTTGCGATATCAGGAAGAATCAGAATCATTTGTAAATATTTACTTCAACTTTATTCCAATTGCCCTGAAATTAATGTCTCATTGCAACAGCAAAGTCTGGCCCTTCTAGGATTCCCTGAACACTGTGTTTTTATAATTTGATCTTCATGGACGGTGAATCTATCTGTCACAGTTCCTTGTCCTTTCACTCTTTGAATCAGCTGGCACTTACCCATACCAAGCTCCATTTACCCATCACCTCTAAAACTCTTGATAATTTCCAGTTGCTCATGGAGCTGAGTTTGAAGGTTGACATGGATTATCCATTCTTTCCAGAATGACAAATAGCTTTACATGGTGATCCTCACACTTTATCTTAATTTCTTGGCAAATGTTAATTTAATTTTCTGCTAAATGCTTTCAATCTCATGCAGAACCAAAGCGAACCAAGTAACTATCTCAGAAATATTCCCTGTCTTGTCAGGATAATTTTTTTTCATCCATTTAAATGAAAATTAAGTAACACTCAGTGGTGATTTTTTTTTAAATCATCAACATAATTTCTGCTGTCATTGTGAACCTCTGAGAAATATTAAGGTTGAATTTTCCACTAGGATCAGAGAGGTTCTATAAATTTCTTTCTACAGGAGAGATTGGATAAGACAGACTGAAAGCACGTCTCAGTGCTAATGGTCATCTTAGATATCATCAAGCTTAATATTGACAGGGTTTGCAAACAGAGAAAGGGAGACTCAGAGAAGAAGAATGTAGAAATTCACATTGCATGGAATTGTGCAGAGATCATCCGGCTCCCTTAGTCTGTTGACTTAGTCCTGTACAGCTCTGAAATTATATGTGGACGTTGGGAAGTATTTGTAGATGGGTATCTCTGTGAGGAAGGTGTCCTTAGCAATCCATCAGAAAGGTCAGCGATCTCTCCAAAGTTAGGCACCCGTGTTCACCTTGCTAGTTCACAGACACAGGTGTACCCTTTATAAAATTAATCCCAGGATCCATGTAAAACCAAATTGGGTTTTGTACTCAGTTTTAGTCCGTAGTGACTTTTTCCACACTGATGGGCATTGATGAATTTGCTGGGTGTCTCCCTGCTAGGACACTGGATTGCTGGGACTTCAGCATTCTCGGGCACAAGGGCACTCCCAGTGCAGAGGTCAGGACATGATCATACACCTGCAGGTTGGCACTGCGTTTCCAAATAAAGAAGTGAATTCATTTTTTACTTTCTGTGGCTTCTACCTCTCTTCTGCACATTTTGCCACTAATAAAAATAAGACTAAAGGCAGACATAACACAAGGCCTACTCTTCTTCCAAAAGTTTTTATTATAATAATTTGAGATAATAG
>NW_003852403.1:3698444-3749597 GCF_000181295.1 Otolemur garnettii | reverse complement strand
CAGAGCAATCTGGGAAAATTTAACCATGTCCAACAGTCAATGTAAACTAATGGAACATCCTTCTCATACAACTTAAAGGGTCTTCTGAATAAAATTACACATCTGAACTGTGAAATCGTCTTGGAAGAAGCCCCAAGCAAGTGGAGGCCCAGCAGTTAAACCTCATCAAAATTCTGGGAAATCCACCCTTGTCTACCTCAGTCTGAATGTGTCCACACAAACACCCCGCCCCCCCCAAAAAAGGAAGAAGATGCCATGCATTGGAGTCTTGCCACATTCTCCTTGGATAAATAGGAGAAGGAAAAATTCTCTGTGATTTTTTTTTTTTTTTTTTTTGGCCTAGAGAATGCAGGACTATTTTCAAGGTTCCAGAGGACACGCCATAAGATTTATTTTCCGTTCTCGTTAGAATTTACATTTATTGAAGTTCATGAAGTTGAGAGCTGATTAAAGTAGGAAAGCAGATATGGTCTCTCTGACAAGACACTCTCCCGCACACAATGGTGACATTAGTATTATGCACACAATTTATGTAATATATTCAGAATTATTCTGAGGGAAAAGAAGAAAATGTTACTTTGAGGACACTGATACATTCAAACAACTTTAGTTTTGTAGCATGCTTGTTAGCAATAAAACTTGGAGAAGTATTAAGGGTGAGAGAGGAAGTAATTGGTCTCCAGTAAACACCACTCACTTGTCAGGACGAGGCAAGAAGACAAGGTCAGCATTCATATTTCATAAGCCTGGTCATAACACCCCTGTAACCTGCACAGCGACTCTGGATGTGAGATGATCTGCTATTTCTGGGGAAGTCAGCTTTTCTTTATGTGAGGTATCCTTCTTCCCAATTAAAAATTATTTTCATTCATTTAAAAAAAAAGGAATTACAAAACCATTGCCCACATTCCTAATACTCTGTATAGGCAATTTGTGTATTTTCCTGCAGTCTTTACTATCTATATAAGTCTTGACTTAACACATTTGAGAACGTTTTGTGTATACATTTTATCCCATTTTAGTCTCTGCCTACTTTCATGCTACCTCTTTATTGTAAATAGTCCTTTGGCAGATGTTTACCTTAATCATAGTAAAAATACTAATGTTCATTTAACCTTTACTCCTACTGTTTAATATTTAGGTTACTTCAACTTTTCTCCATTAAACATACACTACAATGACTATTTGTACCTAAGCTGTTTCTCTATTTCAGGTTACACTTCTAGAGTAATTCTCAGGAGTAGAACGAGAGTTCAGAGATTTTAAGGATTTTTTTATTATGTGATTTCAAATTTCATACCAAATGAGATGCACCAATTTTCCCAATTAAAATTTAAATTTGTGACTTGGAGCCTGTAGCTCAGCGCCTCAGGTGCCAGCCACATACTCTGGAGCTGACGGGTTCGAATCCAGCCCGGGCCTGTCAAAGAACAATGACAACTACAACCAAAAAATAGTTGGGCCTTGCGGTGGGTACCTTTAGTCGCAGCTAATTGGGAGGCTGAGGCAAGAGAATTGCTTACTGAGCCCAAGAGCTTGAGGTGGCTGTGAGCTTGTGATAACAGAGCACTCTATCGAGGGCAAAATAGTGAGACTCTGTCTCAAAAAATAAAATAACATTTCAATTTGTGAAGTAGTCTGCTAAATTAACTTCGCCCGTCCCACTTTTTCTTGTTAATGATGGCTGTCTCTCTGTGTTAAAGGACTAGCCGCCAAACTTGGACTGACTACTAGTCACTCTGGGCAAAATCATAAGAACTTCCTTAATTCTGTCTTGTGAATATCACATGTAAAGTACTGACTGTTGTATGGGGCCACAAATAGGGGTTACATTCATACGCTGTCTCCACATTCCCATCAAACTTTCACATCATTTTAAGGTGATGCCATGTATCTTTCTAGTCCTTAACAGGCAAAGTGAATACACACATAAGGTGACCAGATGGCTCGCTATTGGCGGGACAGTCCTGATTTTTAACAATTTGTCCTGTGTCCTGCAGCATTTTTTAAAAAGTGCCGATTTTTGGAAAGAATGCATAGCAAGCTAGGGAACAGCCGGAGGACGGGAAGGGAATATACGGGTTTTTGGCTGCCATGTGGCTATTTCACCAGATATGAGTTTTATATTATTTTTGTTAATTTTATAATGTTAAATTTTAATAATAACAAATAATTGTTGAGAACTGATTATCGAGAACTGCTTATCAAAGTTTGCATTGTGGATCAGTTGTTAGAATTCGACCTCCTTGTTTGGACTTAATGAACAATGGCATTTTTTGGCATTGATAAGGATGAAAACACTTTGTAACTGTCTCTCAGATGATACACATCATACTATGTGCTAGTGCTAGTTAAACAAGTGATGTCAATAAATCAACTATTCAGATAATTTAGGTAATTTATTTATTTATTTCATGAATTAAGAAGACAGTACTCATATTATTTATATTTTATAGTGGTGGCAAAAAGTCTAGCACTGGCCTTGAAAGTGACACTCACAACTTATGAGGTATCATTATTAAAAAAAATATTGATAAGGAAAAGGTTAAATCTTGGACATCAGCAAAAATCACAATAGAGAACAAATAGTTAGAAATATTTCATCATTTTGAGACAAACCCTGTTCCATACAATAATGCACTAAAAATTGTGGGATATGCACTGTCCTTACCAGGAACTAATGCTGTGACTGAATGCATTTTTTCTACAGTAAATAAAGTGTGGACATCAGAAAAATCACAATTTAGTGTTGAGACTTTGAAAGCCATTTTATGTGTGAAATATAATTTAACAAATTTCTGTGAAAAATTTCATGACCTTTTAAACAACAATAGCAATCTACTAAAAAAATTCTCTCAAATGAGAAATATGCCAAAGAATAAAATAATACTATACATAATTTTTTTAATGTATATTTGTAAATTGTACTTACGTTGAAATTTAAAAAAATATATTACAATACTATTTTTGCGTTCTATGAAAATTTTTGTTGCTCCATATAGACCAAAATTTTAATTAAGAACCCACCCACCCCTACCCCCACCCCCCGGTTAATGGTGTCCTGTTTTACCAATGTTAAAATCTGGTCACCTTACACGTAAGCAAACAAAAATCAAATAACAGCCTTCACAAGAGCACAGTGTTTCACTATGATTAACATTTTATGTGGTGCACACTTGAACTGAATGAGTTTAAAATTTTTCATTATTCTCCTCCCTCTTCAGCCCAGGGAAATCACCATTCTCTCTGCTTCTCTTCAATGTTTTTAGCTTCTATATGTGTGTAAGATCATGCGATATTTGTCTTTCCGTGTCTGGCTTATTTACTTATCATGAAGTCTTCTAGAATCAACCATGTTGTCACCATGACAGGATTTCCTTCTTTAATAAGGCTGAATGGTATCTCGTTGTATAGGCTACCACAAGGTCTTTCCCCATTCATCCACTGATAGACACTGAGGGTGTTTCCTTACCTTGGTTATTGTGAATAATGGGAACACATGGGTGCAGCAGTCTCTTCCAGACATTGATTTCATTTCCTTTGGAGACGTACCCAGAAGTAGGATTGCTACATCATATGGTATAGTTCTATTTTTAATTTTTTTTGTGCAGCATCCGTAATGACTGTACCCATTCATATTCCCAGCAAGAATATACAAGGGTTCTCTTTTCTCCACATCCTCACTCACGCTGGTTACCCACTGTTGTTCCATAGTAGTCATCCTAACAGTTTTGAGGTGATCTCTTACTGTGCTTTTGATTTGCCTATCTAATGATTCATGATATGGAGCCCCTTGTCATGTATCTCTTAGACATTTCTATTTTTTTCTGGAGAAATACATATTCAGGTCATTTCTATTTTTAACTGGGTTATTTTTTCTTTGCTATTGAGTTGTAGGAGGTATTTTTACTATGTTGGAGATATCAGCCCTTTATCAGATATATGGTTTGCGTGTATTTTCTTCAGTTTTGTAGATAGTCCTTTTATTTTGTGATTGTTTCCTTTTTTCTGGGATAAAAATTTGACAATCAAGGTGAAATACTTTTTTCTAATTTGGTATGTATTTTTCTTTTCTTGGTGATCTAATTCTGGTTGTGCTCCACTAATAAGAGTTAGGGTTGGGGGAAGACAGAAAAATATCTTCCACCACTTTAACCTTGGTATGAACTTGTGGGCAGGAGCAGGTTTCAGAAGTTAAAGGAGGTATGTTTTGCTCAAAAAAAAAAATGCTCTTATTACTGTCACTGAGCATCTTCATCAGAAAACCAATGACCACTGGGTAGGGATGTTGTAAAGTATGTTTACCATAGGTGTATGGATTAAAAATTCTGTGCCTTTCAAATCACCCTTCTTCTTTAGCATTCTGGGAGTTTATCATAGCTGGGAAGCAGACTTATCTGGATTGATAAATGGCTAATACAAAAAGCGTGCAGGAATTCCTAGGACAGAATATATCCAAATCAAAGAGAAAGTCACTTTCATTTGGCGTAGGATCAAACTTTCATCCTCCATGAAGAGGAAGAGTTTATTTTTATTTTTTAAAATTTATTTATTTTTGAGACAGAGTCTCATTTTGTCACCCTTGGTAGAGTGGAGTGGCATCATAGCTCCCAGCAACCTCAAATCCTTGGGCTCAAGAGATTCTCTTGCCTCAGCTTTCTGAGTAGCTGGGATTCCAGGTACCTGCCACCGGGCCCAGCTGTTTTTTTTTTTTTAAGTTGGAGTCTTCCTCTTTCTGAGGCTGGTCTCCAACTCCTGAGCTCGGGCGATCGACCTGCCTCGGCCTCCCAGAGTGCTAGGAAGTGGTTTAGAGAATTGCTTGTTGCTTCTCACTCATTGTTGGCTCAGCCGCGTATTCAATAAGGCACTGTGTGGGTTCTTGAGGAAGCGTAAGTGTGAAGAAAAACTTGAACAGTTCTGGTAAAATCCTCTAAGACATTAAAGTGCAGGAGGCGTACGATGTATTATGCTGTAGGATGGAGGTTGCCCATTTCAGAGACCACAGTTAGTTTGGGCACCTGGAAGACACCAAAGGAGACTCTGGGGCATCAACAAGAGTGCGTGATGGAAGCAGCCTGTTGCCCTGCAGAGGTGGAAACATGGTGAGTGACGGAAGGAAAGCCCATGTGCAAAGGAAAGGGCAGCAGAAGCTGGTGGGTTGCAGGGGAAAGGCAAGATGGCATGAGAAGGAGTCTGGCCTAGTGATGATTAATGTGACTGTATCTCTTGTACTGTAGTTATATAGCAGGGGTAATGAATTCATTTGGAAAAATAATTCTCTTCTTAGCAAAACGCCATACCACTTGAGGCAAAGAGCCCCTGCAAGGCTACCTACGAGTCTGAGCAGTAACTCAGTTTGACTTTGTTGTTTCAAACAGCTAAAAAGAAGCTTAGCTGATACTTTCAAAGGGGAAATTGAGACAATGAACGATTCTGGAGAAGGAATGTTGCATTTTTCAGGTTCATTTACTGACTGCCTACCAAAGCAATTACAGACAAACCTTCCTTTCTTTCCTAGAAGATAATAAAAATGATAATTAGCAATCTGCTCCTTCATTTCTTCACATCTTCTTGACCTTGCCTTGCTAGTTGGGGCTTATCATTTTACAGACAATTTTTTAGGAAGAATATGATTTGATTTCTTTGTAGAAACATAATTTTCTTAAATGTAAATGTTTTCTCCAGTGGTCTCTCAGCAAGGAATAGGACAATAAAAAAGACCCCAATTACTACCGTTTCCTTATATTCCAGGAAATTATGTATGTGAATTGAATCACGTAACGTCAACATATTTATTGGATATATGTAAATTATAAATCATCCATAATAGTTTAATTGAATTTATTCTACTTTTAAGACTATATACAGGGCAGAAACACCGGTTTTCGATGTCAGACGAACCTGCGGGTCTGTTCTCATTCTGTAACATAGAAGCTCAGCGTCAGCTTTCCCAGCTGGGAAGTTGGGATAGTCTAACAAAGGGTTCTTATGAAGGTTGAATCAAAGGAAGGATTTAAAAAAAAACATTGCACGGAACTCTCTGATCTCGAGGAGCCTGCCATGTGAGTATAAAGCTGGGACAAATGACCTTGAACATGGTATAGGAGTAGGTGCTCCAGTGTCAGTCTGAGCTGCAGGCGCTGGAGAAAGACAAGAGAAAGGGACAGGCATCAGAGTAGTGAGGCCGCCCTGGAGAAGGAGAGGCATGAACTGGAACTTGGAGGAGGACAACGTGGTAGGTCCTCTCCAGGCACCCTATCTCAAGGCCTGAAGGCTCTGTCTAACACTTGGAGTGACCAGTAGGTACCCTGAAGTCTCACAATTACCCTCTGGCTTCTACTTTGTGCACATTGCCGCATGGTCACTGGCTCAAGGAAGGTTTGCAGTAGGGCCAGGAATTCAGCCAAGCGATCCTGAGGTGCATCAACCTAAACACTACAATTAGCCTTTAAGCTTCTTTCTTCCACTCATCCGCATTGCATATGCTTTGCACACCCCTGAATCTATCTCGTTAATACTCGTGGAATCCATCCATTTCTCTCCATGTTAACTTCCCACGGCTGTGCTTAACTGTGCTTAATGCTAGCTTTTCTTAGGTTGAATTATTTCTGCAGATTCAATTGCGCTCACTCCACTATAGTACATTGTTCATACAAATAGCAGCTAGAGCTTTCTAATTTGTATCCAATCTGCTAAAATCTCTTCAATAGAACAAACATGTGTCTGATCTAAACAATGACTACATTACTTTGTGTAGGAATAGCTGGATTTTTAGTGGGCTTAGGACAAACGTTTGGAACGTGTGTCTAAGGCCCTTCCTACCTATAAACACTTGTTAGTGACGTTATGTATGTAATGCTAGAAAAAAAATGTGTTTTGAATTTGAGTAACTACAATGGGGTATAGTTAAGATGGTAATAAGTTTAAAGGTATAGAAATGTCAGGTGGTTATTGGAGGAGAGTTAAGATTAGGTGTGGCTTAAATTTGTAGATAGGTAATTAGGTGCATAAGGCTATTAGCTAAGATAGGTGAAATAGCATTCTAGACTTGTTAAAGTGAGAAATTAATGAGATAAATTTGAATGTACTGTATTTGGGGTATCATTTTCCCCTTAGTTGTAGGCTGTTGTTGCAAAATGCTTGGAGCTATAATGACAGGGATCCAAGTTGGAGGCAGACTGGGAAGTGATGAGGAGGACATTGGTGATGTGTGAGGAGACTGTTGAAACATGTGGGATTATCCAAGCACAGACTACAGGTCTAAACACCGGACTGGAGACAGAACTGCCATCTCTTGTCTGGACTGTGCATCATTCAGCTCCTCTTATGGCCCAGCTGCTTCTGCCTTTGTGCTCCTTTAGGGCATTTTCCGCAATGCAACAAGAGCAAACCTTTTGAAGTGTAAGTTAGATTACCTCACTCCCCTGTTTGAAACTTGCCAAGGGATCCCTGTCATACTCAGATTACAAGGCAATGTACTATCAAGGTGTCACAAGCCCATAGTGACCAGCCAGCCTTTCCCCCTTATGTTTTCTGATCTCTTCTTTTGCAATCGTCTGTTCCCCCAAACCAAAATGTTAGTCACCTGACTCTTCCTTCAACATGCTGGGGTTGCTCTTGCCCTGGAGTCTTTGCAGTGGCTGTTCCCTCTGCTTAGAGCTTGTCTCGCTCTATTTTCTCAGACCTGTGCTTAAAAGCCAACCATTCATCAGATGTTTGTTGATCACATTTAATAACTATATACACTTCCTTGTTTATTACAACATAATTCACAACAGCCAAGATGTGAAATCAACCTAAAAGTCTATAAATGGATGAATAGATAAAGAAAATGTAATATATAAATGGTATATATATGTATATATGTACACACACACACACACACACACACACACATATATACATACAGTAGAATATTATTCAGCCATAACAAAGAAAGAACTTCCAGTAACATGGATGGAACTAGAGGTCATCATGTTAACAGAAATAAACCAAGCACAGAAATAAAAACTTAAAAAAAATACCAATTCCTCAACCACCAAAATGGGACTCCTTAGTCCTGCTTCCTGCTCTAATATACTCCATGGCTGATATATTATTTTTATTCTTCATATTAAATTATTGATTTGGGGGTTGTCTGTCTTTCCCCATCACGGGTTAGCTCAAGGAAGGCAAGGATTATGTTTCTTTTGTTCATTGCTATATTTGTGATACCCCAAACCGTGCCTGGTACACAGGAACTTCACAATGAATGACCAATGAAGAGCTGGGTGAAGAGGAAATGAATGAATGATATGTAAAGAGATGCAATGTCTTACGTGATAGGCAGAAGAGAAAGAATCCATTCAAATGCTATGGGGGGGGGATAAGTATACAGCAAAAGGTATCTGGACAGAAGTTGACATAGCTTTGATTGCTTCCCTCAATTTTATTTTTCAGTTTTATCCACAATCTAAAAGTGTCCCTTGTGAGCTTTCCAAATTCTGGAAATCTGTTCCTCACATACTAATGCATGCTGGTTGGTGGCTGACAGACTTGTGTGCACCTGTTTGGGTCAGCAGTATCCTCCATTTGTTCTGGTAATTTCGGACTCATGAAAGCAATCAATTTAGCAGCACAACTTGCAATCTCTCTTTGTGTTTGTGTGTCTCTCAGCGAAATTGTGAGAGGCTTTATTACACGGGGCAATCATTCTTCTCATTATACCCTCCAGCACTAAGCACCTAAATAAAAGGCCAATTCACTGAAAATTTATTGATTGCATAATAAAGGCTTACTTATTTTCATATGCCAATGAAAACTTTATGTAAGAACCCTAGAATGAAAGTCAGAAAACCTGAACTTAGATCCATAGTCAGGTACTTTTTAAGTTGTAACTTTGGGAGAGCCACAAAGCTCTTTGTACCGCAGTTTCCTCGTTTTATTTATTTATTTAGTCCCCCTTGGTAGAGTGCCATGGTGACACAGCTCACAGCAACCTCAAACTCTTGGGCTCAAGTGCTGCTCTTGTCTCAGCCTCCTGAGTAGCTGGGACTACAAGCACCTGTCACCACGCCTGGCTATTTTTAGACACATGGTTTCACTCTTGCTCAGGCTGGTCTCGAACCTGTGAGCTTAGTAATCCGCCAGCCTTGGCCTCCCAGAGTGCTAGGACTATAGGCGTGAGCCACTGTATCTGGCCCTGTTTCCTCATATATTACACGAACTGTTAATACTTGTCTTGCCTTACTTTGTACAACTCATGTGGGACTTCATGAGGTAATTTTGAAATTATTTTGGAAAATATAAAACATTATGAATTTTATTTATCATATAACTGGATGTAAAGACATTTGCTTTCCTCTGACATTTCTTTGTAGAGCCCTTTTAACACAGATACTTCCAGGTACTAGTCTGTGAAATATGCATATTTTCAATGTGCACCTTACTGAACATGAAACTGTGTTTTATAATTTGCATCTTTTTGTCTTCCACTTTGACTCCTCTGAGATGTTGTGAGGGGTATGTGACTAAATGATTATAAGGTATGTCTGGAGTTGTTCCAAAATGCTTCTTGTCTTGATGGAGATAACAGTTTTTTATAACTTATCCTTTTCGTTTAGAAGAAAGCTTGGAAATGAATGCCTATATTCTGTACCTTCGGATTCGTTTTGAAAATGACATTCTCAGTGGTAGTGAAACAGAAGAGAAGGGAAGATTGAAATCTGTAAATATTTTCTCATAGAAAGAAATAGGCTTGTGAACTTCAGCAGCGGATAAAGGAGAGATGCATTTCAGAGGCATGACCATAGGAATCACGAAGGAGCAAGGCCCACAGACCCGCAGGGGCTCAGTCCTCAGCTTAGGAAAGTCTTGTCAGTAGAATCTTCTGCGAGAAGGGACTTTGGTAGAGTGAGGAAGGTTGTACGTTCATTTGCTCTCAAGAAGAACTACCTATTTTTATTATAACAATGAGTTCTACAGTTGAGATCTAGCAATCCAGCTCTTATTTTTGTTTTGTTTTGTTTTTTTTTTTTTTTACAAAACCATTATTCTTTAGAATGAACCAAATTCTGCTCTGTGGAATATATTTAGAAAGATGGAAGCAGAACACCCTCAGAGATTTAGCAGTACTTTCAGGGCAAAAAGAGGTTGTTCACGGCTTAGTGAGAAAATATGGACAAACATGATTGGGGATCTGGGTCCCATCTGGAAGCTTCTTGAAGGAGCACTCCAACCTCACATTGTATGATAGGTCACAGCAAGTCACCACATTTCTGGGTATAGATTTTTGCCTTACAGGCTTCATGATATTATTTTATAGCACCCAAATTCCAGGGATTCACATCACTCTCTCCAGACACACACAGGTCAAGTGAATGATTAAGATGGTAATGTGACCTTTGGATGAGGAGAGAAGGCTGTTCACACTGACTGGTCTACATGTTTTGCTTCTGCAGAAAATCTAGCTGGGACACCAAAAGCCAATCGGGCAGCTTTTTGGGGAACCTGGATTCAGAGCCAGGAGAATAAGGAAACCTGGATTCAGAGGCCAGTTGTATGAAGCCATGACATGTGATGCACTTGCATTTGGTTAAGGTTTCCCCCTGCTATGGGCTGAATCTGGCATTGACTTCTCACTCTACATACATGTATTTATTAAATGTCATGCACTAGGTGAAGGGTGAACAGTTTGGTGAACAAAACATTATGACAATAAATATCATGGGGCCCTCAATCCATGGAGAAAGGTGGTTTTCAGGGAAATCAGTGTTGACTGTAAGGCAGGACACATTTGCTGGTCAGGGTACCTAACCTGATTTGGGGGCTCTGGAAAGAGCAGCTTCATCCAAGTAGTCTTTCATCAGACAGAGCAAGGCTGCTGGTGAGACCAATGCTGTCATTTGAGTGTGGTCAAGCTATGGTACGGTGTGCGGACACTGTGCTTCTTGCCTTTAAACTAATGTAGTGGGACATTCTTTCAAGGTAATAGACAGCATGAACAATCGCTGTGTATAAGGTAATCTCAGAACATTATCTGTTAAATGGAGAAAATGTCATCCTTACTTCCCAATTTGCTATAAATTTGGACTGAAATACTGTCTATAGAATACAGAATCAAGACTGGCATTTATTAATGTTAGTTCTGACGTTCTGAGCCCTTTGTTATGACACTGTGGCAAGCTCTTATCTGCAGAGTTGGTCGTGGACTTGGTTAACCTTTCAGAGAAAGCGGTTTTCCATCCCTCTGTGCCCTTCATAAATGACCAGTCCGATGTCTCCTAACGAGGCTCTCACTTAGAAATGCCTTGTGCTCCCAGTCTGATTGTTCTTATGTTGGAAAGGCCACCCCAGAGTCTTCCAGACAGAGTGACAGAACACACTGTGATGTGCCAGTACATCTATAAATGGCACGTTCCCCCCCTCTTTCTTGGTATACGGCAGAGTTCCTCATGCTGTGGTGTAGCCAGAGTCGTCTTATTAATGAGAGTCACAGCCCTTTGGATGACAAGGCAGGATAATGCAATTCTGAAGGAGATTCTTAATGTACGAATGATAAAAAGGTGACTTTGAGGGCAAACTGATCATAGTGGCAAGGTTGATGCTTCCCACCGATGTACAGAGATAGGTTAATTTATATTTCCCCACAGGTGTTTGCCTGATAGACTGATGATGTTAAACAGAAAAACAAAATCTGCATTTAAATGAATGTATTATAACTCAGAAAAGTAGAGCCAGAATACCAAGCAAGCACCATCACGTTTGGGATGATAACAGAGTACAGTATCTTTAGAGTCCTCTGGGAGAACATTTGTCTGTGATGTATGTTTTTGTTGGGGAGTGGCTCTTATAGACCCTCCTGGAGTCTGGCTAATGAATAAAGGATAATTCTGCCCTTCCATCTATCACCCTTATTTTTTTAACTACAGCATAAGCATACATTCCTGTGAGATTAATGGCTCCAATAAATTAGGAAGGATTCTAAGTAAGAATGGGCAGCAAAATGGAAAATTCAGTGAAGTACAGACTCTGTGGGCCGAGAGGTAAATTACTTTTATTAGGTTTTTCTTTAAGACCGTCGTGAAAGTAATGACCTAGCTATTTTTATTTTAAGTATTGCAGAGATAATTTTGGAGTCAAAAGTGGATCCAATTATTTAAAGTCCTACTCTCATCTTCCCCGAGACTTAAATAGAAACAGTGGGGAGATGTAAAACATTTAACTGGTATGAAACCGAAAGAAACTAATCAGAAGGAATGTCAGTTATAATAGAAGCAGAATCCTAGCAGTTCCTGGATGTGTCATGTGTTAACTCGTTAAAGTTTGGATAACAGGATGGTCTGAGGACCTAGAGAAAGGGGCAGGGTGGGCCAACTGGTGGCCCCATGACTTCCAGAGAGCCTGTGGCTGTCTGCCAGCTGGTGGGAAGTTTTTCAGTATTTTAACAAGTGGTATCACTATACTGTACATACCACGTGGCTGTTAGTCCTGCATAGGTAGATGGTTGAGTTTTATTTTCTTGTCAAATTGGGCAACAGGGAGACTTGGGGTACTGGAGATCTAGTTAGGGCTCTGCTACTCACTAGCAGTGGAATTTCAGTAAGACAGTTCATCTCCAAAGTCTTTTTCTTTTCCTTAGCAGTGCTGTGAGGTTACTACCGCTGACTGGGTAAGGCTGGTGGATGGATTTGACTAGATAATTGCTTGGGATGCTACAGTGCGGAGTCTGAAGCGTGACAGGAGTCTAATAGTAGCAAATACCTTCTGATTCTGCTTTGTACAAGATCCCTTTCCTAGCCTCAGTTTGGAGCATCCCTGGGAGCACTGAGCATCTGATACTCCACATCTGTGGCCGAAGGGTGGGCAGGAAACCTCAGCTACAAGACATCCGTACTCTCTCTTTGAAATTTAATTCTTAAGAAGAGTGTCACAAGGGTTTTTAATCATTGAAGTTCATTTATCTTGATAAGAGTGTCACTAAGAGATTGTACAAGGAAAATTACGGTTGGCCCTGGTGCTGTTGTCTTGATGTCTCTTTTTAAAGACAATAGACTCTGGCTTTTCTTTTCTTTCCGAGTCATCCCTTCCAACAAGTTCCTCTTTTGCCTGAATCTGTCAGAGCAGGTTTTGTTGCCTGCAATCACAGAATCTTTTTGTACAGAAATGGTCTCCTAGTTTTCAAAGGAACTCAAATACTGTAATGTGGCTCTTTTCTCTGTTTGATTGCTGTTTATTTATCCCCTCCCTGCCTGCCTGCCTTCAATCTTGCATCTTTATGTTTTCAACCATGATATATAGAATCGATTCTGTTTCTTTTAAACAAATCAACTCCAGAGCAGCTGCCCACTTTCATGGAATTTATAATTTTAGGGAACAGATTTGAGAAAGCAATCTAATAATTTTATATGAGTTACTCTACACACCTGGAAACGTATCTGGAATCAACAAGTCAGGCAGGTAAGTAAACTCCTAGGTAAAGTGCACATGCCGTGGAATGGCTTAGCTGACTGAGGAACGTCTACTCCCAATGAAGTCATTTTTCTGCTTCGAGCTGCGATCACGTCTCAGGAGTCTTCTCCTGGCTTCCCAAGTACTGCTGTCACTTGACCAATTTCACTGCCTTCACCTGATTATCAGTAACGTTATATACAGCAGAGCAGGTACGATAGGCTGTAAGGACTGCTGTTCATGTCAAAATGTAATTGTGAGGTGGAAATTGTATTCAGAACTGTATGCTGTCCCAGGCCTAAAAAAAAAAACAAGAAGAGAAGACAACAAGGAGCTGTCATAAAACCTCACAGAATGATTTTAAGCCATGACTGGCCCTGATGACTGGGAGAAGGGAACAGAGATTAAAAGGGGACCATTCATCTAGACCTGTACAGCTAACTTAGTGGTAGGGATTTTGCTTCTCCTGTGATGATGGGTTAACAGTATAAAGTGCCAGGTCTGAGGGACTAAGATTTGGGCATGGGTGGATTTAAAGCACTGAAACAAAGAGAGAGAAAGGAGATAGGAGGAGGAGGTGGGTTGTGGGCATGCTTGACTCTGCACAGAAAGTTTTAGAAATCAAAAATTCACTTCTGAGAAGAAGAGAAAGAGAATCAAGTCCTCGGCAAACCTGAGGCTAGGTGCAGAGTCTGCCTCTAAGCCTGGAAGGAACAGTCAGCTACAACAGCCCAGCCTGGCAATGAAGGCACAGAGCCTGTGGGTGCCATAGAGCCAGAGGAGCCCCATCTCACTGTGCTAAAGACAGCAGACCCACAGGTAGGGGATGACTGCCTTTTCTAGCTAGGTGCCTGACAGATAAGGCCAACTCGGATAGTGATATAAAGGATTTTATGAGAGAAAACATTGTCAAATTATAGTACCTCGTCTAGCCAATAGCATTTATCTAATGAAATATTTTCTCAAGAAGATAATTTTGAAATCAATTAAACAGAAGGCTTTGCAATGAAATGCTGCAAGGTTTAAATTTGGTTCCTATGGGGTTTCATCTGCATTTAGCAGTTTGAGTATTTTTCCACGAGAAATCAATATTTTCCTAATACCCATGGGAATCTACTGTTCATTCAAATAGAGTTGATTAAAATGTTAACATATTACAGAATGCAAATCTGGCATGGGACGCACTGTCTTCAAACATGGCTTGAAGATCGAATTCTCAGAGTGATCATTGATAGTGACCCTTGTTGACAGAAAAACTCTCAGTTATCCCAATTTAAAACTGAAAGTGTAAGAGAAATGCAGTGGTGGAAGTTAAAATACAGCCACCCTAAAAAGAGCTAAAGGAAAATTAAAAGGAACTGGCGAAGAAAACACCAAAAATCTAACAAGCCACCAGTATAGGTAATAGTAATCACAAACCACTGAAAACAGATCCTCAGAAATACATCTGAGCGTCACGGAAAAAAAACACAATTTAGAGAGACCAGAAACATAGACTCCTCAAAAGTTGGTAGGCTTGAACTTGAGCACACGCTGTTGAGCACTTCCTCCTTAAAATTTTTATTCACTTAAGTTCAGACTGTAGACTTGGGTGTTCAAACTGAATGCTTTTCTTCTAGGTCAAATGCTGAATCCGATGGGATGCTGGGACAGAAAGCATAAACTGGAATTCTTTGGGGCACACCAAGACAACAGACCCCTTAATGATGACTTACTCATGGACTCTCACTTCTGTTATTCCTTGTCAGTATCCTTGCCTACTAAGTCTCCCCATATCAGGATCCTTGCCCATGAGTCTTCCTTTAGGCTGCCTTTCAAATGTAGAGTTTTCCAGCTGTTCCATTCTTCTTCAACTCCTGGAAAAGAGAAACTTCTCCCACTGAGCTTATATACTTACAAGCTTACTCCCCATCTAGTATCTGATGGCATCCAAGTACATACCTAGGTCCTAGGTCCTTTTCTCTCTGTTAAGCTGTAGGCCCCTAGGTTTACTAGTTGCCCTTACAGGGTTTTTTTTATAAGTAGCTCCAGTTCAACATCCTTTTTTTTGGTGGGAGGGTGGTGTCAAATGATCCTCTATTGAAATATTTCCTTTGTACTTTTTAACTAGCTGAGCATTCCACGGCACCACTGTTAATGCTGTCTATGATGTCATGAGGGTGGCAACCATCAATATTGCAGCCCATGGACTGGGCTGTCCCCAGGATCTCTTTAATGGTTCCAGAGAGTTCTCTGGCTAAAGATCAGTGCCACATCTATCTGGCAAAGTTGACAATCTCATTAAAAGTGATATTTCTGGTGTGTTTAATATTTTTCTGCCTCAAAGGAAGAAGGCTTTGAGGGCTTTGATGATGAGGGCAGAGGCAGAAGGTACCACTTCAATCTGGGCCTATCTGTTCTGGATAGTGAGTTTGACTATAATCCTCAGACCCTTCCAGTCACCGGTTACCTTGGCGATGTCATCACTAACTTTTTTGGAGACAAACCCAGGAGGCCGATCTTAGGAGCCAGGGCAGATGTGGCACTGATTTCACCCCTGGTGCACCTCAGACACAGGACTTTGATCTCATTGGGGGTCAAACTGAGGCGGGATAGTGGAGGCAGCTGGTGTCGGATGAACCCGGACCCAGGACAACCAAAGAAAGTTGCACCTTGGCCTCCTCTGAGCCAAAAGCCGGTTCAACATTCTTAACTGCAAACTCATTGTCCCCACTCCTCCCTATCTCCCGCTTCTTCCCTTTATCTTTAGTCCTGGTTGTCAACATCTCCTTTCTCCACTCCTTGTCACATTTCCACTGTGCAATCAGAGGACAGAATCACAGAATCAGACCTTTTCAATTGAGAAGAGGGATCACTTATTAGCATATTTTGAGAAAATTGTCATGCAAAAACTGACTAGATCTGCATCTTCTGTTGTGACTTACATGACAAGGGGACCTCTTCAGTAATCCCAGCTTGCTATAATTTCATCCTAGGCGAAGAGCCATATGAAATAAAATGTTTTACAGGGATGAGACAGGGACATTAGGCAATCAGAACGGCTGTTCATGACTAGAGTCTGGCCACGGGAAATCAGTGAGCCCTTCTGATGCACAACAGCTGAGCATCATCCTTGACGTTTACGGAGGCCTATGGTTCAGCAGTGGTGCTAAGCAAGAGGCAAGACCCCAAGACTTGACTCTGCTACCCCACTAACTCTTCCTTCTGAGTCTACCACGGAATTACATTTCTAACGTGTGCATTGGGCTATTGAATGCCCATTATATAATCTCCCCTGAAGCCAAACCCTCCACAACTCTGAAGTGTTCCCCTTCCGTGGTTCTCTGTGCATCTCTCTCTGATAGCCCTCATCATACCACATTCTAATGACTCCTATTCCTCACTCTATCTCCAGATAATGAGCTCCTAGAAAGCAGCAGACTAGTTTTAGCATTGTCAGGCATCAACTGATACTTGACTAATAAACTGCAAATTCTCACAAGTAGGATACTAAGAGCCCACGGGCATAGATAGGGCTGTCACATGGAAGGAGGGCCCTGCTGGTGGGGCCTGGACCGTCTCTGCTCAGACATTCAGCTGGAAGACTGAGCACACTTGTGTGCACATTTCTTTTGTTGGGTTCATGCCAGGTCTTGGCGGACAACAGATAATCTTCCCAGGTGGAACTTTCGGAGAGGCTTTCCCAGAGGAACCATTTGTCTGAGTGAGAGTAGAGTGAAAAGAATCAACAAGAGAAGCTAACACCTTAGGACAAAGGAGCACGGGGTGGGAAGTGTGGTGGGGCCTATGGTGCAGTGTTGATAATACAGGCTACTGAGGAAAAAAAGGAATGAAAGTCACAGAAGAGGGGTAGGGCTGAAGTAGGCCCAGGCTGTGCTGTCTTCCTCTCCTTTGATCCTCCTAGCTCTCCTTGCCTGCCATTTACCAAATGCAACCACAGAGGCCAGAGGGTGAGGAAGCCCAGGTGAAATGTACCCTATAAGGGTCACTTTCTTGGGTACAGAAGAGAATAGAATAAAGCAGAGAATAGAATAGGATAAAGAGAAAATAGAGAAAACCCAGCATAGCATCAGAGTCTTCAGTTTATCTGGGATCTTTTAGTAGGGCCTCTGCTTTTTCTACTCTTTGGGAGAGTTTTTACGCCTTGGTCATTCCAGCACTGCTTTCTTCCAGAAGACACATTTAGTTGTCAAAGCCAGATTTGAGGGTCCGTAAGGAAGGGACCCTTGACTGGCTTGTTCCCTCTCGAATGCATAATGATTCCAACAGGCCTGAGGTGCAGAGAAAAGAAATTATTATTTAGGACATGAGTGAATGGATAT
Organism: Otolemur garnettii; assembly: GCF_000181295.1. NCBI lineage: Eukaryota > Metazoa > Chordata > Mammalia > Primates > Galagidae > Otolemur > Otolemur garnettii. Next base: position 3,731,847 of record NW_003852403.1, on the reverse strand, counting down.
AACCAAATGCAAGTCTCATGAACCACACTTATAACAAGGCCTTTTCCACCCCAGCATTGCCTGTCCACCGGCCTACTGTGAAACCACAACAAACTCTGCTGCCATGATGTGCCTCTGACAGCCAGAAGACTGACCTTAAATTTGAAACACAAGGGACAGCATTTTCTGATATCCAAATGATGCGGAAGCATATAATAGTCAAACCTGTCCTATATCATGTTAGAAAGAATAAAACAAAATAAACAAAACAAGCACAACAAATCCCAGATAGTAACAAAAATGAATGCCCTGTGTCTCTCTCTAGCTCAGTGGTGCAAGGTTCTCTGCGGGGGCTCATATTTATCCCAGCTTATCACCTGAAATCAATGACCTATTTTCTTACTCCTTCCCACACATTCTCGGTATAATGCTCTTTGAAAGGTGTTACTCCTTACATGAGCAGTCTAAAAAGCCACCTGGGGTGAGTCCTCTTTCCTGGTCCTTCCTCTTCCCTGCTGGGCACTTTCTGGGAAATGAGGGTCCATTTGCAGAGGACACAGGGCTGGTGAATGAGGCCCAGGGAGATGTGGAAAGGAGGGGTGGGGCCCACGCAGCACAGAAGCTGGCCATTTTATTTCTGTTCAAAAGTGTAAGAAATAACAGTCAAGAAGAAACAAGAAGGAGCCGGGGGGGGGGGTTATTAATAAACACTGGAGCTATGGGAAGAAAAGACAGAAAAAAAATAAGTGCATGTCTTTGTTTCGCCCTGTAGTAAATGAAAAGAAGGGCGAGAGGTGATAAACAGACTAGACAGGGTTCTATCAGACACCTGAAGTTTTCTCTTGTCTAAGTTACTCCCCCGGGTTAGCAGGAGGGGATTAAGATTCCCCTCAACTTTTCATCAGATGCCATTGTTTGGCCTTACAGCAGCCATATTCAAATCGCAGAAGGACGGGACTTCAGAAGCTGTACTGTTGTCCTTCATCGTTTCAGCGGTTGAGATCAGAGAAAGCACGTGGCTTAGATGAGCAGCTCTGTCTTCTCAAATAAATATCCAAGATAATTTGCGAGTAACTTTCCTGATTAGTAAAAGTTTAATAAGACAAGTGCTGCTGCTGTGCCTTACTTTCTTTTTTATATTTGACCTTATTATGACATCTATGAAACACTCAAATATTTATTTATACACACACATACTCCATATAACTATAGTTTAAAGGAACGTAACAGCACTGCTACATATCCACGCCCCCTTTAGAAGGACACTCCCAGGAAGTTTCAGCCCTGGCATCTTCCTCTGGTATTACTGCTGTTCTGATCACCCCGAGCCAGAATTTCTGGTAGGTATTTTTCCTTGTTTTAGCCTTATCCTAGATGCATGTATAAGAAACAATTTAATTGTATCATTTTGCCCATTTTTTTGACATTCATAAAAATGAAACCGTAGTGTGTTTCTTTTTGACCCTATCTTTTTAGTTCAACACTATTTTTATATTCTATTAGTTGCATTTCTTTGTTATTATTCCTTTATTACTACTATTTTATGGTGTCCATTGAATGGATATGCCTCAAGGTACTGACACAATCTAGAGGATACTTGCTTTGTTTCTAGTTTTATGATTGCTTTTCTTTTCAGAGTGGCAAATGTGACTCCTGGGTTATAATCACTGGATCATAGGAATGTTTCTCTACATCATTCTTTCATAAGGCTAAGTTGTTTCCCAGAGTATTACACAGATTTACAGTCTAGCTAATCAGGTATGAAGGCTTCTATTGTTTCACATGTGCTAACTTAGTGAACCAACTAGTCAGACTTTCTGATTCTTGCCATGTTGGTGGAGATTTCGTGGTGCCTCATTGCGAGTTTCCTTTGTATCTCCTTGAAAACCTTAAGGTTTCAGCTTTCAGTTGTGTCTGACTTCAAAGGGAAAAACAATCTAGCAGAACAAAACGAAAGCAAACCGTGCAACCACCAAAGAGCAAACACACAAAATGAAAACCCAAGGAATTGTATAGGTGTGTAAGTTATCGTTCTTGGATCACTGAGTAATTCACTGTTTTTACTTTAATGTGTGCTCTCTCACCATAGAAAAGGAAATTACCTCCCTAAAAAGCAGACTCCTTACAAAGATCACCCTGACAGTGTGAAATTCTTCTAGGGAAGTACCGAGCGGGATAAGCGCCTGTGTATCCTTGCTGATGTTCCTGTTCTACCCTGTTCTCCCTTAGTTATAATAAATATGAGAATGAGGATGAGAATTAAGAAAGTTTTCAAGGTGTATGAAGGTCACAGATGTGCTCTCCTTACTCCCAGGGTGTGCAGTGACAATTATTTGGTACATAATAATTTGATTCCCCTGCTACCAAGTCATTGAATTTCACACAATGCCAACAGTGACAAAATTAAACAATTCTTAAACCAGTCTAGTCACTTCCATGTCACTACCATCATACCATGTATTTTTATTTTATTTATTTATTTTTAATTTTTGTTAAATCATAGTTGTGTACATTAATGTAATCATGGGTACAACGTGCTGGTTTTATATACAATTTGAGATATTTTCATCCAACTGGTTAACATAGCCTTCACCGCATTTTCTTAGTTATTGTGTTTAGACATTTATATTCTACTCCTAGTCGATTTCACATGTGCTCTGGTAAGGTACCATTTTGAAAGCGACTGGATGCGAGGTTTCTTATAGTGGTTTATATCTTCCTCATTCAGGGCCAAGGATGCTGCTTGCCCAGAATGAGAGTTGGGTTTCTTTGCTCTGACATAAAAGTTTTCATTCTTTCTCATGTCTGAGAGGTTTGAGCCCTGAAATTATGCAGAAATTAACATTCTGCACTAGGATGGCCCCATCAGTGGTAAAATAGTGAAGTACTCCTGTGCTGACCAGTCAATAGCCACTTGCCACAGAACCCCCGTGGCCCATCACAGAACAAGGCCTCCAGGACTCCTTTGTAGCACTGTGGAACAGTGTCTATTTTGAATGATTGGTGCTAATTGTTAAATATCATTTCTGTGTGTGGAAGTTAAGTAAGGGGAAGAAAGGAGGCAAGGAGCTTCGCCTAGGACCCTCGCTTTCTCCTTTGTTGCCTGTTTCTTCACAAAATCTAGAACAGAAAGCCTTTAATTTTGTTTTACTTCCTTTCCCATCTATCCAGGACTCACCACTGTACACTTTGGTCAGAATCTGCAGACCTATGGTTTTCTTACCCTTAATTCTTCCCAATATCAGCCTCGTGGCCAGGTTTAAATGGTTGGCGGAGTAATGGGGGAAGCACTGTCAATATGCCCAGTGTCATAAACTGCAGGCATTTCAAAAATATGCCTGCCATCCACACACACGAAGAGTGTATAATGACTTTATAGCTTGATTTGAATGGATGAAAATATCAAATCTCAACAAAGGTTGAAATAAAAAAAGGATAGCAAAATAACCCATGATAATGCTTCTTATATTATTCATGGTCTTTGATGAAAGATTATTTTTAATCAACAATTTTACCTTTTCTTTATCAACCAAATTTAATTACTAAGATAATAATTCTTTATTTTTGGGGGGGGGGCTCAGAAATGACAAAAATCATTCCAAGTTTCATTTTTCATTTTTAGAATTTTTCAAAAAATCAATCAGTAACAAAATTATCTTTAAACACTTTTGCAAAGGTAACCGAGGGCCCAATGTTACTTCACAAGAAAAAATATACGTGACAGATATAAAACCCTTAGTGCTGAAAATCAGAATGTTTCCACTACCGAAATTGAGAACACAAACTGTTAATAAAACATATATGAAGTATTACTCATTTTTTTGTGTTAGTCGTTTTTTTTTTTTGAGACAGAGTCTCACTCTGTTGCCCAAGCTAGAGTGCTGTGGTGTCATCATACCTCACAGCAACCTCAAACTCTTGGGTTCAAGCAATCCTCCTGCCTCAGCCTCCCAAGTTGCTGGGCCTACAGGTGCCTGTCACAATGCCCATCTAGTTTTTTCTTTTTTAAAAATAGAGATGAAGTCTCATTCTTGCTTAGGCTGGCCTCAAACTCCTGAGCTCAAGCAACTCATTTTTTAATGAAATTTTAAATTCTTTGAAAATCTTATAATGCCTACATTGCTCTCTTTGCAAATGAATTTCAAACTAATTAATTTGTGTGACGAGCCTTTGGTTTCATCTCAGAATCATCACACTCTTTCTATCTGACAGATTCTTTCAACAGAACATTGGAGTGATTTTTGTCCAGTTATTCTTCTTAGGTCTCCGTGGAAATTTCTTCCTTTTATAGATACCATCTGGCCTAATGAGATTCTAACAGCTCTACACACACTTTGTCTTTCTTTGCATTTGAATTTTTTTTTTCCTACTGGAGTCATTGTTGGGAGTGAAATGTAAAAATAAGGAGAGGGGAAAACTGTGTGTGTTAAATAAGCTTGGCAGTTTTCTCTGTCTTTTAGGGGAAGTAATTACAATTATTCGTTTGATTTACCGAATGTAAGTGATCAGTTTGAACACCGTCCAAAGGATGCTGCCTTACTTAAATATCCATACTTAAACTAAAATTGCTTCAGTAGTCATGGCTAGAGTTTGTCTAGAAGCATAAAATCTTGGGGTAGCATAACTGTGTCTCCAAAACGGTGTTCTTTTGTTTTGTGTTAAGCAGGCTTTGATTATGTATTCTCAGCCATCACTAATCTTTACTCCTTATCTCTCTCCAGTATGTGTTTGTATAAGAGTGGAGGAGGGATTGGTAAGAACAGAGTCCTAAACTGAGTGTGGAGGCTAGTAAGCCAAATTTGAGAGATTTATGGTAAAAATTACATTGTTAGTGTTTTTACTCACCAAATGCAAAAATTTAGCTTATAAACAATAGTCTTCTTAGTGCAAAAATTTATACAAGGTACATACCAGGCAATGAAAAGAAAAAAAATATTAAGTAGAGAATTATGTGGTGACATGTTCCGTCTCATGGCCCAGGGACTCTGTCTCATGGGATAGATTTGTTATTTGTGTAGACAAATGTTCTGGAGAGTGGTGAAGAGTGTTGCTCTGGGATTAGAAAGACGTAGATTCACGTTCTAACTCTCAAATGTCCCAGTAACATAGAACACATTTCATAAAATCTACCAGCCTGTGAAATGAGTGTTGACAAAAAATCCTAAAAACACAGCTGACACATAGGAAACAACAAAAATTAAACAAAACAAAACAAACAGCAAAAATTCGTTTTCAAAGGATGTATTTTTATTGTGTAGTCATGTTCTATGAAGTCTAAATTGCTTACATGTGAGAAAGGAAATGACCAAGAGAATAACATAGATGGTAATATCCTTTGCTTAATCAGTCATTTGGCAAATGATTTTCGTCTACCGTGTGTCTGGGACTGGTGCTGGCGCTATTTTCACAAACAGACAAGGCAAAATCCCTTCTATCATGGAGCTTTCAATTTAGTGATTACTCATAAGCCAATCCCAACCTGAAAAAAATAATATTTACATTAAAAAGAAGTGTCCCCACCTCAAACACACACACACACGTTATTCATTTGTGAATATTCAGAATGACAAACCTTAAAAACTAACTTTTTTCTTTTAAAAAATGTGTTTAGGCTGACAGATGGCATTAATCTTTTTCTGAGTAAAGTTTTACTTTTATTGTGCAATATGAAGATGTTTATACAATTCAGTTATCTTCAAGGTCAGCTGGTGACAGGGCTGTGAAGGTCTACAGACAGAGGTGGAAGGAAGCTTGGTCTGAATGGGCAATTTCTCGTTTGTTGGATTGATCCTTGATGTTATCAGCAGGCTCACGTTCAAAAAATCCCATTGTGGGGTATAACAGATGACACCTGATACTAAAAATCCACATACCAGCCGGAACAGTTCAGAAATTAATGCCTCTCATAACACCAAGAGATTTGATAATGAAGCCAGCTCAATAGAGGTCAAGGGGAAATGATATTATGTGTGCTCCCCTATGAATCAGTGTAATCCTATTGCTTTTCCCCAGATGTTCACTCCTGGCGTGTGTAGCTACAATGTGATCTCAAAGACTTTCGCAGGAATCCTGCTAAACAATGCCCTAGGACTTGAGGCGCTGTAGAAACTATTCATGAGTATGTGGGTCTAGTTTATATATCAGGCTTCTCTGCCCCTTGAAAGCTGATAAAAGCATCTCCTGCTCTTCATCTCATGCGTCATGATTGTCCAAAGCAGCCCCCCGCAAAAAAAATATTCTGAGAGTTTTTAGGAGGATTTAGAGTTCATGTTCAGTTCTGGTTCTAACTTTTCACTTCCTTTACATTTGAGTTGTGTTGCCATACCATGAGTGCTTTCTCCTTTCCATGGATGTGAAATGTCCTCACTTGCTCAATTTCCACATCTCCCACCCAGTCTTAAAATCCATTTGGATGTGGTAGATTATACTGAAAATTTAGCAATGTGGAGGTTCTGGGTGGGTATGAGGACAGTGACTTGCACAGTGACAACACAAACAGCATCATATTTATTTAAAATACAGCGTTGCTAAATTCCGTTCTCTTTTCTTTACCACGAATGCTCCACACGCAGCCTCTTCTGTGTATGTCCTTGGTCACCAGCCTTGTCTTATCTCTCTTTTGGACCCCCCCCCCTTCCATGCACTCAAACGCATAGGCATGCTCTGAAGAATAAAAGATCCCTGCTTAACACAATCTGTCTGCTCAGGAGGAATATGTGATTTTACATCATTTTGCTTTTGCTTTGATAGGGAAAAAACTCTAAACCCCATGGGACAGAAAGACAGAAGCGGAGGCTAGATAGGTGGGATGCCACCCAACTGGGGAAGAATTGCCAGCTATGTTGAAGTCTTTGAACTTTACTCAATTCACAAGGCATTGTCAACAAAGAATTTTATTTTAATTTTGCTGTTGTTGTTGCTTTTTATTTTTATTTTATTTAATCATAGCTGTGTGTATTAATGTAATCATGGGGTACAATGTGCTAGTTTTATATACAATTTGAAATCTTTTCATCAAACTGGTTAACATAGCCTTCAGGGCTTAAAAGGGAAGCCATGATTAAAGCTGTGATTTTTAAAATCACAATCAGACTTGACAAAATGACAATCAGACTTGTAAAGAGGCAATAGGAATTTTGGAAGGAAAACAAGTAAGATTCAAACTAGAATAGTTAGTAGTTTACATAGATACAACGTGACGTGCAGTGTGGTACGTCATTTTCACTGTGCTGTGTGTATATTTATCTAATTCTTTCTCCTGGACTAGTCTGCGAGAACCTTGAGAAGATGGTTTGTTTGATTCACTTAAAATCTCTCAAGGCTGATCCTGGAACGGGCATCTAGTTGTATACGTTATTTGACTGTATAGAATAAGATGATTTTCTCTCCACATGCATTAAGGGAAGATTTAGTCAACGTTAATACATGGAAACAGTAGCTAAAAAGCCCTTTCGACGTTGCAATCCAAATGGTTCCAAATCCCCTAGTCTCTTGGTTTTTTCTTTTTTTTCCCCAGTAGGATGACAGGATTCAGGAAATAGAAGGTTCTAACTTCTCTACCTCTCTCTCTGAAAACAAACAAACCAGCAAACACCCTCAGGAATGACTTTTAGCTAGAATTTTTCTGGGAAGGTGAAAGAATATAGTGTTTTAAAGCCCTTTTTTCTCATCTAGATTCTCAAATCCTGGTTTGTCTGTCTTGTCTAACTTGCCCTGGATTATGGTTCTAAGCTCTGCCTCAAACCTATTGGATGGGCTGTTCTCTAAAACCAAATGCTGAAAGAGTTATATCATTTTATGGAAGATATTTCAAAATAGAATAGGGCCTCTCTAAGTTGGCCACTAACGTTCCTTCATACCTGTGTAAGGCTATTCTGCTTTTTAATTATCTGTGTTCACTGGAGTAGAGCTTTTATATTCTTTCAGGAACTTGTCCTTTGCATTCACAAGTTCGCTAATGGGCACAAGAGGACTTGCTTTGGGCCTATGCCCTCCTCACCAAGTTTCATCATTTCTAGCTTTGATCGAAATGGAGAGATTAACAATTCTTTCTTTTGCTTAGAAGCCATTGTAAGGCTTTCATTAGCTTAATTTCAGTATTGTTATGCCTGAGGGAATAGGAAGATTGGAAGAGAGGGGGCGAGATCTTTGGATATGGCAGGTCTTTGGAAACCTCAGAACACACACGGCATTTATTAAGCTTTCCATCTTGTAAGGGCACAATTTGTGGTGCCCCAAACCATTACCACAGTAATGAAAAAGATCAATGATCACAGATCACCAATATAGATATAATGGTAAAGAAAAAGTCTGATGTTATGAGAAGTACCAAATATTCAGAGACACACAGGAAGAACATGCTGTGGGTAAAATGGAGCTGATAGACTTGCCCAACACAGAGTTGCAGCAAACCTTTAATTTCATAAAGAAATACAATAAAGTGAGGTTCAATAACAGGAAGCATGCCTCTGTACTAAAGAAAAAATCATAGTTTATCTAAAATGTAAAGTACTGGATGCCCTTTATTTTATAATAGGCTTTTTAAAGATATGATTCACATATCATTCAATTTGTCCATTTAAAATTTACAATTTACTAGTTTTCGGTACATTTAAATCCATTACCTCCATTATCACGGTCAATTTTATCTTTTCATTTCTCCAAAAGATTCCCTTTAGCTATCACCTCCCAATTTACCTTTTATCACCTACAGACCTCTGAAAACACGAATCTGCTTACTTCTTCTATAGATTTGCCTATTCTAGACATTTCTTATGATGTGAGATCATAAAACATATGCACTTTTGTGACTGGCTACTATCTCTTAGCATAATGTTTTCAAGGTTCATTTATGTTACAACATGCATCAGTACTTTATGGTAGAATAATATTGCATTTTAGGATTAGATTATATTCATCAGTTCATCCCTTGATAAACATTTGAGCTGTCATGTTTTATGTATCATGAGTAATGCTACTATGAACATGGACGTGTAAGTTTCTGTGTGGACATACGTTTTCATCTCCCTTGGGGAATACCTGGGAGCAGAATTGTTGGCTCCTATGGTAATTTTATATTTAATAAGTTGAGGGGCTGTCAGGTAATTTTCAAAATAGGTGCACGATCTATATTCCCATCAGCAGTACATGAGAGTTCCAATTTCTTCACCTTTTCTAATGCATTTTGTTGTTCCTCTTTTGATTATGGTTTTGGTTTATCTTTTTCTGATAGCTGATAATAGTGACCATTTTTTATGTGCTTATGGGTCTCTTCCACATCTTCTGGAGAAATGTCTGTTCAGATCCCTTGACGACTTTTTAAGTGGATTACTTGTCTTTTTAGTTATTGAGCTGTGATAATTATTTACATAGACTAGACACAAGTCACTTGTTAGAACTATGATTTGCAAAATGTTTTTCTCATTCTGAGGTGGCATTCTGTATTTTTATTTGCTAAATTGCATTTGCATAATTATACACCAAAGGGCACATGCTTTACATAACCCAGAAGATATCATAAGGTATTTTCCAGACAAAGAGAGAGTTCTCTTCCTAAGAGGAATGAATGCTGCCTTCTTCCCAAACTTATCGGCTCTAATTTCAATAAATTTTTAAAACAAGTTTATTTATTCTTCTGATTAGCAGTCTGTATCATCATTAGTCATGCAATTTTGTGCCCTTTTCAGTTGAATCCCTTTCATCAAAAAGGTGTACTGATAATGAAGAACTTGTTTTATCTCAAAGTTGTTACTGAGTTAAAAGGTAGAGCACACAAGTGAAGTGGATGATAAATGGTGTTCACAGTTACCCCTGAGCATCTCCCTCACACATGTCTAAATAACCCTCTTTCCTCATACAAACTAAAAAAGAGGCATCTTTGTAATTATTAATTCAAGACCCCTTATAAAATGCATCTCATCTGTTTCACCTCCAAAAGCAACCAACACATCATCTAGTGCAAATTTCAGAATGATTAAAACAAAAAATACCAATATAGCAATTGCCAACTTTGAAGGCAGCATGCATATTTACATGACAGAAAAAAATCATAGAAAGGAACTACAGTAGAACCTCCACAGCTGACCACCTCCCTACATGGACCATCTCTTTAAGTGTGTCTAATCTTCATAGACCGGACATGCACTACATGTGCATATCAGCACAGCAGCCTACTTCCTTACCTTGACCACCTCTGCATGTAGCTTGTTACAGTCCCTGGGGTGGTCAACTTATAGAGGTTCTGCTGTATCTGTAGGTAATTTATGTCAGAATATCACCATTATGTGAGATATGTAGTAGGTGCTGAGTCACTTAGTTAGCTTCTTAATTATATTTTCTTACTCAAGACTTAATTTAAAGATCTCCAGAATAATTCACTGGGCTCATACTCATACATCTGCACTCTGGAAAAATTCAATCACTATGACATATTAAATATTTGTTAAAACTTTAGGCATCACTTTAGAAATTTGACACATGAGGTACCATCAGGGAGGAACGAGAAAAAACAGACGTCAAGAAATACAACTTCAAAGAACTTCATATATGGAAACTGTCAGAGGCAGATCATAAAATAGCCATGATTACTATTTTTAAAGAAATAAAAGTTAAACTGAAAACATATTCTAGAAACAGAAAACTATAAAAAATGGCAGATTAGATTTAAAAACTTACAAAAGTTGTAGGAACAAGGAATATAATAAATGATGAAGAACAAAATGGATAAATGGCAAATTAGATGCAAATGCAGAGAATGTCAGGAAGAAAGATCAGAAAAATTATCTAGAAATAAGATTGTAGAGAAAAAATATACCATAAATTTAGTTGATTAAGAGAACATGAACTAACATATAAGTTAAAGAGCTATGAATGGAGATAAAGTGTTCAGACTCCCTATATTTCTGAGAGGTAGCAAAAATATTTCTTTATGTTTTTATATAACTCATTACAATCACTAAAGGAATAAACTAGAGAAATTAACTTCAAAATTTATAGGTCACAAAAATTGAAGGGCAATAATCGTGTCATATATCTTTAATATACACAATAAACTTTATTTCTTAAAAATTAATAGAAATATTAATTAGTTAACAATAGAAAAACAAATAAGAGCGGAGTATGTGAAATAAATTTAAAATGGAAATACCAATTTGAAAATACAAAACAGGTTGTAGAAAAAATAAACATTTTTTTTTTTTCTTTTTGAGATGGAGCCTCAAGCTATCCCCCTGGGTAGAGTGCCATGGCATCACGCTCACAGCAACCTCCAACTCCTGGGCTCAAGTGAGTCTCCTGCCTCAGCCTCCCAAGTAGCTGGGACTACAGGTGCCCGCCACAACGCCTGGCCATTTTTTTTGGTTGCAGCCATCATTGTTGTTTGGCGGGCCTGGGCTGGGGATTCGAACCCATCACCTTAGGTGTATATGGCTGGTGCCTTAGCCGATTGAGCCACAGGCACCGAGCCAATAAACATATTTATAATTAAGTTAAATATAAACTGATCCAATGTCCTAGTTAAAGACAAAGATTATTAAACTAAACATATATAGTCTATTACAAGAAATATGGGCTGTCTTCAGGTGACATACGTAAAGCATAAAATAAAGCGAGAAGAAATGAAAATAAATAGTGATCAAAAGAAAGATATATAGCTATAAATATCAAAAAAATCAACTTTTTGACAAAAAGCATTCTGATGATGGAGTCCCTTTATAATCAAGGTTTGTGCTCAGTGCCTGTGGCTCAAGCAGCTAAGGCGCCAGCCACATACACCTGAGCTGGCGTGTTTGAATCCAGCCCGGTCCGCCAAACAATAATGATGGCTGCAACCAAAAAATAGCCAGGCATTGTCGCGGGTGCCTGTAGTCCCAGCTACTTGGGAGGCAGAGGCAGGAGAATCGCTTGAGCCCAGGAGTTGGAGGTTGCTGTGAGCTTTGATGAGACAGCACTCTTCCCAGGGTGACAGCTTGAGACTCTGTCTCAGAAAAAAAGTCTTGTGTTTTGGGTGGCACCTGTGGCTCAAAGGAGTAGGGCACACGCTCATATGCTGGAGGTGGTGGGTTCAAACCCAGCCCCAGCCGAAAATTGCAAAAAAAGATGGTCTGTATTGTCCAATTTTAAATGTATGCTTACCTGGTAACCATCTTAAAATACATACATAAAGTAAAAACTGATAAACAAACGAATGAATTTCTAACAGGAGATTTCAAGAAAACTTCTTCAAAAACTGAGAAAAAATGAGGCAAAAATAAAAAAAAAATCTATGGAATACTTAGAAAATAAACTACCACACCAAACAACTGAAAATAAAAATTAATTTTAAGCACACTTGTATCCCTTATGGTACATTCGTAAATGTCGACCCTCTGCGAGGTGTGTGATAATGTCCATTGATACCAGTATTTTGGAAATGTTGGATGAATCCAGTATCCATGAAGGTATACACATCTTTGAACTAGCAGTCTCACATCAAGATAGAATATTCTAGAGAAAATCATCAAATTGTTGTATAAAATCACAAAATGTGTCATCAGATCACATTTTGAGGAATGTTTTATAGCAAGATTATTTAAAAAGCCACAAATTATAAACACCCATCATGTCTACATGGATAAACCACGTTGTGCTAACACAAAGAATTCTACACACCAACGGAAATGAAGACTCAGCACGGGTGAATCACACCATCAAATCTTAAGTGAGGGGAGAAACAAACAAACAAAAAAACTGCTTGCAGTTCAATTCCACTTATGTAAAGCTCAAAAACAGGCAAGGGTAGCTGTGATTGTTTAGAAATCCATACATAAATAGTAAACAATGATGCCAAAAGAGAGATTGGGTATCGCCAGAGTAAGGATGGTGCGACTACATTTGGGCCAAAGTGCGGGCCATCACAGAGGCTGCCGAAATGGTGGTGGTGTTCTGTTTCAACCCAGATGATGGATTATCCTGAGCTCACTTTAAATGCTTCAGAACATTTCTATTTTGTACACTAAAGTTATATTTGATAAATAAGAGAGTTTGTTTTAAATGAATTTTAAAGCCCATGGGTATTAAAGGAAGACTCTGCTTCCTGCCACAAAAGATCCCCAAATTTTGCCTCATTGTGTTGAGAGCTTGGGGAGGGTTGATAACCCTCTTCTGTAACTGCCCCCCCAGACCCCTACTTTGTAGGGTCCAGATAAAGGAAATTTAAAATCTCACTCTACTTGCTCGTAATGAGAGGCATTTGCTGTTTCTTTTCCTCTCTTTCGCCCTGTCTCCCTTTTGTTTACATAAATGACAGATTTTAGGGTTCCTGTGGAAGCAATTTTATGTAATCTTGGAGTTTCTTAAGCTAGATGCTACTGATGTTTGGACGTGATAATTCTTTGGTGTACGCGTGGCAGGCTGGTAAGGGGACTGTCATTCATCCTACGATGTCTTACAGTATCTCTGGTGTCTTACCACTAAATTCTTCTCCGTTGTAATAACAAAAATGTCTCCAGAGATTGCTAAACGTCACCTGGAGGCAAAATAACCTAAGAAGCAGCAACTGAACTGGAGCTGTAGACAAGAGGAGTCCTTAACAGCTGCTGTTGACTAGATGGCCTCACCTGTGGATGCAGGTGTAAGTGTGGGGAGAGGAGGTATGAGACACAGTGGCTAAATGTATGGCGGTCTGCCTCATTCAGCAGAAATTGCATTTTCTTCTAGGTCTAGATGGTGAATGTAGAGTGGAATTTTTGATCAGGTAGGTCACAATGGGAAATTTTTCAAAATCCTCATCATTAGGATTGATAAGCAAATAGAGCAAAGAAACAATCTCACATCGTGGTTAGCATCACGGCAGAAGCTGCCTTAACTCGGATGCACTGAAGATGTTGCCCTAGACGTGTGGACCTTTCTGGGTTCTGGCTTCCAAAATCTACTGTCAGGAGGTTGACCTTTAAATACAGGACTCAGGGACTTACAAGGGCAGTCGCTAGTTAAAAGCCAGCATCTTTCTCTTGCTGTCTTGGCGTTTGCTATTAAGGATTTTTCAGTGATTTCCTGATTGCTTGTGGCCTTCAAACCAAGTGCTGCATAAAAATACATTTTCATTTCAGCATTTCTGAGCCATGCAATTTCTATTTCATGTGGAAAAGATTGGCTTTTCTAGGTGTAAGAGGAAGTAAACGTCCCTTCCAGAAAAATGCATAGAGAGCCTCTCTTTCTTCTTCAGCATTTGACTAAATGTCCCCTCTTTGTTTGGGGGGGGATGGCACATTCTGGATGACCCAGAAAGGCCCAGGTTTACCTTCTGCCTGGCACACCATCTAGGTTAGCATTTATTCTAGGGTTTTCACTGTTAATGAACTTGCCATTAATAATCATGGCAATGATTATGAAATAATCTGGAAGGTTTTTGGTGGTGCTCCACCTTGTCAGCTTTTAACATCGTCTCATCTAGGAGAACGAAGCACGTGGCCTGAACTGAATTCTCACCGTAACACACACTGAGACGTTATACATCTCTGCTCTCATGATTCTTCCCAGACACAGCTTAGCTAACTCCCTCCTTGCAGGGCAGCCTGTGGGCACTTCCTGATACTACACATAATAGAATCTTCCCAGATGCGAGTGTAGGGGCTGCTAATTCTGGCTTCAGGTGTCCCCACTGGGCAGAAGAACCCCCAGGGACCACTTGACCTAGCAGCCACTTCTGTGAACTGGGTTAGATCTGCCTAATGAAAGAAGATACTGGAGCACAAGTCAGACAGGAAAGAGGGTTTGGAGTAAGGCATGGGAAATTATTGGTTAGAAATTTGTAAAATATGTGTGGGCACTAAAAGCTGAATGTTCCAGCTGTAGAATGTATGGAAAGCAGTGTTTGTGTCGTGTATTGCATGGTGTAAATCTGTACCTCTTTATTTAGTCCTGTTTGGCAATGCTTTTTTTTTTTTATAAATAACACTCTTTAGTAGCAATAGTCCAAATAAACAGAAGTGCATGTTTAAAGAATTTTGGAAGTTGCTAAAAGATGATGTTAAAAATGTACGTTGCACGAATGTTAATCTACATTTACCTTCCTCCAAGAGATTTAAGGCCATATCTCTGACTCCTCAAAGGCCTGAATAGGTCAAAATACACTAAAAAAACATAGGAATCTACTTTAGAAAGATATTTTACAAGACGGCCTGAAGATGACCAATTAGCACAGCTCCAAAGCAGTGACTTTTTACTTGTGCCAAATGATTGTTCTTCTAAATTAATTTACCTCATTATCTAGTGCCAGTATCAACACGCCTATACAAAAAGTTGAAATCACATTAATTGTAAATGTCTTAGTTTTATTGCCAGAGAAATTAGTAAACAGCTAAATGATGCCAGTTTATGTTGGTGTTATCAGGTGGGTTAAAGAGAAAGTCACTTAAGGCGAATAATGGAAAGACATCCAATTCATGGAATCAAATTCAAAGTTTAGGAAGTTTATGCTAATATAGATAAAGCATCTCACAGTAATTGGAATGCTACATGAAATTTAGTCTATAAAAGTTCAACACTGAACCTTAAAGATAAACAGCTAGTGTCTTTTTTATAGTTTAATATATACACAATATTTAAAGATATCTTGTGTTATGATAAAAGCAATGTTCTTATGGCACAGAAATGTGTTTAGAATAGACTAATAGACTTTCTTTTTTACTTTTTTTGGAGACAGAGTCTCCCTTTTGTCACCCTAGGTAGAGTGCTGTGGCATCATAGCTCACAGCACCCTCAAACTCTTGGGCTCAAGCCATCCTCTTGCCTCAGCCTCCTGAGTAGCTGGGACTATAGGCACCTGCCACACCCAGTTATTTTTTTTTGCTTTTTTCTTTTTTTTTGGCTCATGCTGGTCTGAAACTTGTGAGCTCCATCAATCCACCCCCTTGCCTTGGCTTCCCAGAGTGCTAGGATTACAGGTGTGAGCGACTGCGCCCAGTCCAGAATAGACTTTCACATGTACATATTTCATAACATGGCCCAAATAATCTTTAATAATTCAATAATTATAAATTTTAATAATTCAATAGAAAAAGAAGCTATAGTTGTCAAAATTTACAAACTTGCTTACTAAAAGGCAACTTTAAGAGATATGGCTAATGCTTGTTATCAAATATTCATTTTAGCCTCCTGGTCCTTATTTCTCTCTGCAATGATTATAATTAAACTTTTTTTTTTTTTACACATACATGTGTTTATTAGGTTTCCACTTTTTGCCTTCACAAAACTAAAATGGCTTAAAATTTAACAACAATAACAATGTTTAAGATAAGGACTAAAATCAAAAACCTCATAGAGACTGAATGAAGATAAATACATTCAGAAAAGAAATCAGATGATTGCTGCAACAAAGTATTAAGCAATAATAATAGTAATGCAAAGAAAGTAACATTCTCATTGTCAAATAAGAGTATGTCTATTGTAGAATGCTTTGACTCTGAGGTTTGGTATGGAGTCATCAATTAACTTCTTCTTGTTTTTTTTTTTTTTCCCCAAAGTCTCAATAAATAGAAAACTAATATTTATAAATAAAAATAAAAGATAATTTTAAAAAACAGATCATGCCAAATCCTATAGACAACAGAAAAAGAAGAAAGTAGAAAAATTATTCTACTTATCCAGATTAATTAAACATTTTTTAAAAAATACTGAGATAATTTATAAATTGACTTAAGTATCCACAATCATATAGAAGTTTCTTGGGTAAAATCATCATCTAAGCATTTTCTTAGCAAAATCAGTTGGAAATTTTTAATAAAATTATGAGTTCCACAAACAACCATTCTGAAAAGTAAAGTTCACAGAAAAGTATAACATTGAAAAGTGTTTCTGCCAAAGTAAAGGAGAGACTGAATGAATTAAACAAGAATCCAAAGGTTGGATATGATTGAATTTTAGAAGTATGTTTGTGCATTTTAGAATATCTTGACTTATGATAAAAAAATTTTTTTGATAGAGCTTTTTTGTTTTTAATTGGGTGTATTTGTATTGTATTATAGAATGACATCAATTTGAGAAGGCCAAAATTTTATAGTCTCTTTATTTCATGAAATATTTAAATAGATGATAAAAAGAAAACTTATGTGTTGTATTGTGTCTTATAAAAGTAATTCACAAAGAAAGCTATTGTAAATTGAAGCAAAAAGGTAATTACGAAAATATTTGTGCTGAAACATTTGCACATTTCAGTATGAAAAGAAAAATCGAATTGGGAATAGACTATACTTTAAAAGAATTGACTCTGAACTTCTTACAGCAATTTCAGTGGAAGTGTTTTCTCAATTAAAATATATTATGGGCTATACAGAAGAGTCAATTTGAAGTATCAACAATTTGAAACTGATTATACGTAAAATGCGAATCTATGAATGCTTATAGATAATTAAAAGCAATGGCAACTTTTCAAATCTACATGCTTCAGTGACACGTTATTAGAGACAGCTTTGAACAAAAAATTGTAAGAAATGCACTAAGATTATTTTGACAGTGTTATTGTTATTTGTTCAAATGACAGAAAACTTTATATTTATTTTGCCTTGATTGCTGTTATAATAACAAGAGATCTCCTCTTTGTTGTATTTTAGAAAGAATTTTCCTTTTAACATAGTTTCTGAATAGAAATATTTTATAATGTATAATGGTTAAGGTTAGCCTAACATGTGAAGTTCCCACCTGATATTTTTTAATTTTGCCTGAAGTTTCCCCATATACAGTGAACTAGAACCTAACTGAGTGTGTGAAGAGACTACAACCCCCTTTTTTACCAGTCACTGACTTTCACCCAATCACAGGGTCCCAACTCTTCAAACCATGTTCAAATAAGGCAAAAGCCAAGCATTAACCAATCCAGCTGTTTCTGCACCTCACTTAACCATTTCCGTACATCACGTTGCATTTTCTTTCAGTTTGTTGTCTCCATACGCACAGCAGCTTTAGAACTTACTCTGGTTAGAGGGGAATGCTTCCTTAATTTGAAAATTGTTCTTTGCTTTGTTAAACTTCATTTATTTGGCTCAGCACCTACAGGTCAGTGGTTAGGGTCCCAGCCACATGCACCTGGGCTGGTTTGTTCCAACCCAGCCAGGGCCTGCTAAACAATGACAACAACAACATAAATAGCCAGGTGTTGTGGGAGGCGCCTGTAGTCCCAGCTTCTTGGGAGGCTGAGGCAAGAGAATCACTTAAGCCCAAGAGTTTGAGGTTGCTGTGAGCTGTGACGCTACAGCACTCTACTGAGGGTGACATAGTGAGACTCTGTCTCAGAATAAATAAATAAGCTCTGTTTAATTTATTTTGCCTAAAGTTTTTTCACTTTAACATCATAAAATAAACCAATTTGTTAGTTAATTAATACTTATTACAAAACTAAGTCAGTTCATTATTTTTGGCATCCTATCTCACTCTCAAAAATATCCCAGTCTGCACATTAAAGTGACGTGGTTATTCTTCTGTGATAAAAAACAACAGAGGGGTCCATGAACACACTCACACATACACACATTACTTAAACTGTCTCCGAATAATAGGATTTTAAGAAACCACGTATATTTTCACTTTCACTTTTAATCTTTATCAACACATTCCAAGTTTAAAAAAAATGTTGCATCATAGTAAGAACACTTACCATGCTATCTGCCCTCGTAAGCAATTTCAAAATTGACAATACACTTTATGTATTATCATCTATTTATAGTCAACTTGTTATTGAGCCAGGTACAATGCAGGTGTCTAACCTGAGGCCAGGGGGCCACATGCTGAGTTTGTGAGGAATTTTTTTGCTTATCTGTAGTGTGGGACATCAGGAAAATTATGCACAGATCTTTTTTTTTTTTTTTGCTAATCAGCTCTCCTTAGTGCTCGTGCATTTTCTGTGTGGCCCAAGACAACTCTCACTTTCTCACTCTGTGGTAGAAAAGAAAAAAAAAAGATTAGACATCCCTGTTCCAGAGCTTGTTCATCTTGCTTAAGTGAAATTTTATGTCCATTGGTTAGTAATTCCCCATTTCTGCCCTCTCCCCAGCCTCTGGCACCCACGATTCCACCCTTTGATTCCATGAATTTGACTATTTTCAATAGCTCATGTACATGGAATCGTATAGTATTTATCTTTCTGTGACTTCCTTATTTCCCTTAGCGTAATGTCATCGAGGCTTGTCTAAGTTGTGGCATGCTGAAGATTTCTTTCCTTGTCGAAGCTGATCAATACTTCATTGTATGTGTGAACCAAGAACAGGTAGGGTCCACTTCTTGGGTATTGTGGGCTGCAGTGAATCCCAGTGTCTCTGCAAGACCCTGATTTCTGTTCTTTTGAAAAATGCTCAAGTGGGACGCTAGATAGTATTTTATTTTTTTGAGGAGTTATAATTTTTATAGCAATTATATTTGGTGTAAGCATATGTTTAGTTTTTTAAGGAAAACAATCTCCGTAGAGGCTGCAATATTTTGCATTTCCACCAACAGTGTGCAAGAGCTTCAATTTCTTTACATGTTCACCAAAATTTGGTGGTGGTGTTATTTTTTTTTTTTTTATTAATGGCCATTCTACCAGGTAGGAGGTGATACTGATTTGGTAACCTGTGAGGATTAGTGCTGTTTTAAGCATTTTTTCATGTATCTGTTGGTATATGTCTTCTTTGGAGAAATGTGTATTTAAGTCCTTAGTCCGTTTCTTAACTTGAATTAGAAATTTAGTTTAGTTGTTTTTAAACAGTTGAGTTGTTGGAGGCCTTATGTACTTAGAAGATTAGCTCCTTAGCAGATATTTTGCAAATATTTTCTGTCATTCTGCAGGTTGCCTTTTTATGCTATCAACTATTTCCTTTGCTAGACTGAAGCTTTGTGCTTTGATGGAGTCTCATATAATCCCACTTGTTTATTTTTGTTTTTATTCCCTCCGCTTTCAGTGTCAAAGCCATGAAATCATCGCCAAAACCAATGTTTGGAAGCTTTTCCCTAAGTTTTCTTCTGGAGTTTTATAGTTTCCAGTCTGACATTTAAGTCTTTAGTCCATTGGGAGTTGACTTTTGCCTGTGTTATAAGACGGAGGGTCCAATTTCATTCTTTTGCATGTAGATATCCATTGTTCTCAGGACCAGTTGTTGAAGAAACTTTCTTTCCTCTCTAGAAACTAGCAATGGAACAAAATTACTTTGATGTGATAAAGTCCATATAGGAAAAAAGTCATAGATAAACATGATACTCAGTGGTAAAAGTAATGAAAATGTTTCCTCTACAAACAGGGACAAGCTTTTCCTTTATGGTCCATATTTCATTCTTCCATAAAGGATGCCCACTGTCTCCACTTCTGTTCAACATAGTGTTGGAAGTTCTAGAGAGAATAATTAGGACAAAGCAATAAAAAACATCCAAATAGGAAAAGGAGATGTAAAATTATCACTGTTAGCAGGCAACATGATTCATATATTAAAAAAACCCTGAAAGTTCCATTAAAAAAAAAGTTGGAACTGATATACAAATTTAGTAAAGTTGCAAGATACAAAATTGGCATCCAAAAATTGATTTCATTTCTATGCTCTAACAACAAACTATCTGAAAAGAAAAAATTGAAAAATACTCCCATTTGTAATAGCCCCTACAAGAATAAAATACCTAGGAATAAACTCAACTAAGGAAGTAAAAACTTATATATTGAAAATTACAAAAGAATGATGAAATAAATTAAATAAGACCCAAGTAAATAGAAAGATTTCACATGCTCATGGAACTTAATATTATTAAATTGTTTGCACTTAATATTATTGTCTTGGTATTATTAAATTATTAAATTTTCTATACAATATTATTATTTGTCTAAAGCAATCTAAAGACGCAAGGGTATAGCTACATCATTGTTTACTATAATAGAAAATACAATTATAAAATTCATAGGGGATCACAAAAGATCATGAATGACCAAATCAATCTCAAAGAAGAACAAAGCTAGGGATACATCATACTTCCTAATTTCAAAATAGATTACAAAGCTACACTATTCAAAACAGTTTGATATTAGCATAAAGACAGACTCATAGACCAATGAAACAGAAAGAGAGCCCAGAAGTAAATACAAGTATACACAATTATCTGGTCTTTGATAAGAGTGCCAAGAATACACAATTGTGCAAGGATAGTCTCTCCAAATACTTCCCCCCCCTTCACTATTTCAGTTATTTAATTCGAACAACAAATACTCATGGAGTACTTAGGAGGTACCAGGGCTTATGGAAAACATAGTTTATGAGATATGGATCTTATTACCAAAGAACAATCTAGTATAGAAAGTATATACACTCACTATTTACACACACACACATAATTGTTTTTTTAATCGCCTTTGGTAGAGTGCTGTGGCATCATAACTCACAGCAACCTCCAGCTCTTGGGCTTAGGTGATTCTCTTGCCTCAGCCTTCCAAGTGGCTGGTACGACAGGTGCCCGCCACAACGCACTACTATTTTTTTGTTGCAGTTTGGCTGGGGTCAGGTTTGTACCCACACCCTCGATATATGGGGCTGGCACCCTACCCACTGAGCCATAGGCGCTGCCCCATGCACACATTTGTTTGTTTGTTTGTTTTTGGTTTTTTTGCAGTTTTGGCCAGGGCTGGGCTTAAACTTGCTATCCCTGGTATATGGGGCTGGTGCCCTACTCCTTGAGCCAGAGGCACCACCCCCATATATACACAATTTTTTTTTATTTTATTTTTTTCTTTTTTTTTTATTGAATGGTAACTATGTACATTAATGCACTTCTGGGGTACAGTGTGGGGTTTTCACATGCAATCTGAAATACTTCCATCAAACTGGTCAACACAGCCTTCATGTCATTTTCTCACACAATTTTTAACAGTGAGCTAACTCTTGCATCAGAAATCTGTGCTGGGTGTATTTATTACACAGACAATAGAATAATCATGTTAACTCTTCCAAGAAAAAGAGAGGTCAGCTGAGGAACACATGCCGGATGAAGGGATACTTAAATAGTTATAGACAGTTCCCAGACATAGGACTGTCATGGATGAAGGAATTGAGTTGTACAATAACACTGTGTACTTAGTATAAAATATTTTGCCAATAAAAGATGAGGCTGGGAAGATAACAGGATCTCACAGCACGGAGGGCTCCATCTGTCACTGTATATACCCTGCAGATCGTGTTCTGTTTTCTACGTGATTAGAAAGTATCTTATGATCGAAATGTGTTTTCTAGATATATTAGTTCTATGTGTTACATATAAATAGTCTTTAGTACAGGAAGAAAAAAAATATATGGTTCTATTGTCAAATAAACATGAGTAATGTTTGGTTATATAAGGTAAAGAGTAGATTCAGCTCTTCCGTCCTCTTGGCAAACCTTCTCAAAGCTTTCACTGTCCCCATATTTAGTATTATTTGTTTTAGCTCCTTTAGGAAGCATCTTGAGTGCCACCAAACACTCTTTTTAGGAAATACCACTCTCCATAAAAAGAAACATTTTAACCACTTTGGGTAAGTAAACATAAATCAGAGTTTGTATTTTGAGAACTATAGGGTTTGGATTGGAGGGTTGTAAAATATCTCTGAATTATCCAGATAAAATTACATACCATAATTGCAGTTAGAGAAAAACTGCTGCTGTCAGGAAAGATGTGCTGGAGGAATGGGATTGTATTACATTTGCTCACACCACACCGACAGGGACAGAGAGAGGCCTGGTGAGAGCCTGCATATGGGAGATGACAGATTCCAAAAAGAGACATAGAATTTGGGCTCAGCGTTATATAAAAATACTTAAATGTCTTAAACATTTTGTGAGTAGAATTATTTGTGTTGTGAGACTAATATATTGCTTTACGGAAGGTGTGCACACATTTTCCTTCAAATAATGGGCTGTATCACTCTTTGTTTAAATAATGTAATTTGCAACAATTCAAAATGCAAAATGTTTAAGGTAATCTGTTTTTATTTTTGTAAACTGACATTCAGCTATAGCACT
Source organism: Otolemur garnettii (assembly GCF_000181295.1). NCBI lineage: Eukaryota > Metazoa > Chordata > Mammalia > Primates > Galagidae > Otolemur > Otolemur garnettii. Next base: position 3,708,892 of record NW_003852403.1, on the reverse strand, counting down.
CTTATATTATCAAGTGCAATTTGAACCTTAGATTGTCCTGGAGAATTCCTAATGTTAGATGTTTGACAGGTAGCATTATGCCTGCTTTGTACAAGTTCATCCCTGGCTCAGCGTATTTTTAGCCACTCAGTACTGGTCTGCCCCAGAGTCTCCTGTGAGCTTATTTTGCTAAGCAATCAATCACAATCTAATAATTGATCAGCTTTTCTATGTTCTTCACAAAGCAGATGTATCACTCAGGAAGATTTTGTAACACTGTTTTCATGAAGTCTGGATCTACTGAGGATTTGATGGATTCAAGAAGACAAACAAAATGACTTGTTGCCTACCACAGGACAGAAAATAGCCTCTGATGAAAGTACCAGAAGTGCAAGAAATTGAAATTGGGAGGTAGCTCACTGGAACTAGTCAGGCAATAGGAGAAAAATTAAAAAAAAAAAAAGTAAAACAAAAATAAAATTGTTTTCCATTAGACAAGGCTGGTTCAGACAACTGCTCCCTTTCTTATAAGAATTAAATTTGTTTCACTTACTTAGAGTTAGGAGTGAGATTTTCTCTACTTCCAAATAGAATATTTTCCCTTTTACTTTTATATTTCAAGAACATATGAAGGGTGGCCATAAAGTATGTGTGCAATTTTGAATTGCACACTATTTTAAATTGCACATGAACTTTATGGCCAGTCTGTATATGAGGAATATGAGGAATGGGCCTCAGAGAATGTCTTTGACTTGCTAGTAGAAGGCTACAGTGAATTTTCTTTTACTTTTTTTTTAATTTCAGATTGACATAAGGGTTCAAATGTACATATGTTATATTGTTTTCATTTATAAGGTAAAGTTCAAGTTGTAATTGAGCCCTTCACCCAGGGGGTGTGCTGAACCCCCTCATATTGTGCACATTAGGTGAGATCCCACCAATTGCCCCCCTTCTTCCCTCCAGTCACCCTCCCCCTTCTCTGCCCTCCCCCTTGCTAGACTATGTATCTGTTTTATCATTCTTGTGGACGTGCAATTGTTTATATATAATCATTTATATACTGGTTTCATATTAGGATTAAGTACATTAGATACTTCCCCCCTCATTCTTGTAATACTTTACTGAGAAAAAATGTGTTTCAATTCCATCCAGGAAAGCATAAAGATGTACAGTCTCCATCTTGTCAAATGGCTGAATAGTACTCCATGGTTTACACATACCACGGTTTGTTCATCCATTCACGGGTTGACGGGCACTTGGGTTGCTTCCCCGTCTTGGCAATTGTGAATTGAGCTGCAATAAACATTCTGCAAACACATTCTGCAAGTGTCCTTGTGGTAAAATGATTTTTGTTCTTCTGGGTAGATACCTAGTAATGGGTTTGTGGAATCAACTGGAGGTCCATTTTTAGTTTTTGAGAATTCTCCATACTTCTCTTCATAGAGGCTGTATTACTTTGCAATTTCACCAGCAGTGCAAAAGTGTTTCCTTCTCTCCATGTCCATGCCCAGCATCTGCAGATTTGGGGTTTTGTGATGTGAGTTAATCACACTGGGATTAGGTGATGTTTTATATTTTTCCCCCTTTAGCCATTTTCCATATGCTTAAAACCTTGCTGATCTCTTTGAAGATGGAATTTCTTTTGCTTAGAATTGGAGAAAACAGATTGTTGCTTGATTCCTTGACATGAAATTGTGCTGGAATGGATCACCATGCCATTGTGATATAGGCTTCATAATTGGGAGTTCCTGGAATTATGGAATTCACAGAGGGTTCATCAGGGACTGACTCTGTTGGCTGATTAGTCAGAGGATGACCTCAGGTCCCCAGGATATCGTTTGCACTTTAGGGTCTTTATAGTGCAAATTATTTCAAAAACGTATTATTAAATTTATTGTATTAAATTATTAGATTCACTATTTAAAGGATTAGAAATTATTAAATAACTTTTAGAGATACTGCGACCAAAATGACAGTTGTCATGAAGAAGGAAGCACTCTATACTTGGGCTCAGTAAACTTAGGACAAAGTCTCTGACATTGATTGGCACTGTGACTGAGTGAAAATCTTGGAGCTTCTGGTTATTTTATATGTAAAATGCATATAATCCTCACTTTATGGTTTTTTTTTTTTTAACTGAAATGATATGCAGAGTCCAGACATAGTCTGAAAACTTCACTCACAAATAAATATATGGTATCATGGGTTTTTATTGTTAAATGTACTACTGTTTATTGCCTTTTTAAGAATTTTCTTAGGTCAACTCACTTGCAAATTGTGATGTTTGAATTATAAGATAACTTTTCTTGTCTGCTTTTTCATGAGATGGACAGGATATACAAAGATTCTGTACATATCAACACTTCCAAAAACTAAATGGGAGCAAATATTTCTGTAAATGGTTAAATAACTTGAAGGAGGAATGAAACTTCCACACCTTTGTTTTTTATTGGGTTGTAAATTAGAACCCATTTTGTTCATGACTTGACTACCTGTGTTAGCATCACGCCTTGCCTTGTTCCCTTAATAGAGTTTGATGAGTCAGTTAGATTTATAAATAATGATTTACCACCTAAAGGTGGAGTTCGAAGCTCTCTAACTACTATTGAGCAAAATACATTTTAAATTATGTGGAAGTGTTGAACAACCTCAACACACACACACACACACATTTGTCAGTTACTCAAAGATTTTTTAATGTATTTTTGAAGGGACATAATTTTATAACTTATTTCCAAAAAGTTATATCTTCAAAGATATTTGTGATATGTTTTATTCTTAAAATAATGAGGTCCATATACCCTATGAATTCAGACAGAGCAATTAATTTATCACTTGACCTCAGTTTCTGGCTCCATAAATCAAGCAGCTTGGATGAAGTGAATATGGAAATCTCTTCTAATTAGAACTTATGTGACCCTATTAATACTTATTGAATGGACTGATGTTGGAAATAAGAAACTGCCATGTTGTCGCTTCACATTTGGGCAGGTCTTTCTTGGTGTTGACAGGGTTATCAGTATGGCTACATATTTCCTGTTCAAAGAACGTTCAGGAAATTATGGGGGAAAAAGGCAAATTCTTTGAGGACCAACTGAGTTCTAGACTTTTAAATAATAAGACAAATAATAGCAAAAAATCATTAAGATATCTCCATAGCCCAAATGTGCAAACTTATGTCACCAGTAATTCATAAAAATGTAGCAAAAGCGCAGTTTATTACCAGAGGTTTTCAATTGAAACTTAAAGGGCTTAAGTGATTTTCCCAGGCTCTCAGCCAGAACGTGACTAAGGTAGAGTTTTAACCCAGAGTGCCCTGGCTTTGGAATGACAACTATTCATCTTTATAACATTCTATTTCTAGCTGAAGTGTCTATCTTAAATATAACATTTTTAATTGTATAATATTGTCATTACATAAGTTAACTGGAAATTTAGCTAAACAAAAAACATAACTAAAACTCAACAATTAAGATAATTAAAGCATGAGTTTCAGTCTGCTTTTTTCTCTTAGAGTATCTTTTAATGATATAATCAAATTGTAACCCTATGTGGTTATTAAGGAGACTCCCTGTCACTAATATATTTTGAGGGATAGGAGTGTTTGATTGTGTCATGAATTATCATTATGTCCACACCTAAGGCAGTGACCCCTTCAACCTATAATAGCCAAGCAGATACTATAAAAAGTCTAAAGTGCATATTTCACCAGAAAATAAAAATAAAGACTATTGTTTTCAAAAGGTTCTCCTAACAGAAATATCTAAGATTACAAAATCTGTGAAATATTCCTTTTGAGGCAAGCTACATTCTCAATACGTTAGGTTATTATTATTTAGACTGTGCAGGTAAAGAAGCTTATACTTTAGGTAAGTGGGGGGAGGGGTTACCTAATTCAGCAGGCAGATTAGGACCAACTGATTTCCAGACTTCTAGATAATAAAACTAGTTATAGCAAATAATCATTGAGGAGTCTTAGAGGTGGGATTTATGTTGCTGAAATCAGGACAGACCAGTGTTTGGTCTTCAGTGCTCAGGCCACAGACCTGGATCTTGTACCCTGATGGGCAGGATCTCTTAGGATTGGATTTACTCTGTTCAGTCACAAGAGACACTGATGTGACATGGCAATTTAATACAATTGCAGTTGAATTAGTAGCTAGTGGTGAAGCCAATTGCCCAGCCCATTCACTCATTGAGAGCCATAGTTCTCAGTCTTTACTCTGCCTGAGAAAACCTAACAAATATAGCCACAGACAAGCAACACTCCCAGTGCTGAAGACCGTCTGTATGGACTGCTTGATAAGATTGTGTGTAATTCTCATAGCATAAGCTCCAACTTTGCCTCATCTTTCCTAGGATCCTATAATGTAATGCTGTGGTTTTACTGCTGCTACAGAAAATTCTGTAAGAAAAGATCATTATAATTATAACATTGCTTTGTGACTACTGGGATGCTGACAGATGATTTTCACTTATTTATCATTTATGGTATTAGCTAGTTATTTAGAATTATCTTTTTTCTTCATCCACCGGGACGGAACTTAAATGTATAATCAGGGCAACCATACCTCTAAGGACAGTGTTTGCGTGGTGTCTGCAAACAATGCCTCTGTAATTATTATGACTTTTCAGTCAAAGGTCCATTGGTAACCAGCTCCTATCCTGATTACCATTCTTCCTTTTGACTTTAATACAATCAAATACTTTGGACAAAGTTGGCCAATCTGCCTTTGTATTGTGACTTTGCAAACTTCTGTTCTCATTTACTTTATTGTTATTTTCCAGTTTCATCCTAAGAAGACAAATTCTTTTTTTTTTTTTTTACTTTATTCTGAATTTGGGAGTTGAAGAAATTGACTGCCTAGTTTCCCTGGGCTTGCTATTTTCTGTAGCCATACTGTACCTGAAAAATACTTTCTAGTCAATAGTTCCTAATAGGTTATCCATGCTAACATGGGAAATTCAAGGGATATTTTGTAAAGAGTCCTATTCTGCTTTAAAACTAAATTGTATTTCTTAGATGCCCTCCTTCCAATATTTGCTTTTTCCCTGCCTTACTTATTCTTTCCCTTTTTCAGTCTTTGCTTCCTTCTCTTTCTCCCTTCCTTTTCCCTTTTCTTTCTTCTTTCTTTGGGAATAATTCAGACAGATTAGTTTTGGGGCTTTTTTGGTTTGTTTTTATTGTGTGTGTGTGTGTGTGTGTGTGTGTGTGTTGGGTAGCAGGCAGATACTAACTGGAGTGCTGGTGCCTAAGTGGAGTAAGGAGGTATCTATCCAGGATGGGTGGAGAAGTGGGGCTGGTAAGTTACCAGCAAGATAAGATGATACACTGAAGGGATTGATCCAAAATGTAAGTAAATATATAGCATATAATTGGTGTCAGTTCTCTCACTATTGGAGAAAAGATTTACAGCATATGGAAAGAGAGAAAATTAGAATAAGCCTTATGGTTTTGACTTGGCATTGAAGGTATCAGTGCAGACTCATAATTACATTGATAGATACATTTGTTAGATATGTTAACATTCTTATCTCCATATCTCAGGATGTGACTATCTTTGGAGATAAGGCCTTTAAAGAGGTGTAAAGTTAAAGGAAGTCATTAAGGTAGACCCTGATTCAACACGATCAGTGTCCTCATAAGAAGAAATTTGGACCCACAAAGGCCAAGGGTGCACATGCATAGGAGAAAGGCCCCCTGCAAGCCAAGCTGAGAGTTTCAAGCAGTATCAACCCTATTGTCACCTTGATCGTGGACTTCCAGCCTCCAGAGCCATGAGCAAATAAATCTGTCGTTTAAGCCACCTAGTCTCTGGTATTTTGCTATGGTAGCCCTAGAAAACTCATATATGTAGACAGAAATGTAGAAATATAAAAGGATATAAATGTTAGAAATAAGATAAAAAATTTGCATGTACATATGTGTAGGTAAGTACTTGTTATATATGTGTGTGAATATAGATATGTATTATGGCCTAGTTCTGTCCACTGAAGAGGTCCAGAGAGGTGTAACTCCCAGAAGCAGTGAGAAAAACTTGCCTCCTCAGCTCTTGTTTGCTAAATGCCATTCCTCGCTAAAGGGAAATAGAGTTTGGGGTGAAATACCTGATTACTAGACTGGGGTAGAGAATATACAAGATGAACTTTGAACATTTTATTTTTCCAAAGAGAAAATAAATGTTCAAATAATGATAGGAACCTATAGAGAAGAACCTATATATTAATCCTCCCACTGGAAAAACTCAAAATTTTCATCCAGGGACTATATTAGAAAAATCTATGTCCAAATTGATATAAATGAGTAAATGAACGATTCTGCCTTTGGTGAGCATTCAGGTATCTATATCATTTCGTGGCAATTTCTCACAAAACATTTATTTATCAAAAGTAGTAAGAAGGGGCTAACCTTACTGAGGAAAGCTAGGCAGAGATGACCTTAATCAGATTCAAAGTAAATGCCATCATTAATGGAACAGATCAAAATCATGCAAAACAATAAAAATTCACCATCATTTCTGTGACAATCTTGCCAAAGGCACAATAACTGAATATAATTTTGAGAAACCCAAATTGAGAGACATAATTTAACATAGTTGGTGGGCAATCTTCATATGTGTCAAAGCCAAGGAAAGACCAGGAAACTCTTCCAGGTTGAAGGAAACAAACATTGACATGGCAGCTAAATATAATTCATCATTCTGGGTTAGATATTTTTACAGCAAAGCTTATTATTGGGACAACTGGCAATACTTGAAGGGGGTCTAAGAGTTAAATAGTAATAATATAGATACCAATTATTACCAATTGAAATTTTTTTTTTTTTGAGACAGAGTCTCACCATGTTGCCCTCGGTAGAGTGCTGTGGCATCACAGCTCACAGCAACCTCCAACTCTTGGGTTTAAGCGATTCTCTTGCCTCAGCCTCCCAAGTAGCTAGGACTACAGGCACCCACCACAATGCCCAGTTATTTTTGTTGTTGTTGTTGCAGCTATTTAGCTGGCCCAGGCCAGGTTCAAACCCACCATCCTTGGTGCATGTGGCTGGCGCCCTAACCACTGTGCTACGGGTGTTGAGCCTACCAATTGAGATGTTATCAATTATTTTATTTTTACATATATTTATGACCTGATTTTGATATTATTTTGAGATAAAACTGCATTAACAAATTCAGAGTTGATGGAACATCATGTCAACATATGCTCAAATGGTCCAAGAAAGAAAATAGTTGGTTTCTGGCAGTATTTTTGCACACTTCGTGAAATTTTGGAATTATTTCATCATGAAAAAAATAATTACTTGTACAGTGCCTTTCTCTCTCCATTTAACCATCCAAGTATCCATCAATCTATATATACATCTGTCTTCAAAGAAAATTTAAAATGAGAAAATTTTCTTCTCATAGTGATTCATATATTGAACTTACAGGCTTATAGATGATGTTACCTGGGTGTCAGAAAAAATAACACTAAAAATTAAGACTCACAATTCACTGTCCATCCAGAGATTGTGATGAGTATTCTTGTCTATATTGCCTTGTTTAAATTTATAATCCTTCCAGGAGGCAAGTTTTTGCATTTGCATTTTACAAATTAGAAGGACGTGTCTCTGAAAGTTTGAATGACCATGGTAACTTCACCTGGCTTGGGGTTAATAAGCTTCAGTAGAGGAGGAAGAATATCTGGACCTCTTTATAGTGCTAAAAATATGACAGCTAAGCCAAGGTTTCTGAAAATTGTCCAAGGATCTCATAAGTTTTGGTTGAAATAGGTTACTCATTAAAATATTACAGTTCTGGTTGGCAGAACATGGAGCTTCTCTGGAATCCATACCACCCAGAATGTAGCAGAAACAGGGACAGGTGAGGTGTGTTGCTTTGAGTCATGTTACTTTGTTATTTGTGTGACTGTCATTAATATGACTGTTAAAATAAATTTTCAAAAGCTGAAAAATTACAGTTCTTGCCTTGGTTTTATCACTCCCCCTCTCCCTTGGGGCTGCTCAAGCCACGTAGAGACTAGTTTCTTTACTGCTAAAATGGGCACAACCATGTGGCCCAGATTTTCATTCAGTGGTTTAAAGAATACATGAGAATACAAGTTAAAAAGTGGTCTACACCTCTAAAGGTGGTGTATTGACATAACATAATGATACTTGATACTTTTTATCCCAGTATGAACTGTCCTTAAGATTAGAGTATAGATTCGAACAAAGGAATGACTTCTTCCTTATAGATGTGCCAATCTATCATCTCCAGGTACCGGAAATTTGAGTCTGTGAGGGTGCAGTAGAGTGATTGCATAGTGGATTACAAGCCCTTACTGACTCTAATATGCCTCCCCTGCCCTATACATGCTCATAGCATTGTCCCAGTGCAACTCTGAGCTCAACCATGTGACTTGTTATAGCAATGGATATTAACAAGTGTGACGCAAGCATAGGCTGGAAAAGCCCTGGTGATTGGGTTTGCTCTCATTTGTCGTCTTTGCCTTGAAGGGGAATGCACAGGTAAGCAACTGTTCCCAGCAAGAGGGTGAGAGACAGGGAGGAGCCCAGTTTGGTCCAGATGGTGTGGCTACTGCCCTTCTAGATTAGCTGACAGAGAGCAGACTCCCAGACATATGAGTGCACCAGCTGCAGACCAGACCAGTTAATTCTCTACCCACCAAGTGTTGAGCTCAATACACACTCATTGTTTAAAGTCCCTAAGCCGTACGTTGTTTCCGTAGTAAGACGTACATACATACTATTATGTGAGAGGCAGAGTTCCCATAAACTTACCATAAAATCAGAGGCTTCAAAATTACTTTTACACCTGCCACCTTCCATTTTGAGCATTTTCTTTAGATACTCTTGTACTTAGAGCAACTCGGGACTGTATTTCAGAAATAACGGGTTGAGTATGCAGCAAGTTCTCAAGAGATTACCGTTTTGGACTTCCCCTTGAAATCTCCCCCATTGCACACATCTCTAGAGCTCAGTATAGAAATAGCAAGCTAAGTGTGCCTATGACCTAGATACTACATGTAAGTGAACATAATTAAGTCATCTAAGAGCTTTCCTCTGTAATTATGGGAACTGAATCCTTTTTCTTGTGGGGTGAGTGGGAGAGGAAGTTTGATTTTAAATGTAAAACTCATTTAGTATATTTATTTAAAATGTCTTATTCGCCTCTATTAATAATTCACTTTTACATTTCCTAAATTATTATCGTAATTACTATTAAAATGATACTATAAATCTCTCTTCCAAATTAGTGAAGCAATTTTTCCAACAACACTTTCTAAACTTCTGTGCCTCTTCCTTACAGGGCTATCTTTCAAGCAGCAAAAGGATGTGTTTTTCTTGAGTGTAAAATGTACCATTTACTTTTCAAACCGATTCTTCCATAATGGATTTTCAGTGGCCGCCTTACAGATAGAGTGAGAAATGTTGCAGTCGTCCTTTTGGAAGTGCATAAAGAAATCTTGTTTTAAGGAAACAGGTGCTGGAGCTGGTATTCTGACCAAACTCCAATTCCTAAGACTTGCATTTTAACTAAGGAGTTACTTACACAATTTAAACCACACTAGATTTCTTTGTTCACTGATTCTTAATTAAGAATTGGAATGTCAGAAGTCTAAAATTTGCATAATAAATATCAAGACAATTTATTTTAAAATACGGATCCTGTAGCAAATATGGTTTAATTTAAAAACAACAATAAACTGGGACAAAGACTAAGGTGTCTCTTCCTGGCACTGTTGTTAACAAAGTATATGATTTTGTACACGTTTTACCTGACCTCTCTGACCATTGCCTGCTTTGGTTGACTTTCACATGTTACTATGAAAGATGTCTATGACATATGTTAAGTAAAAAAAAAAAGCGGGGGAGACAAGTTTCTATTGTGATCTAATGCTACACTGATGTATATGGGCTTCTGCTAGCCAAGTCTGTAAAGTCAGGGAGATGTGTATAGAAATGAGTTTTTAATAACATTAGAACATTCACTAATACACTAAATACTTATAAAATTATCCCTTAATCATTCATCTCCACTTAACTTTTCCCCTCATACATCATGTCCGTGTAAATCATCTCTCATTGATTTCCAAATGTTGCAGCTGACAAGACACTATAAAGGCAAGGCAAATCAATCACAAACTAGAACTGAAAATTTTTCACTATGTGCAATATTTCATGCATCCTCTATGGTAATCAAAGTAATTGAAGAATTACTCCAATTGCATCTAATACTATTGCTAACTACTGTATTTGGGGGAGAGGAGGAAAAAGAAGAAAGGGAGGGAGAAGGTAATATAATGATGACCAAATTGGGTCTGAAGAAAGAAGGAAAGAAAGGGAGAGAGACAAAGAGAGAGGGAGGGAGGAATGGAGGGAGGGAAGAAAAGAAGGAAGATGGGAAAGAAGGGGGGGCAGAAAGAGAGAGAGTGAAAGAGAAGGAGGGAGGGAGAGAGGGAGGGAG
>NW_003852403.1:3671937-3698154 GCF_000181295.1 Otolemur garnettii | reverse complement strand
AAGGAAGGAAGGAAGGAAGGAAGGAAGGAAGGAAGGAAGGAAGGAAATGAAAAGATTGAAGCCTCTGGCCTATTGTGGTAATACTAATTTTTTTTTTTAATTTAAGTATGAATACTTTATGATTGGGCTATTAAAAGGAAATACAAAGTGAATATACCATGCAACCATAAAATTTATAAATAAAAATTTACTCAAAAGTGTTCACACTTGAGCATACTTCATTTATTCATAAATTAGTATATGGGGCAATGAAGCCTAAACTAATTAAATGTAAGAAAATCTGCATATTTGCATGCTGAGTCCTGTATTTCTAATTTAGCTCTTTCTCTTTAAGATGAAATCTTGCTACTTATGTCAAGTATATTTATTTTAAGTTACCCAGTATCATTTGTCTTTAGATAGAGATCTCCCACATCCTGTATATAGAAATGTATATGTATTCTACTCACACATACATATAGGTATATGCATATATGTGCATGAGCCTATATTTTTCTGTGTTCTATTGTAGCCCAAACACTAGGTGCCCTGGCTATTCCCGTCCAAATCTAGAGTGGCCCCATTTCTTCCTCAGCTCTATCGTGGATCTGTGAGTTCTGTATAGGCAAGGTAGATTGAGAAGGAGCCATAGTCTGTATTTCACTGGGAACTTGGGATGTCCAGCTATGCTTAAATACATAACCGCAGAAACTAGAGAAGATTCAGCTGAAGAAATGGATGAGATTGCACATTGAATAATAATACATTTTTAGCAATTCAGATCCAAAGATTGAATTGTTTTCAAACTGGCCTATAATGTGACCAGGATTAGATGGGGAAGAGGATCAGAGGATAACCTAGAAGCTGGAGGACAAAATTGTGGGCCCCACCCATGTTTGTTTATTTGTTTTTGTTTTGTTGCTTGGAGGTTATTCTAAGATTATAAGGAAACCATTTCTGCACAGATATACTATTGGGGATATACATACATATATATATATGCATACATATATAATATATATGTATACTCTCAAGATATATATTCAAGTTAAATATTTTTGTCTACTAAAATCTATCAAGTGCCAAGTTCTCACTTCTCTTCTGTGAGTACAAATACTACATAATTATATCATTTTTCAAACATTTTTTAGGCGTGATTAAAAGAGACTATTGCAAGATTATTATAGACTTCTACCCATATCAGGAGAATATTTGTTGACTAATGTAGGGAATATTCTGCATTGGTCAGAAAGGTGTGGACATGAGTTATTACCTTCAGAGTTGCCTTCCAATTCAGGGTCATAATAATTACATCAATTGACTGATCTCTCTCACACTGATACGTACTGTCTGAATAATCATGTCCGTGTTTTGTATAGCTTTAAGAATAACAACAACAACAAAAAAAAACCAAAGTACACAGTTACACACATAGACCCATATCTCTAGAACTTGCCCAGTGGGGCAAGATGGGAGCTAGAGAGCAGATCCAGATATACAAGGTCAGGCAATTCAGTTTGTGAACTCACTCCGGGAAAAGTGCTACAGACCTCACTACTGCTGTATATCACTCAGTCACCTTCAAGGGCCTCCCCTTGGGAAGCTATGATGACAGCAGCACATATTCCACTCTTCAAGACAATTCTGCAGCTCTTTTTCTGGAGTGGCCATCGGAGCTGTCATCATAGGAGGTCTGACAGTTAAGTTTGTGAACTCCATCCTAGAAAACAGGCTGTGTACCTCACTGCTGAATAGCACCACCCTCAGCTGGTTGAAGTCCTCCCCCGGGCCATCTGCTGACCATAGTGATATTCAGCAACGTATGTAGTACTTTCTCTTGGATGAGTTCGTAACTTAGTTGTCCAACCTTACACATGCTCAGGAGAAAGTCCAGTGGAACAGGAAGGTGGGCCAAGATGGTAGAGCCATAACAATGTATAGTTCACCAGACAATCACCATGAGGAAGGAGGCAGCAATACAAAAGTATCCTGGGGGCTGGGCACCTGTAGCACAGTGGTTATGGCACCAGCCACACATACCAAGGGTGGCAGGTTTGAAACCGGCCCGGGCCAGCTCAACAACTGCAACAAAAAAATAGTTGGCCATTGTGGTGAGTGCCTGTATTCCCAGCTACAAGGAGGCTGGGACAAGGCTGAGGTAAAAGAGTCACTTAAGCCCAAGAGTCTGAGGTTGCTGTGAGCTGTGATGCCACAGCACCCTACTGAGGATGACATAGTGAGACTCTGTCTCTCAAAAAAAAAAAAAAAAGAACATTTTCCAGCTCCATCCATGTAAACATGAAGGAGGTAAAGTCTCCTTCTTTCTTTATGGCTGCATAGTATTCCATGGTGTACATATACCACAGCAGTACAAGAATGGAAGAAAAAGTATCCAATGTACATAGCCCTATTATGAAACTAATTTATAGCTTTCATATGAAAGCTATAACCTAATTATAGCCTAAGAATATGGGGAGAGGGAGGGAGAGGGATAGAGGGAATGGGTGGAGGGAGGGTGATGGGAGGGATCACTTCTATGGTTTATCTTACAAGGGTCCAAGTGAATCTTTCTAAGAATAGAATATAAACGTCTTAACAGAATAACTAAGAAAATGACGTAAAGGCTATGTTAACCAGTTTGATGAAAATGTCTCAAATTGTATATGAAAACACCACACTGTACCCCATGACTGCATTAATGTACACAGCTATCATTTAATTAAAAAAATAAATTAATTTAAATAAAAAGGATCCTGGAATCCAAGAGGGCTGTCAGAGAATAGAGGAGGAATACCTAAAAGGTGACCATCTAGAATCCAGGCAGATGGCAGGTGGTTAGCCCCAGAAAGAGCAATCAGTGGGTCCAGCAACCGTGCTCTGGGCTCTTAGACACTGGCTCTTTGGATGGCATGGGCAAGTGGGAAACAAGGTCCTGATGCTGGGAACTGGATGGCACAGCGGAGCAAGCTCTGGCTCTAGATTCAGACGTTCCTGGCTTCACATTTTCATTCCAGCATTTATGAGTTGTAGCACTTGAGTTAGCCACGTCATCTCATCTGTAAAAAGAATTAATTGCAATTCTCCACTTATTTAAATATGAGATGAAGTGATATACACGGGTAAAACCCCTAGTGCTTAACATATGACAAGTGTTTATAGTCTATGCTTTTTATCACCCTGAAGAAAAAAGTGAGCTTAAGAGCAGGGCAGTCACAAGAAATTTATGACTAATTTGCACTGTGGGTCTTAAACTTTAAATACCTGTCTCCTATACTCCAAAGTAGAAGTCAGAGCTGGTTCTGGCAAACAGTGAGTAAAATACCAGACAGTTTCAAGTGGTCTTGAGTTCACACAGAGAAGTAAGAAATATAGAGGTGGGGACCCAGACAGAACAGTCAGTCTTGTACACATTGATTTTCTGAAGAGAGCAGTTTTTAATTTAATTCCCTTTGCACCTGTTCCCCTGTCTGGGCCCCTGTTAATTTAAACTCTAAAGTAGCTATTATTAGCCACCATTTGTTACAACGCCGATTCCTAACAATCAAGCATGTATCTAGAGAAATTATGCAAACAAACTCCTTAATTCTACAGAATTACTGAATCCAGAGGGGTTTCCACAGGCTCCCTTACTTTTTCATCAGTGTGGGACAATTTGATGAAATGGCCTGGCTCAGGTGTATGGATGACATCAGTGCAGTTAGGAATGGTCATTGAGGTGGTGCTTGGGCGCCAATAATGGAGATACCTTGACATTTTCCAATGCAGCGCATGTCCCACTGTTGATTGAAAGCTTCACTATGAGTCAGCATGTTCTGGACAGCACAGTGGGAAGCAGTCAGAGAGTAAGGGTTAGGAGAGACATGCAGCCAGAAGAGGGCTTGAGTGTTGCACACACAAGAGGAAATAAGGATTGTGTTGCTGGCGGCCCCAGTACATACTTTCCCCCAGCTGACGTCGTTTTAAGAGATGAACCAGAATAGAAACTGTCTGTGCTGAAATTTTCATGTAGACTGCGAGTTTTCTCAAATTCAATTTATATTATGGGCACCTAGCACAGGGCTTGGCATGCAGAAAGTTCTAAAAATGTTCTGTTTGTCTTTTTCTGAAAGAGTGAAAAAAAGGGAGGGGGAGACATAAACCTTAATACAGATTCCACGTTTGTTTATGGTTGTTTGTAATTTACTGGACTGTTCACTGGTGACAACTGATGTCCAGCATATTTCAGCCTTCTAAGGGAAGGCACGTGAGACAGGGCAGTCCTCAGGGCAGTAGTACCCTATTATCATCTGTGCCAGAGGGTTCGAGAGCTTGAAATTCTGTGTTACTTCTGTGCAGACAATTCACCCGCTAGAGATTGGGCGATTCTTCCATATTTCCGTTTTCTCAACAGTTTTGCTCCTTTTCTTCCAATCTAGTAGCTTTGCTAGGAAAACAAAATAGCCACAGAAGGGAAGAGAAAGACTGGGTATATTACACAGGGTTTGCCTGAGTTTAAATCACAGAGGCATCGCTCTAACTTAACTCTGTGACTCCCAGCTCCCTTTGTGTTTTAGACCTTCATCCGCAGTATCTAATTCTTTGGGTTGTCCTGTAAGTTAAATGAAATGCATTTGGAATAAATATGGAATTGTGCCCGATCCAACCTTGGAAACACCAGCTAGGAGTTAGATCCAGGTAATAGCTACAGAAATGTAAGGTATTCCCTCCTTCAGCTAGACATCAGAGAAGTGTATCTTGAAGATTCTTTGTAGGGCTAACATTCTAATAGTTACTTCAGAAAAGCTAGGACCTAGCCACAGTTACTTCATTCATTGATGCAGAAATACAGAACAAATGCAGGGTCTTACTTGTTTCTAGATACTTTGTTTCAAGCCAAGTCTGGGACATACTTCTTTATCCCTACCAAGAAATAAATTAATAAAGCAATAATAATAAGCCTGTATTTACAAACCATTGAAAATATCACAGTTTGTTCTCTTTAAAAATTCATTAAATAACCCATGATATAATATCATCCTTAAATAACACAAGATAGAACAGACCATATTTTGCTTAAATCACATGTTGAGCTGACTGCAAGTCATGACTCCCATGAGATTAAAATACAGTATTTGCAGAGTAGTTATTATATAGTGATAAATGTACAAGATGTTTTGGAATGCTTACTAAAGAGAATGATAGAAAGGGTTTAAAATATCATTTTAGGTATGGAAACAAGAATGTGGGGAAATAAATCTGCTTTCCTGAGTACTATTTTTAACATTTGTTATGTGCATTTTGTAATTTTAAAAAAAGTTTCCTGACATTTATGGATAAGAAGTGATTGCAAAATCTTTCTCCATTGCTTCTTAGAGCAGAAAAAAAAAAAAGTCTGTAAATATTTCTAGGAGGCAACCATGACTGGGGTGGCATGAAATGAGAGTAAGTTGTTTTATTAGAAATAGGGTCCTTTGTGGGAAGGAAATTTCTTTTCATTATTTTCGTTGAGGTGATTGTCCCTCAGATTAAATGATGATGATAAATTTACCAAAGTTCATGTTTTTGTTTTTAGTTTTGAAAGGTTGTCATTTATTTAAAAAAAAAAAATAGATGTAGGAAGCCACATAAAACAAATTCCTAGCTTTAATGAACTGTTTCAAGTCAGACCCTATAGTTTTGCAACCATCACAGTGGTCAAAAAGTAACTCTGCCAGTCAACCCACAATCTCTGTGCCACATCCCTCATCCCAAATACACCCATATTCTCCCCCTGTGACCTATGCTCGCTTTTATAGTACTTTCTTGATGCTCTTATTCTTTTATTATTCATGTCTGTATCCTTTCCCACTACAGTTTAGCCCGCTATTTTTTTTCTAGTTGGTTATGTCTTTTCAGTCTTTTTAATCTATACGTCCTTCCATCAATCCCTTTTTGCCCATTTTTTAAATTAAATTTATTCATTGAGAGACTGGGCTTGTTTGAACCGTACAGTTTCTCACAACTTGGAATTTGTCAACTCGGCCTCTGAATGAGGCTCAGTTTGCCTGGATTCTGCAGCGCTGTTCAAGGAGTTGTGTTATTTCAAGAGGCGGATAAAGTCCACTTCCCTTCTTTCTTTGATGTTGGCAGCTACCGATGTTTACTGTGTATGTCCCTTAAGTAATCGAGGGTTGAAAAATTATGCTATTCAAATTCCTCATTTCTTAACATACTAGCTGAAATAACTGTGTAAACAGCCACCCGCCTTCCTCTGCTATTACTTCCCCAGTGATACAGTTAGTCCATTTAGGAAAGGCAGGACTGATGCCTAATAATTTTTCTTTATTTACCAGTTTCTCAAGTTAATAAATTGTTTCCACGAAGGTTTTAAAAAATTAGCGCTACAAACTCATGGGTTTAAAATATGTGATAGATTTTAATGCACTGCCACGATTAACCTGGTGGAAGCTAAAACTGTCCCATACTTGAGAATGATATTTTTTATTAGAAGACCCGGTCTGGTGTATATTGGTCAATAACTGTTTTGAGTCCTTTATTATGTGTTAGGGAACATTTTGCTATCCAGAGTTCTAAAATTATCTTTTCACAAATGCGAAAGCTGAGGCACAAAACACTTCAGTAACTTTCCATGTTTCCTTAGCTCAGAGGTTCTCAACCTGTGGGTCGCGACCCGTTTGGGGGTCGAAACGCGTATTTCCCAGGGTCTTAGGAACCCAGACCGGGCTGCTCTATCTGTCTCCAGGCAGGTCCGCCCACATGCAGATACGCCCACATACGTACCATACTGGCGTGATGACATCATCTGTGTTAAAGGGTCTCGCATTGGGAAGGTTGAGATAGAGCAGCTACGGCAACCAAGGCACTTAACCATTGGCTGCATCATTACAGTGCAGGTTTAACTAATAGATTTTCTTTAGACTTTTAGATTTAGTTTTTGTCTTATTTAACAAAACATGTATGCGAATCATCAAATCTATCTCTGTTTTGCCAAGGAAAGGGAGAGTCAGGGAAGTGGAGTGACTTGTTCAAAGTTGGACTGTGTATGTGCCTCGTTAGGGACAAAGCCCAAACTTAGTCATGGTGCTGCTGTTCTTTGAAGCAGTACTGCCCTCCCCACAGTAGGACCATCTCAGTGAACCCCCACCTGAATGCCACGGGTTCAAATCTAGGAGGTGAAGCTGTTCATCTCTTTCTGGGTAGAGGCCAGTAAGAGATAGACGTCTTCTAGGGCAGAGAAGCATGCTCAGTTTCGTAACAAATGACAATGCTTCATGAATATTGAATGCTGTAATGCTAAAGACCAAGTCAGGAATCATTCCAAAGTGAAGACAAGTGGAGCTGTAGTCATAATATCTCAATGCCTGATTTTCTCTTGGGTTTTAATAGGTTTAATTATTATAACCTCTTTTTTTTTTTTTTTTTTTTTTTTTGAGACAAAGTCTTACATGGTCACCCCTAGTAGAGAGCTGTGGCATCATAGCTCACAGCAACCTTAAACCCTGGGGCTCAAGGGATCCTCATGTCACAGCCTCCCAAGTAGCTGGGCCTAAGGGGGTCTCCCACAATGCCCAGTTATTTTTTAGAGATGTTTTAAACATCTATTTTTTAGATTACAGATGTGGGCCACAGTGCCAGGCCTTATTGGTTTCTATTTTTTATTTTTTTTTCCTGAGACAGAGTCTCACTTTGTCACCTTGGGTAGAGTACCATGGCATCACAGTCCACTGCAACCTCAAACTACTGGGCTAAAGTGATTCTCTTGCCTCAGTCTCCAGAATAGCTGGGACTACAGGGACCTGAGACAATGCTGGGACAGTTGTTTTTTGTTTTGTTTTGTTTTAAGAGATGGAGTTCTCATTCTTGCTCAGGCTGGTCTTGAATTCCTGAGTTCAAGCAATCCACTATTGTATCTTTTACATAGGCATGGGTATACTTTTACAAAAAACATACATGGATATAACTTTTCTCTTTTCTACCCTCTACGCAGAACCGTCTTCATTTCCCCTTGTACTATCCAATGCACCTGTTATGCTCATTGTGTTCCCCTGAGCTACTAACTTCTTTAAACAGAAAGGCTTCTGGTAAAGAATATGCTAAGAGGAATGCTAAATTCTGCAATTGCCTTTTATTTAGGTATTTTTGATGAGGTCAGAAAAATGCAGTCGTTAAGATGTTTGGAACGGCTGAATGTAAAATAATCCTTAGAAGCTTATTTATTATCATACATGCTGAAAGCTGGTGGTAGGAATATGTCAGAGAATGACTCACAGAAGGCTGAATAGGTTGGGGTGGGGATAGTTACCTAAAATGAAGTCTTTTGTTGGATACTTGATGCCATAAAAGCTCTTTCACAATTACTCAGTTCTAATATTGAGATAACGCACATCTCCATCTACCTCAATTTATGATATTTAAATATACACACACCTGCCATAGGTATTTTGTTTGTTTAGCTCAGATTTAATTAGGCCTCTAAAAAAAGCAACAACTCATAAGACAGTTTTGATATTTCAATTTTATGCAAATCTATAGACTTAATTGCCTCAAATAGCAACATAAGCTGCATTTAAAAATTCTCAGGATTTGCAATCATCTGTTCAATGTTAGTGAGTTTTTACACAGGGCACTAGAAGACTGGATTTACTCCAAACTCCTGCATCAAAATGCTACACTTCCTATACTGTGGACTGTAGTTTTTAACTGAAGGTGAATTACAATTAAGAAGTAGATGAGATTCTTGATTTTGCATTATGTTTTAAGTGGAATTGTCTTGGGAATGAAAATTAGCCTCTGCACAGTAGCGTGACTGCAGTTGACAGTACTGAATTGCATATTTCAAAGTAACTAGAAAAGAAGATTTTTGAATTTTTTGCATCACAAAGAAATGATAAATATTTGAGGTAATGGATAAGTGAATTATCCTGATTTGATTTTATATCATACATAATACACATGGATCAAAACATCATGCCATACCCCATAAATATGTATAATTATGGGTCAATTTAAAATAAACATAATTTTACAAAATCCATTTAGCTACTCTGAAGCATTTATAATGACCTCATAGTATGTAATTGGGATAGAATCTTAAACTGAAAAGGGCAAGGAGTCTGTTCTCGCTAACTATGTCACTCTGGGAGCAGATGGCCTTCCCTGAAGGCTGTGACATTTTATGCAGATTCCCAAATTTCAAAGGTTCCTATGGTCATGCATTGGAATAATCTGAGGACCCCTGAGGGAGCTCAGACATGCCTGGACATATTTGATGAGATTATCTCCAATAAGAATGTGCAAAGAAGTGTCTCACAATTGTAGGCATAATTTAACAACATGAAATTAAACTAATTATCCAACAACAGAAGATTAATTCAAAAGATTTATCAGATATTATATAAGCGTTAAAAACCAATGCTAGAGACCAATGCTACAGACATGTGGATTTTTAAAAGGATGGTTTGTAAATACTTGGGTTCTTTCCTTACACGCGCTGTCCTCACAGGCATGTAGTTGCACTTCCCATCAACCTCCCAGCAGTGATCCAGCCTCCCAAGTGCTCTGCCTTCCTCCACCCCTAACTATGTTCCCTTCTCCAAAATTCTCAAGTATGTTAATTCTGAGTACTTGGAATCTCACAGATCAATTACCATATGGCCAGTCCCTGTTTAGAGCTGATATGGTGAGATCATCAATCTCTGTTGCTACCACTGTTTATCACTAAATCAAAGATCTCTCTTCTCATTTCACAGTTTTTTCTACAGCTTAAACAATATCCTGTAGTCTACAATTATAGTCCTATCTTTGAAAATGCAATTTTCATTCTTTTCAGTTTGGGGGTGGCAAATTCTCAGTGCTGTTTAAACCCAACTCTCAAGCTTCTCTATATCCACATTCAAGGGCTAGCATGTCACTGGAGAAAACTCTTAAACCAGAAGATGGGTTTCACTTTGTGTTGAAAATGAGTCAACTCTGTCTCGTAGTCTTACCACATTGTAGAAAGAGCTCATTTTTATACTCTCAAAAACGACTAGTTCATGCATCCTTTTCTTTCCTAATACTTACTGTCCATAAGAGGTTCTTCTACTTAACGGAGACCATGCAAAATTGTGTCCTTCATTGAGACAATGAACGAATTCAAATGGAAACTCCTTTATCCTCCCAATAACACCCCCAAATCTGCCTCCTTGGTATGTATTTTCTCTTTTTGCTTTTCTGTTAAAATGAATTTAATGTCTCCTACCATGGCCAAACCCTTCATACAGACTTTCTCATATGTTTGGACATGTGAATGCCTATAGCCTCCTTAAATGGTCACTGATAACATTTTACAAACATAGTTTAGAATTTTCATTTTTAAAAAAGGAAAAAGAAAAACCAAACACACATTTGCTTCTTTCCCATTTCTATTTCCCATCCAGTTTTATTCTACCTTCTTCTGTTGTTTTTTCTCTACGAGTATTTTCTTTAAAAGTTCTTTATATATTCTGTCACTAATCTCCTCTCCTCCTTCAACCATTCCAGTTGGGATTTCATCCAAACCACTGCATGAAACTGCCCTTGTCAAGGTCACTAAATTCAATTGCTCTGTATTTGTCTTCCTCTTCCAACCTCTCAGCTTCATTTGACAGATTTGATGATGTTCTCTTGTTTAAAACACTTTCTGGTCTTTGTTTACCTCTCTTTTCTGGATTCTTCCCATCTCCCAGGCCGCTGTTTCACAATCTAATTTGAAAGCCATTTATTCTCTTTTTGATCTTTGGTTTTTTTTTTTAATTCCACAGGGCTCTTCTATTTCCCTATCATCTTATTCCAACCCAAGGCTTCAAGGTAGAATTTTAGACATTGTGAAGATTCTGCTTTGGGAATTGCAGAGTGCTCCCGCAGTGCTTAAATCATGCTGGGTAAACCTGTTGCATCCAACAACAAATTTGAGGCATGATTCTAGTTGCTAATTCGAAAAACCAATAATGGCTGTTTCATCTCTCACAGAGGCTGTTTTAGAGTGTGGGCATAACCCCCAGGAGGGGGAATGTGAGCTGCACTGGTGGTTACTGTTTAGATGGAGGCATCTTCCCAGCGGCACCATGTGGCCTGCTCTGCCCTTTCTGTTTTCTATGGTGAGAATATCCACTCACCATTGTGATTTTTCACTCTGCAGATCTTTTTCGATCATAAGTTTGGCACTGAGCTGGGTGTTGAGCCCTGAGATAATTAATAATAACCGTCAATCCCGATAAAGCATTTACTCTGTGCCAGGCGTGTTTCTAAGCCCTGTAATACATGCGTTTATTTAATCCTCACCACTGCTGCATTTTACAGAGGAGAACACTAAGACTTAGTGAATGGGCAGTGCCTATGGCTCAAAGGAGTAGGGCGCCTGCCCCATATAACAGAGGTGGTGGGTTCAAACTCAGCCCTGGCCAAAAAAAAAAAAAAAAAATGTAGTGAGATGACAAAGTGATGTAGGTTTCCTAATGTCAAAAGGCTTGTAAGTGGCAGAGCTGGTTTTGAACCTAGGAGGTCTGTTTCCAGAGCCCTTATGGTCAAGAGCTGGTGAGAAGACATAGAACAATGACATTACAAGGTGGTAAAAGCTGAAAGAGAGGTTTAGGGTACTTGGGAGCCCAGGGAGAGAAAGCCCTTACTCCACTGGGCGGGGTCTCCAGAAGTGGTATCGTTGGAGGTAGGCCTTCACCGAGGATACCACATTTCTGAAAGAGAAGCAGAAACAATCTCAGCAGAGGGAAAAGTATTATAAATCCCAGAGAAGAGGAAGGGTGTGGCCATGCCAGGGCCTTGGAGAAATTCCCAGTGACTAGAGCATGAGCTTGTGTTCATGCTGCTATAAGGAAGGGCGCGGCTCAGAGCAATGCCAAGGGTGGTGCTGGGCAGACTCAGGGAAAGTGCCGCTGTCCGACTCAGCATCTTGCCTGATCTCCATTGTAAGGTTAGATGAGAACAATCTCTCAGGTGTCTCTCAGCTCAGATGTTCTGCGATTCTAGAAAGCCCCCCCAAAAATCAAAAGTATCTTATCCTGAAATTCCAAGCCAAGACTCCGCTTTCCTGCAGATAAATCTAGGTGACCAGAGCCTGGTTCTGTGGCTACCAATTACTTAGGTCTTGCCTTTTACTGCATGACTGCGTGTCATTTAAAGATAGGGTGAGTGATAGGCAAAACCGGCCAGGACTGAGGGACTGAGGGGGATTCCTGGGTTGTGTTATATTCAGTACTAAAAAAGTACTGAAGCAAAGCAGGACAGGTGGGATACGTTCTGTGCAGGTCAGTGAGTGTGCCATGATTTCATGGCACACAGAGAAGGTGCATGATAGCTCATGATAGATGGACCTCAAATTGGTATATCTGTAAAGTATAGAGTATATTTTATTTATTTATTTTATTTTATGGATGCTTATTTTATTTTTTCATTCAATTAAATTCTCATATTCAGGTTATTATTATTATTATTATATTCTCAGTCAGGTTTGTATTGCCTGATTACTTCTGAGTTAACGCCATATGTTTGGGCATTTCTTTCTTTTCCTTTCCCTATTGGATATATATTCTTAGTTTTTTTATTTGTACAAAGACAAGAGCCCTATTATGTGTGATTCTTTATGTATTACCTGTTCTCTCTAAAAATATCAGCAATATGTAAAAGTATAACAAAAAATTCAAAGTCACATGTTGCCATAGCCCTCTGAGCTACCCACTTTGTTGAAGGCACTTGGGTGAGCTTTTCTTTGTGCAAACACATATATTCTTATTGCACACATATGATTTAACAAAATTGCGGTAGTATTCTCAATATGTGTTATATTTTTATTCTGAATATCTTTGTTTAAATTCACTTTTTTCCTCTCATCTGTTTTCTCTTTCTTCCTGTTTCCTCCCAGCTGAACATGGTAACCACTGTTAATTTCTTAAGAGTGGAGCCTTCCATTTAGTTCAGGTTCTCAAGATGCAAATGCTAAAATAGGATCACATTTGAACAAGATGTATTAAGGAAGGGCTGGGCATAGTGGCTCAGGTCTGTAATCCTAGCACTCTGGGAGGCTGAGGCGGGTGGATTGTCAGAGCTCAGGCGTCTGAGCAAGAGCAAGACCCCATCTCTAAAAATAGCAGGATGGTGTGCGGGGCAGCTGTAGTACCAGCTATTCAGGAAGCTGAGGCAAGAGGATTACTTGAGCCCAGGAATTTGAGGGTGCTTGAGCTAGGACCCCATAACACTCTACAGGAAGCCTGTCTCAAAACAAACAAACTAACAAACAAAAAACACAGTGTTTTCCAAACCTGTGTGAACAGTAAATGAACTAGAGTGGGAATCGTGGGGAATGGCAAAATAAAAGACAAAGACATAAGAGACAAAGATGGGATTGAGAGACAAAGGTGGATCGGGAGGTCTGGGGTATTTTTCTCTATCACCAGGACCCGAGTGCCCGAATAGCTTTATTTTTAAGGAGGCAGTACAGTTGTTTTTCAAAGAAGTAACACACATTTTCAATTTAATTATGAGAAGAGGAACTGGCACAGATTCCCATGTAGATATAATCTATTATTACTGTGTGACCTCTAAAATATGGGCAATACTATATATCTGCAAGATTATCTGGAAAATGTACTTGACTGCTTTGAAGTACAGCTGTGAAGCTAAAATCTAACGTTTTAAGGAAAACATGTTTTTCTTCTGCTAGGTTAAAAATTGAAGCTTAGAAAAATTATGTTATCTGTTCAGGAGGGTCAGTAGACGGGGGTTTGCCTCCCCCCCATGCCATGGGGGCCCTGCCACCTCACAGCTCATACTCTGCTCACATGTGTAATCCCAGCAGTCTGAGAGCTTGATGCTGGTGAATTGCTTGACCTCAAGAGTTCAAAACCAGCTTGAGCAAAAGTGAGACTCATCTGTACTAAGAATGAAAAAAATAGAAAAACCAGCTGGATATTGGGGCAGGCTCCTGTAGTCCCAGCTTCCCCAGAAGCTGAAGCAAGAAGATCACTTAAGTCCAAGAGTTTGAGGTTACTGTGAGCTAAGATGCCATAGCACTCTACCTAGGGTGACAGTGCAACTCTGGGAAAAAAAAAAAAAGCCTACTTTTTTGTACCCTCACATTAATTTGAAATTTAAAAAAATAATAATAATCTTTTTTATGAAATTATTTTGTATTTGTGTTGTAGATTTATCACTTTTGAAAAGTGAATGATTCCTATTTTTATTTACATCTGGTCATTGGTAGTAAAGAAAATAGTTACTTATTTTGGGTTATGTCTCGTGTATCCAAATACCTTCACTAGTTTCTTTATTAATTATATTAGTTTTTTATTGACCATCTTGTTTTGCCTACATTTATTCTCATATTTAGTAAAAATATAGATTTATTTTTCATTCAATCATTACCTGGACTTGTAAATTTTTTTACTTATTTCACATAATTATGATATCAAAGGAACTTCTTTCCTTTCATAGTTTAATAGAAATAGTTTGGGGGGCTTGTTGTCTGTAGGTCAGTGGTGAGGGTGCTGGCCATGTACAGGAGGGCTGGTGCGTTCAAACCTGCCCTCGGCCTGCTAAAAAAATAAACAACAATAAATAAATAAATAAATAAATAGCTGGGCATTGTGGCAGGTGCCTGTAGTCCCAGCTACTAGGGAGTCTAAGGCAAGAGAATCATTTGAGCCCCCAAATTTGAGGTTGCTATGAGCTATTACTCCATAGCACTCTATAGAGGGCAACAAAGTGAGACTGTCTCAAACAAAAAAAATAAAATAGTTTTGGTATTTTGCTTTTTAAATGTTGTAGAGTATTCTCTGAAATGTCTCTCATTCTAAAGAGTATCAACTCTATTCCTATTCTAATTTCATTTTAAAAGAAGAAATGACTGTTTTATTTAATTAAATAATGCTTTATCTATAGGAATTATTATATGATTTTTTCTTTTAATTTTCAATGAAATGAGTATTACATTAACTAGCATATTAACTAAATTATTATTGTCTTCTATCTGGTGGCATTTTACTGAGGATTACTGTATCTACGTAGGCAGATTACTGTATCTACTGGTTGAATAATTTTTACTATCTTAATTACATTGATTGTTCATTTCATTTCTGCTTTATGAAATGAACTGATGAGAGATGATATTCATGTATTCATAGCGTGTGTAAAGTTTTAATTATCTTTGTAATTATCTGTATTTAGAAAAGGTCTAGACTTAAAACAAGAAACCATGTTTTTCTTTCTTTTTCTCTTTTTGTTTTCCTTCAGAATTTTGTTTTTCTAATGTCTCTTGGGGAAGGGAAAGATAAAATCTTTAAAAGATCATGCCAACCTCTTCTACAGTAACTCACCTATTCAAACTTCCTGCTTTTTCTTTATTAACTGTCCTGCTTTAAAATTTATAATGTGCCATCATTTCCATCTTTAAAATTTCTTAGCATGTTTGCCCTCTTTTTTAAAGTCCATCTTTTATCAGGAGGCTGGAACAAAAGGCAGGTATAACTTGGCATCCGTGGATGGCCATGGTATAATGTGACTGAGGATTATGTTAAGTAGGGTTACAAATGAAGCAAATAATTAGGGGAAAAACCAGAAGCTAGCAATAGGGAAATTGCACGTTCTTTATTTCCTTCTAGTACTCTAGTTCTTAGGAGGCCTTTGTTAGCATGTATCCTAACCTTTGACTTTCCAGCCGTATTCTTCAGTTTCCCTAAAACCAGATTAGTCAACTTCACCCCCCACCATATTCTCTGTCTGTTGTACATGTACATGTGTCAGATAGTCTTAACGGCAATATTTACAGAAATTGAGAGGAAAGGACATAGTGGTGAGTCGGATCAGCTCCTGCAAAGTGTCTAACCAGAATAGGCCGTTTAGACTTCCATATAAGGCAATGAGGCGGGGGGCATATAATTCTATTAAGCATCAAAGTTGCTTAAAGAAACTGGTTTATTTTATATTCTCTATTTCATTTCCTTTTAAAATGGAAATTAAAGGGCATGCATTTTGGAATTAGACAGACTTTACTTTCTTTCTTTTCTTTTTCTTTCTTTTTTTTTTTTTTTTGTTTTGGCCAGGGCCAGGCTCGAACCTGCCACCCCTGGTATATGGGGCCGACACCCTACTCCTTGAACCACAGCTGCCGCCTGACAGACTTTCTTTTAAACCTCAGATTCCATGACAGTAAAATAAAGATACTAATTTTGTTTCCATATGGGACATCTAAACTAATAAGGTGAGAAATTATGTGGAAAGTGCTTATTACATAATAAGTAAACGCTCCAGAAATGGTTGCTAAAAAGCCATAATCACCACCATCATCTTCATTCTGGCCATCATGTCCAGTTTCATTATGTTAGAGACAGATGTGAACATGGTCTTTTTAGTGAGGTACATTGATGGTTCCTACAGTCTTGATAAGTAGGAAAAGCAACGTTCCAGTTGGCTAGTAAAATTCAGGGCTATTGTGTAACCAAAAACATGGACTGTTCGATTTTTGGTTTTGTTTTTTTTGAAAGTTCCCTGTCTGGGCTTCATAGCTTTCTGGGAATACATTCTAATCACTAGGATAGCAGTATTTCTGATAAAAAAGATTAATAGAAAGTGACTATAACAACAAATAAACTGAGAAAATTTGCCATTAAATGTTTTGGAACGCAATCGGCCCTTCTGTCATTTGTTGGGTAGCAGGAAAGTTCTGTTACTCAAGGTAACTTAAACTAGCAGCTAGAACAAATAACCCTTCTCAGCCCAGTGGCTCAGCATAATAAAAATATCTTTCTCAATCTCATCACAATTTACTGTTTTGGGGGTAGCTTTTCTGCACCATTCTCCTCTGGGGTGACTCAGAGGCTTACTCCTTCCTTCCTGTGATTCTGCTGTACTGGAATCTTCTGCCTCCAGCTGGGAGAATAGGGGACAGAGTGGGCAGGGAGGTGTTCTGGCCCTTTACTCTCTCGGGCTCAGCATGCATGACACACTTCATCTCCAGTCACATTTCACTGGCTAGACCGTAGTCATATCGTCGTATATAACTGCGTCTTTCAGCCTTCTCATAATGGTACCTAGGCTTCCTGTGTGTGCAAAAAGATAAAAACTGACAGTTTGATAAATCCAGAGATGCCAGGAGCCAGGTGCATGCCTGTTAATATAGTAAATTAGTACAAATAAACAAGGATTTAGAGCATGACATCCAAAAATCATTATCATTTTTAAAAACACTAATGAATAATAAATAATTGTACATTCTTCGTTGAAATTTTACTACGGTCAAAATGAGGACACTCACTACACATTTTAATCTTTTTCATATATTTAAAAGAGAAAATAATGAGTTATATATATTAAATGGTATAATATCTTTGCTTAATAGTAGAACACCATTGGCCTATTTTCCTCTTTGAGTTTAACTGGTAATTCTTAACTAAAAAGATAGGTATTCTTATAAATTCAAATGAAGTGTGATTGAATTAGTTAAGACTCTAATGTATTTCATATTGATCTCATTATCTGGGTGATTTTATTATGTTTTATCACCCATGTGATATGGCTATTTGGACCTCCTATAGTCAATCTGTTTTCTGAGGGGTTTTTCCTAAGTTATTTTTTCTTGTACCCAGGAAAATTATTTACATATTTCTTTCACCAATATTTTTGAGTGAACATTCATTAAATATGTTGTTTTATTTGTAAGTGACAAATAATTATACATAATATCGGGTACGATGTGATGTTTTAACATATGTGGAATAATTAAATCAAGCTGATTAATGAAGGCTTCTCCTTACCTAGTAAGAACTTTTTATTCTAGTAAGAAATTTTAAAAATCTAGTCTTTTTGTAATTTTGAAAGACACAGTACGTTATTAACTAGTTACCATACTGTGCAATAGATTACTAAACTAAAATTCTATTTTCTACCTTATCCCTTTGATTTTTTTGACAGTTTTAGTATTTTAAACATATTTCAGTTTTATTAGTGAAGGGCAATTGATTTGAATATCTTAAACTGATATTTTTTAAAGACTGATTATATAATACAGCAATGTGTCTCAACTTGTTTTCTTACCAATGTTCAGTGATATTAAATAAATTAGAATGTGCAGGTTTTATTTTGGGAGAAACAATTGTTATTTTACTTCCTTTACTTAGGCATCATAGCTAACAAAAAGTGCAGATAATGACTAAAAGCTTCCTAATCCCTTACCATGTGTATACCTTGTTTGCATAAACAACTGATTGTTGCTATCTCATCCTTTCAATCAGAAGTTTATTTGTAGGAAAGAAAAAGTGTTTGTGAGTGCTTGAGCTAAGGCTGTCAAGAGCTATTACTTTGCATAATGATATTGTCTGTTGATTCATTTTCCATGTTTCTTTGGCTAGAGCGTCTTCTGAATTAACACTTCCATTTTATAGTCTATTTGAATTCAAATTTTGCTCCAGAAATGCTGCTTGGATTGGGCATTCTGATGCATCATTTCCCACGGGCCATGTAAGAAAAAGAAAAGAAAGCTTAGAAGGTTATGGACCTGGGACTTTGCACCTTACCCCGATGGCTGTACAATGTCTTAGCTCCCTGTTTACACTCTGTGACTGTGGTCGAGATAAAGTCTGATGAGGGGAACCTCTCAGGCTTTCCGTTTCTTAGCATAACACTGCTCTGAATTTCACCCACACCGAAATGGAAGGAAATTTTTAGCCTCTTAAGTCCGCTAGCTTGTCCCTCTTAAGCTTCAAGATGGATCTAGACCCAGAGTACCTATTTTCCACAATAGGATCCTGTCGTGCTGAGTATCAGAGCACATCCGGGCGCCTCATCACCATTACTGCTGAAGGGAAAAACATGGCAATGGTTTCATTGTTGTGAGATAACGTTCTCTGAGTGCTCACTATCTTCATAGCTCAGCAGGAGTGCCCTGTGTAGTAGAGAAAATGCAGAGGAAAGCCGTTTCCCCAATTGGTCCATTCTTTCTTTTAATCTTGACAAGAATGTTGATTCCCTCCTTGGTGCCAGCTTCTGTACAAGACCCTGACAGGCAGAGCCCTTCTGTGCTTAGCTGGAATGCCGTAAGATGCCAGGGCACAGTGCTCACTGCACACTGCAGGGAGTGAAGGTCACTAAGAGTTTGCTCTATGAATAAGAAATGGAAGGGCATTCCAGACACAGCCCCAGGATGCCTGGAAACAACGGGGCAGAATGTGAGCGTGTAGAAACTATCAAGTGTAAGGAAGACTGGGTGTGGAGTTTGGAGGGAAATGTCAGGTAAGTGGGACATATACCCAGGCCTTGCTACAGGCTGTCATTGTTTCTCCTCCTGTTCTTCACTGGTCGTCTACCTTGAATAAGTGGATGAGTAGTAAGGGTTCTCGCTTGGATCTGCAGAGTCAGTAAATGACATCCTCGGGTCCCAGCTCCAGAATATTCAGTCTCTGAAATGAGTTAGCAGTTAATGAGAGGCATGCCGCAAGCACTTTTCTTAAGATGTTTACACGGAGGATCCAGGTTGTAATTCCCTTGCTTTGCAGGTAACAGCCTTGTCCTCCACCTCTCCACCCCCCTCCAACTACACACACAAAAACACACATGCACAACCTGATCTTTATGGAGCTAATGCTCTTCTGCCCCGGTCTCCAGGCTGTGCCTTCTGAAAGAAGGAACTGCAGACCCTCTAGTGCCATGTAGTCGCCATGTTATTTCCTTATCCAGGAAGACAGATTTTGGAAGGAACTGCAACAGGTGGACAGGGGGAATAGACAACTATTAGTCTTCTTTTTCTTTTTTTCTCCTGAGTCTTTTTTTTTTTTTTAATGCATATTGACACTCTCAGAGGGTGATTGGAGACCTTGGAGTGCATAATTGTCCTCATTCCCAAGCCACGGAGACAGTCCTCACCCTTCAGATGATTTGGTGATGGCATCATTACCTCTCAACCTAGTACTAGGATTCATTCCAGCATTGAAAAGTATGAAATCTGTTATGACATTAAGGGCATTCCATACACAAGGTGAAGAGGAACAACTCAACACAAAACAAAAATAAACCAAACTTCTACTAGGAAGTGGTATGATGTAGATTTTAAAATCATGGGTTTGCAAGCAAGACCCAGGTTAAAATCCCCCTGCTCTGCTACTTATTAACTGTAGAGTTAATTGAGCAATTTACTTAATTAGTGACTAAGTTTCCTCTTCAATAAAATCTGGTTCTACATCATTACTTTTACTATGATAAATAAATAGAAAAATGAATGTAAAACTACTTTTTATAGTGTCCAGCACTTGAGAACTCAATAAATGTCAACTATTATTTTTATTATCGTGATTGGCTTTGTAATCCCAGGAAGAGATAATGGATGAGTTCACTTTTTTGGCTTCTTTGCTCTCTTTTGTTTTGTTTCTTGTGCTTTCAACAGATATTTGTTATTTTTTAATTTTTAAAAAATTAACTTTTCACCAGGGACCGTGGCTCACACCTATAATTCCAGCACTCTGGGGGACCAAGGCAGGTGGATCACTTGAGCTCAGGAGTTCAAGATCAGCCTGAGCAACTGCAAGACCCCATCTCTAAAAATAGCCAGGTGTTGTGACTGGTGCCTGTTTTCCCAGCTACCTGGGAGGCTAAGGCAAGAGAATCACTTGAGCCCAAGAGTTTGAGGTTGCTGTGAGCTATGACAACATAGCACTCTACTGAGGGCAACCAAGTGAGACCCTCATCTCAAAGAATACAATTAAATAAATTAATTAACTTTTTGCTTTATTCTTTTTGGAGGCAATATGTGTATAATAAATTCAATGTGATGAATTTTCAGAAAGGAAGATACATGGTTCATCAATACTGAATGATGGAACAGCATGTGCATGATATCTTAGGTGTTGCAACAACCAAGAAGTTAAGGATTATCCTCTATATTTTTAAAGGTTCTGGGGGGGGAGGAAGGTTAAGTCCATAGGGTTTCAAACTCTCACAAATGTAATTTTGTTTATAATACAAATTACCCACTTTGATGGAAAAGGAGAAAAATGCACGAAAGACATTTATTGCTATCCTAAAACGCTCTGGTGAAGTTAAGATTTCCAAAACAAAGACAATGTAGGAAATAGTCACAATGATGTTAGAGAGTTTTTTGGTTTTTTGTCTTTATTATGATGTGGTGGTGTTTTGAATGCAACACAAATTAAGACTGATGCATTCACTTGACTGGTGGTAAATATTAAATCAATAAACTGAAGAATTTTCTAAAGGAAAAAAATAACCATGTGAAACATAACAGGCTTTATTAGTGGGAGATTGTTTGGGTCAATACGAGATAATCATTGGGGATGGTGTTTTGCTCTGCTGTGGTCACAAATAAATTGCAGTGTTTTGGTAGCCCCACAATAAGGGAGTTCCTTTCCTGCTCACATAGAGTTGCTGTAGGTCTGGCAACTCTTCACGGTAAACCTCCTCTAAACAGTTCCTGAAAGATCAACTCTGATTTCCTCTCTGTCTCTACCATCTCAAACCCTGTCCTTCATGGTCACCTTTGAGGGAAGGGGACCACCAGTTCTTAGCTGCTCATGTTAGACATGAGAAACTCTATTTTCTCACATTTCTGTTTCACAGTGTTTATTCTCATACTCCCATCCTGTCTGCGAGGAAGTCTTGAAAATGCTGTCTTCCTATGCTGGAAGAAACACGTAACCCTTTCTTGACCACTGAAGTATATGTAAGGGTTGGATTATAAAGAAATCCTTAATCCTCTGTGTGAAATTCCAGTGATTCATAATTATGGTTTATGAAATTAACCCAGTGAAACTTTGTCTAAAACATGTCTGCAAAAAGGTGTTTAAATTGCAGAAATAGGCACTAATCACAGCTAAACTTCAGTGTCTGGTGTGTATAAACATGTGTTGTGCCCTGTAGACATCCACCCCCAGATATGGATGAGTAGCAAGAGGCTTCTTGTCTAAATCTCTTCTGTATGAACAGGTAGTTACACTTGATATTTGTTTTTCTTGCTCAAAGCCAGGTCTCACAGCTCAGCGAGGGAGATAATATGTTGAGACAGATATATGCAAATCAACCTTCTATGCATGTTATTGCTACCTCTATCAATGATTCCACACTCCTTGCCATTTCTGGGAACTTAATTCTCCTTATCCCTTTATTAAATCATCTTATATCCTGTTGTTTTGCTTCCGCATGTCTCTTCAGATGTGAGTTCTTTTTACCAGTATAAATGCCTCTTTTCCCTTAATAAACGACCTCATATTTTTATCTTTAAACTAATTAATAAACTCATTCATGTCTGCCTCTTTCTTGCCATACCTCTTCTCTGTGCAGCGACCAATATCATCCACCTAAGGTTGGAGACAGTAGACCATTGTAGTTGGAAAAGTACATTTTAGTGTGAGATGACTTGGAACTCTGGATTTTTCTTGACATTGATCCTTATTTGTATCATCCATTAAACAGGAGTTAAGAAGACCGGGTAGGTGTAAAAGCAGGGCGATATATGTATTATACCCAGGAATAGTGTGGGACAGATGAATTAGAACAGACATGGGGTATAGCTGGATCCTTACACCTTTAGTCAGACAGTGCCTATACCTGGGTACTTGTATCTTAATTGTTGGGTCCTGGGTGGTTTGGGGAGCATCCTTGAGTGGGGACTAAAGAAGCAAGGTCATGGATTAGACATTCCATTAGGTTTGGGTAGTGACTATTCACCATCAGTATAGAAGCAGTTTAATAGTTTAATGTTCACATGAGCTACCTGTCAGCTCTACATCAGCTTTAGTTTAGTTAACTCCTTGAAAACACTGGACATACAGTACAATCAGCCTCGCTTAGGAAATGCTGCAGTAACAAATGAATGTCAGTTGTTGACAAATAAAAGTTTATTTTTCACCTATACAAAATGTGCTGTAGGGTGGTGCCTGTGGCTGAAAGGAGGAGAGCACTGGCCCCATATGCCAGAGGTGGTGGGTTCAAACCCAGCCCAGGCCAAAAACTGCCAAAAAAAAAAAAAAAAAAAGTGCTGCAGATTCCATTGACTGTTCTCAGAATGGTGGGCTTGGTTGAGGAAGAGCGTGTGGAGAGTTGTCCATAGACTCTACAACACTTAGCCCTGAAGGTGGTCCCTGTCACTTCTGCACATATTCCCTGGACAAAATCAAGTTAACTGGCCATAGTCACTGTCAGGAGAGTGAGGACGAGCACTCTTTCTGTGTGCCAGGAGAGTTGAGTGGCACATACTGGAGGGCCAGGGTGCTGTCCAAACACAGTGTCTAGCACAGGGGTTCTCGACCTGTGGGTCACAACCCCTTTCTAACAATGAAAATACATTGCAGCATTAGGAAGGTTGAGAACCACTGGTAGCACTTCATTAAGTGCTCCAGTTATTATTAAAACATACTCTGATCATTCCATTTCTCTGTTCAAATTACTGTATTGGGTCTGCTTTACCCCTTATTAATACCCAAACTCCTATTGTTGTTAACGCCATCCATGATATAAACCCTAACTACATTTCTGTATATACATCCCACTGCCTCACTTTACCTCTGGTCTACTGAAGCTGAATTATTTGATTTTTCCATCAAGCCATTGCTTGTCTCTTCATTGTCTCTGATGGTAACTTTGGCTTAAATGCCTTTACTGAATCTTCCAAGGCCCTTATCTTATATAAGGCCTCTCATACGTCTAGTCTTCAAGTTCAAATGCCTTAAATTTCCATTCCCACTAGGATCTTTCATAGTAATAAATTCCACTAACTTATAATGCTGCTAGATACAAATTGTATTGCAGTCATCTTTATACATGACTATGTATTAGTACAATTATAGCCTGAAAACTCTTTGAAGGTAGGGTTCATGCCTGATTTATCTTGTAGCCTCTTATGAGTATCTTACTCAGCACAGTTCAATAATAATGCTAACAACAATATAACAATAATAATACCAATGTTAAATTAATGGACAAGGCAACCTGCTATAGGAGAATTAGTGTTGAACTAGAGACAAGAAATTCTGCATTTTAGTTGCAGCTTACTTACTAGTAATATCACCCGAGCAAGTTGCTTCATCAATTGGAATTTCAGTTTTCTCATCTTAAAGTGGAGACAAGTTTAACTGCCTTTTCTCTCTGTCTTACAATATTGTTGGGAGAAGCAAGTCAGATAAGAGTGGGAGGATGGTTGGTCTTTGCAACAAAATAATAGAAAAATTACTAATTCATAGACTAAAATCTCTCTCTCTGTTTGCTTTCCCTGTCCAGCCAGCAGCTCCCACCCCCAACCCTTATAGATTTCTGTCCCTTGAGAATCTAGTAGAACAAAAAGAAATATGAATTCTCTTTATGTTTCCTCAGCTCTCTTGTCTTTTAGAATTCATTCCTGTAAGCTTCAGGTAATTCCTGAATGTCCTTGATAGATGAACATTCAGGCCTAAGTATTGGAAACACCTGGAAAAATGTCTGTCTGCAACCTTGCCTGAGGGAAACAGAGACAGCACCGGTCACATTCATAACACCTTGTGAATCCAGCTGCAGTTACCTCCCCCGCTTACATTCCGCTACCCAGTGGACCCCAGGCTGGGCATTCTTCCTTTCTTTCTTTGGGACACTTAGAGTTCTCTCCTCCTTTTCTCTCTCCCCCTCTTATACCCTTCTCTGCTCTCTTCTCTCTCTCCTTCTTATCTCTCTCCCCATCTCCTCTAATATAAAATAAACTTGTATTTTTATATCCTAATCTTGGCCTAGAGAAATTCTTCTCTCACCCCACATTCAGCACCAGCTGAGCAAGGAAGCATTTCTATGCTCATCAATGAGATCATAGTATGTGAAAGCACTTTGTATAAATCATCCTCATGATCCATCAAAGCTAAACTCTGATTTTGAGGCTATCGTGGCTTAATTATTCTTTAGTATTTAATTCTGTTTACCATTCCATTTTTTTTTTCTCAAAATGTTTCCGTTTGCTTATTATCCTTTGGTTTTTATGACATTTTGTGCCCCTGGTTTTCTGTCTACATCTCCTTTATTTGTTCCTTACATTTTGGAATTTCTCAAAGCCTGGCTTTAGCCAGCCTTCTTTTAATCCCTTTTGCTCTATATTCTGTTGCTAGATGAATTCATTCATATTTTCTGTGTACAAATAACTCACAAATATTTACATGCTGCCAAGCTCTCTCATATGAATGACAGATCTTTTAAATCCAAGTTCTTACTTGGTGTCTCCACTTGGATATATTAACACATCTGAAACACAGCACTGCCAAAACCACACTCTTGGTTCTCACTTGCCCTCAGAAGCCTTTGGATTTTCCAGTGTTTATTTTTCAGCAATGGCACCACCACCTACATAGTTTTAAGTGTCAAAAATCTGAGTTTTATTCTTCCTCCTTGTCCACAATACCAGCAAGTACTGGCATGCTCCAAACTTTTCCAAGTCTCCCTTGTTCCATTATTGACCCTGTGACCAATTCCCCACCACATCTGACACTTCCCATGGAAAAGCTTCTGGTTTGGTTTGTTTGTAAAATATTTTTCATGGAAATACTTTCTGAACTGGTATTTCTTTCCTTCATCAATCTGTTTTTTACAGAAAAACTCTGAAAAGTAAATCTTTTTTTTCTTTATTAAATCATAACTATGTACATTAATGCTTTTATGGGGTACAATGTGCTGATTTGATATACAATGTGGACTGCTTCCATCAAACTCATTAACATAACCATCTCCTTGCTTACTTAATTGCTATGGTAAGACGTTTATATTCTATTCTTAGTTGTTTTGAAATGTACTATTGCATTAGGCACATTAGCTGAGGTCCCACCAAATACCCTTCCTCATCTTGGCCTGTCCTCTCCCCTCCCCCCACCCTCCTGTTCCCTCCTTCTTTCTGGACTATAGTTATGTTTTACCATTCATATGAAGGTGCAAGTCCTCTACTAGGTGATCAAAAATCATTTTACGACAAAGACATTTGCACCAGAATGTTTACTGAAGCCCAGTTCATAATTGCTAAGTCGTGGAAACAGTCCAAGTGCGCACTGACCCATGAATGGGTTAAAAAATTGGGTATAATGTACACCATGGAATACTATACAGCCATAAAAGATGGACATTTCGGCTCGACGCCTGTGGCTCAAATGGCTAAGGCACTAGCCACATACACCTAAGGTGGTGGGTTCAAATCCCCAGCCCGGGCCCACCAAACAACAATGATGGCTGCAACCAAAAAATGGCCAGGCGTTGTGGCAGGTGCCTGTAGTCCCAGCTATTTGGGAG
>NW_003852403.1:3639727-3671850 GCF_000181295.1 Otolemur garnettii | reverse complement strand
AAAAAAAAAAAAAAAAGATGGAGATTTCACATTTTTTATGTTTACCTGAATGGAACTGGAAAATATTCTTCTTAGTAAAGTATCTCAAGAATCTCAAAAGTGAATCTTATGCCACTCCTTTAAACGGTTACCATTGTTTTTGGATAAAGATTAAGTTCCTTAATATGTCCTTAAAGACCTTGCCTGAGTGCTGTGCCTACCCTTCAGGCCCATCACCCAGCAAACACTACTTGCTCTCTATAACTTTAACCTCAAATCATCATAGATATTAATTTAACTCTTACTGGTTAGATTAGTCGATCAATATATGTATGTTTTCCTCACTGGATTTTTTAGTTCCATAATAGTAGGGAGAAATGATCTCTTTTTAAGCAAAGTTACAGCTCAAATAACTAGCACTGTGCTTTGCATATATATTTCAAGTTCTCAAAATATATTTTTTAAATGAAGGAAGAGTTCAGTAGGTAAGCTGTTTATCAACTGCATATTGAGAATTACTCTGCAGGGGGTACTAATAAAGGCATAAAAAGCAGATATGAATAGGCATGGTTTTACTTTCAAAGAAATCAGGATCTATTGATAAATATGCCTATAAACATTTATGGTGCAGGGAAGATTTTGCACTGAGGAGGCAGTAAAACACCTCCAGGAAAATAGGTTGATATATATGGCTTGATAGAAGAAGCTTCTGGTCTTGATCTGTGGTTTTCCCGAGGACACACATGTGAAATTTTTTAAACTTTTCAATACTAGTCAGTTGTAACCTGTTCAAAGATTTTAAGTGTCCTTCATTGCAATCTTTCTTTCTCTGTGATGAGTTTCAGCTACCGTTCTTGAAATACATTCAAACCTTAAAAATTGTAGAATATTCAACAGATTTTCAGCACTTTAAATTCCCCCTTGTCTGTGCTTTCAGATCTAGGTTTATCTCCCCTTTATGTCTTGGATTTTTGTTGTGACATGTTTTTATTGTTTGACTCAGTTTATTATCATTGTTTACACATACATACATTCTTTTTTGTACAGATCTGCTAATCTTTTCTTTTTTTTATGGCTTCTAGGTTTTAAATTCTATTAAGGAAACCCTGCCCTTAGCTCCATTATTTAATTAGCAAACATTTGATGTAAAGAGATAATTCCCTTAATTTATAAAGGACTTATACTAATCCATAAGAAATATACAAATAAACCAATAGAAACTAAAGGATTACGCAGAAAAATAATACAAATGACAGATAGTCTTAGAGGAAAAAAATTATCTCATTTGCAATTAAATAAATTAAAGCAACATGAGATTTGTGTTCTGCTCAGGTAAGAATAAATATTTTATCTAGGTTGTAGAGCATTGTTTATTGACACAAATTATTATTTAGAATGAAAACTAATACAAAAATTTGAAGAGTACATTAATAGTGTCAAAGTAGAAAAGTACATGTGACTTTTTTAACAGCCATTCTACTTTTATAAATTTAATCAACAGGTATATTTTCAAAAGCATACAAGATACTTCTGTAAGAATTTCTTTTGGAGTCATCCGTTAACTTCTTATTTTTTTCCAAAGTCTCAAAAAATAGACAATTAATATTTATAAATAAAAATAAAAGATAATTTCAAAAAACAGATTATGCCAAATCTTATAGACAATAGAAAAAGAAGAAATACTTCAAAATCATTCTGCTTAATCTGGATACACCTGATATTAAAATTGGGAAACATATGTTATTATAAAGGGGAAATTACAAACATAATTGATGACTCCATACTGAACCTCAGAGTCAAAGCATTCTATAATAGGCATACTCTTATTTGACAATGTGAATGTTACTTTCTTTGCATTACTATTATTATTGTTGTTAAATACTTTGTTGCAGCAATTAAAAAAAAGAATTTCTTTTGTGCAGCTCTTTGAACTATCAAGTAAACAAATGTTGGTAGCATGCTATATATGCGTTAATGAGACATGATGGGATAAATCATATTGATTCAATCAATGAACAGGACTCAGATCCAGCGGTTGAAACAGGCAACTGTGTGTCTAGGAATCACTAAGAAACATATGAAAAGTCCATGGTGAATAACTGGTGATTACTTTATATAAATAAAAAAAAACATGTTTATGCAAAAATATACACATAAAACAATGATTTGAAGAATACATTACAAAAATGTATTGAGGGCTTTCGGGGAGTACTGGCTGCTTTCAGGGAGGATTGAGGTTGGAAAGTAACGGAGGGAATAACTATCACTGTTCATTTTATAACTATCTTTACTCTCTTTAAGTGTTTTACTAAGTATATGTATTACTATCATTTTTAAAATAAAAATTATGGCGTTGAACTACTTTAAGTCCTATGATTTATAAAAGAAACCTAAAGCTAAGGATGTTCAACATTCTTCCTCATTTTATGGAAGCAGATCCCAGGCTTGCAAGTATTTAATATTGTACAATTGCTCCTTTTTTTATTTGAACTGTTGCCCTCAGCATTTTCTCACTTTTTTGTGCCTTCTCCCTTACTGAATCTATCCTTATTAAGCTGCTAATTCTGCTGCAGAGAAGTTCTTGGTATTTTAGGATTGTGCTCCTAAAATTGAAGTCAGACATTTTTGTGGAGGGAAAAAAATTGGACTGTTCTTCAGCATCGAAAGTTGCTTCTGGAGATGCTTAATAAAATGAGCTCAAGCACGGACTCAGAATGGAATGAATATCCTCACTTGCATTCCACTGTGTGGTTTGTGTATTTGCAGAAATGACACAATGTATACATTTTATTTAAATTTAGCATTCTTTCTTTCACCACTCTTGACCTTTAAAGTATAGTATTCTAAAATTTTGAACACTGTTTTAAGAATAAGTGACCTGGCCAGGCACTGTGGCTCACACCTATAATCCTAGCACCCTGGAAGGCCGAGGTGGGTGGATTGCTTGCGTTCAGGAGTTCTAAGCCAGGCTAAGCAAGAGTGAGACCCCATCTCTGCTAAAAATGAAAAACTGAGGCAAGAGGACCACTTGAGCCCAAGAGTCTGAGATTACTGTGAGATATGACGTCAGAGCACTCTACTAAGGGTAACAAAGTGAGACTTTGTCTCCAAAAGAAAAGAAAAGAAAAGAAAAAGAAAAAGAAAAAGAAAGAAAGAAAAAGTAATGGCCAAGTGAAAAACAGAGAAAAACAGCTTAAATCCTGGAAGATATAAGCTTTAAACTTAAAGAAGTCATTTAAAAGAAAAAAGTTTGTTTTGTTTTCCTGCATTTGTTCAGGTTTCTTCCTTTTCTTTAAAATGTTTGGTCCTCATTCTTTTTTCCCTTCAATTTTTCTAGAAATTTTGGTAAAACTCATATAGAAAATGTAAATACCCGATCAGATCAGAAGAGTCGCTTAAGGAGCGTCTCAGCTGAAACCAGCACTTTACTCTGAGTGCTAGCTGCTTAACAAGTCAAGGGTGTGAGGAGCTATGAATAAAGAGAGAACATTTTGCCATGAATTATTCAGTTAACCATGGGATGCTGTTATCTCCACTTCAGTGGCTTTTAATTGCACATGTAAGAATTCTGCTTATCTGGCATTCAATGTGATGCCAAGGTGCTGCCTGCCCGAGCAGGGCAGGAGGCAGGAAATGAGGATCTCATCAGACAAGCAGCTGCCATTCACAAATGCATTAGGGCACGTGGCCGAGGATGGCAGGAAAGGGAGAAGACAGACAAGGAAAATGGCAAGGAAAGGACACGGAGAATATGTGATGTGAGATGGTCTTTTTCTTTTGCTCTTGCCACTCACTGCTGAATTTTGAGTGAAAAGTCAAATTGTGTGGGCTCTCTAAATCTACCGCATCTCCATTCTTAGAGACCTAAGTTGATCTCCAGGGCAGAGATGGCCGGCTGCTCTTTTAAGCCAGTATTAGAGACTCTGGTATTCTTTGAGTCTCAGTGCCGTTTTGTTGACTCAATGTTGAGAAGCTTGTGGTTTAAATGTTTGAAAATCTATTTAAGATAGGTTTTTTTGTTTGTTTGTTTTTTAATCAAGCTAAATATTTCCCTGAAACTTCCTAATTCCAGGGGAGCTCTCTTTTGGCATCTATACTACAAATTTCCCAAGAACGATTTATTTATGAAATAGCATTTAAAATATTTTCAGACAATTTACTCTGCATTTGGGAGAATAATAAGTTATTAAATTGCTTTTTGTGACAATAGGGTACATAAGGCAGAATAGCAAATAATGGGTGAGAAGTGTATAAGTGTCCAGGGGCCTGTTTATGAAGTACCGTCCGGTTAGATGTTATTCTGAAAGCAGCGAAGAGCCAGAGAAAAATTGAAGCAGGAGTGATATGATCAGATTTCTGACATAGAAAAAATTGTTCTGATGACAGGATGACATTGTTCCTTTATCGTATTTCTTAATGGAGCTCCACCATTTAAAAACAAAACCAAAACCTTTTATATTAGCATTTCCTCTGGAGCCAAATCAAAGGGACAGTATAATATAATTGAAACAAAAAGAGTTGGAAATGAGAAGAGTGGAGCCCTCTTTCACGTCCTCTCATTTTAGAGATATGTAATTTTAGACAAGACTTTTCTCTTTTTCCCACCCCATCTCTTGGTAAGCCAAGAGCCTAAAACTATTTCTGAAGCCTAAGTAATATATCCTAAGTGTTTATGGAATAAATGAATGGATGAGAGTTTATTTCCGTGGGCTTCTGTGTTGTTACCAGAGTAAGGAGAATGGAACCAACTTCCACCGCCCTGGTGCAAAGAGACTCACGCATTTCTAAGTCACGTGCACAACTAACTACCGTGCACCCCTTGAGGACGGTGTGGGAAAGAGAATCTGGGAATCAGCTTTCGGCATCTCGTTCTTCAGTGCTTTATTTTCTTCATTTTGATGAACTCTTCTTTCCACCTTCTCCTTTGCTAGACCGTTTTTATATTCCTACATTTCGAACGTCTTGTTTTGAAGGATCTCGTCCTGGGGCCTCTTGTCTTTTCTCCTATCAATACAGAAGTAACCCATTTGTCTTTGTAGTTCAGATATATTTCCTGACTCCGAGACTGAAGATCTGACTGCTTATTGGACATCTCTATACATATTCCCCTCCCCTCAAATACTTTTCTTCCCTTACTATTCCACTGGCCTTTTCCTTTCTTGGTGTTTCAAAAAAATAAAACTAAAAATCACCCCTGCTCCTCTGCTGCACTGACATCTAGTATAATCTCTTCAATGGGTCTGGGTTTTTCCAGAAGGCAACCAGAACCATTCAATTAGGTTGTTTTTAGTTTCTGCCCAGTGGAAGTCCCCGAGGAAAGAAATACAAAAGCTGCTGTCACCTTGAAATATGTGAGGTGTTGTAGATGGGAAATAGAGAACAAAGACAAGTTTATAAATTAAGCTCTCCGATCTAACATGGTCCCTTTTTTTCTTCGTATTTTGAAGAACTTGTGCTAGACAACTGCCTTTTGTGTTCAGTCTGAAGTCTTTATTTCTTTATTATAACTGATGGAAATACTAAGCTCCTGATTGATGCATTTCCCCCATATGTTAATCTTCTACATTGTTGCGGGGCTTGGAACATACTAAGTTTGTTAATCAATAAATAAACAAATGTCTTTCAGCATGTGCCCATGCCTTACTTTTCACGAATTCACTCTTAATCTACTTCCCCTCCATGATACCTAAGCCTCCTGTCCATTCTGGCTTCTTCATCTCTTAAGGAATGAGCAACTCTGATTTCCTAATTCTTTGCTTTGGTTAATAGTTTTCCAAGTATCTATTACTTTGTTTCTTCCAGTTCCCCTTTGTTGGTTTTCATGATTCAACCAAGACTGATAAAACGCTACATTCTTAAGTAATTTCTTCTCTGAATCACCTTGAAGTACAATATAGTACTCTTTGTATATAGATCACCTGTTTTATTTATTTGGCTAGACTTCACTGGCGTGCCTGGTTTCATAGCTGTGCCCATGATTTTTATAATAGCGGCATTAGGTTACTTGAGGGCCGACACCACGTTACGCTCTCTCTAGTCTATCTTTGTCCCTAATAGACGTCCTCGATATGTATTTGAATTGAATTGAGTTAAACTAAATTTCTATTCAAAACTTATACATTGATATAAATAGGAACAAATTTCACAGAAATCACGGTAAATTGCAAATTAATCTAAAGTTACACAGTCGTGTGTGTCCATTAGAAGAGTTTAGATAAATTCTGTAGAAGAAAAGTAACATTGAGTATATCAATATTGAGATGTTATTTTTCTCAGAAGAGTAGCTTGAACAAATAAGAAGTGTCTTCATATTTAGGAGACAAAACTCCAGCTGATTGATTGCAATAGTTAAAAATCTTTCCATGATCTTAAACTAGGTAAATACTAAAAATTGGGAAAGCATTTCCTCTGAAAGACCCCTCTCTCTCTCTTTTTTTTTTGAGATAGAATCTCACTCAGTCACCCTGGGGTTGAGTGTTGTGGCATCATAGCTCACAGCAATCTCAAATTCTTGGGCTCAAATGATTCTCTTGCCTCAGCCTCCCAAGTAGCTAGGAGTACTGGCTCCCACCATAACTCCTGGCTATTTTTTTTTTTTTTTTTTTTTTAGAGATGGAGTCTCACACTTGCTCAGGCTGGTCTCCTGAGTTCAAGCAATTCACCTGCCTCAGACTCCTAGAGTGCTGGAATTACTAGCATGAACCACGGCTCCTGGCCTCAAACATCTCAAAAGTGTTTCATGGACTCGGGAAATGTTGTTGCTAACTTGTTAATGGCTAGAAGGGACATTGTTCTCAACAGTAAAAGATAAATATTCAGTGCCTGGTAACATTAGTTTTGACCTGAACTTTTGCCACATTCACCCTTTTTTCGTTGGTATAAAATTTATTTTCTCTCATAGTTTTGTTAAATTAGATGGTTTTGTTATAAGATTTCTTTGCCAACTTATAAAAAAAAGTCACAGGAAATGGATCACAGCAAACTCTAGTGAAAGTCTCTGTTTCCATGGCAACCATAACAAGCTCTCTGTATCTTTTCATGAAGAGATAGCACCAATGCCACCACTGAAACATAGACAGAGGCGAGTAAGGAATTAACACACAAACACACATGCTCCTTATAGCAAAAGTTACAGGGCTGCCATCATCCTCCATGGAAGACTTCATTCAGGAACATAAGCAGAGTTTTCAATGTGAAGTGAAAAAACTAACGGAGAGGCCAAGCATGGTGGCTCATGCCTGTAATTCTAGCCCTCTGGGAGGCTGAGGCAGGTAATTGTGTGAGCTCAGGAGTTCAAGACCAGCCTGAGCAACAGCAAGACCGCGTCTCTACTAAAAAAATTAGAAAACCTGAGGCAAGAGGATCACCTGAGCCCAAGAGTTGGAGGTTGCTATGAGCTATGAT
The DNA here is from genome assembly GCF_000181295.1 of Otolemur garnettii. Classification (NCBI taxonomy): domain Eukaryota; kingdom Metazoa; phylum Chordata; class Mammalia; order Primates; family Galagidae; genus Otolemur; species Otolemur garnettii. Next base: position 3,664,467 of record NW_003852403.1, on the reverse strand, counting down.
GACACCATGGCACTCTACCCAGGGCAACAGCCTGAGACTCTGCCTCAAAAAAAAAAAAAAAAAATGAAGAAACTTACAAACTCTAAAATAACAATTTAAGTTAGGACATAAAATGTGAAGGTAGTGTAAACTCAGTGAGAGTGGTTTTTCTGAGTACCATTGATATTGTAGCCTTGGTGTCAGCAAGTGTTGTTTGCAAAAGGCCAGATAGTAAGTGAGTCAGGAAGGCTCTGCAGGCATAAGTAAACAAATGGATGTGTCACAACAAAACTTCATTTAAAAAACAAGCAATGAATCATAATTGCATGATCTGCAATTTCCCAATCCTATTTAAGCTGAAGGTGGTATTATTTTCATTTCATTTTATTTTCAGATGAGCAAAGGGGGGTCGTAAGTCAAGGTCAGACAGAAGCAGAACACAAACCCGGTTTGTTGAATTTTAAAGTCTGACTCCTAACAGCTATTCTTTTTAAATAATAATAGGTGGCAGGCATCAGCCCTTAATCACCAGGACAGTAGTCTGCTAAACTGTCTGTCAATGACTTTGTTTAACTTACAAAATCCCTATGAAGTAGATACAATTAGCACTCCCTTTTTGTAAATGAGAAACCAAAACTTGGGAAATCTGAGAACATATTCCAAGGTCAATAAACAAGGGACTCTGCCTTTGTTCAAATTAACTCATTCTATTTAAGTCAGCAAGGAGAATAATGAAATCATTTTATAAATGTGACCTCAGTAATCTCACAAATATATAAAGGACCATGGGTATAAAGAGTTCCTGAATTCTGGTGGTTGCCCGGAGATTTGCAATGCTTATTTCTTAATCTGAAGCTTTCCTTTGATTGTAACTTGGTTTCCATTCCCTCTGCTTTATGAGGAGTAATTTCATGAAGAGGCAAGAAGGGTAATTGTGGTGTGCAGTTAAGTAGAATTTCTAATTAAAATCATCCTAAAAAAAGAAAACAGCCAATGCCAATAGAAGAGTAATTACTAATCTGTAAATTAAAGAAACTGTACACTGCAAGATTTCTTTTCCCCCCGTGGATTGGAAAACATCCAGTTTAAATTAACATAATGTGAAAAAAGGGTCTCACTTTGGATAAAGGGAGAACATTCATGGCACTAGATTGAGTCTAATTTGGCCAAATGTAATTCAGTTATGTACGGGGGATTTTGTAACTGACAGCTAATCTTTCCTCATTTCCCCTCTCCCCTTTAATTTCTCCTTTTTAAGTTGTGGGCACAAATATGGTTTTCTCAAATTAGGGCTCAGTAACCCTACCAGGTTTTCATGACTGCAAGCGCACACATGTGTTTGCATGTGACTGGCCAGGACTCCTGTGTGCTAATGCAAACCTCGGCGTGTACGTCCGTGTCTGTCTTAACGTTTCCATTCCATGCTTGAGCAACAGCCATTTCCCCATCAACTTATTTCATCAGTCTAGGAAAGGCTTCGGAATTTTCCTCAGGGAAAGAGGGCATATGCCGGGAGCATTTTCTTCCCTGATTCCTAGGTCTAAGCCTTAAATCCGTTTTCATGGGATTTTTGATGAGTACACAGGCAGTCTTAGGTGACTAGTCTTCTAACTTCAAAATTATTTTAATAACTTAAGTATCTTTCTGAAGTCTTGCATCTGTTTGTTCTGTATTTGTGATCGGTGAAATAAAGAAATAATCATTTTTGGGTGGTGCCTGTGGCTCAAAGGAATAGGGCGCTGGCCCCATATACCAGAGGTAGGGGGTTCAAGCCTGGCCCCAGCCAGAAACTGCAAAAAAAAAAGAAAAAAGAAAAAGAAATAATCATTTTGGAAAAAAAACTTATTTATTCATATAGGAGTAGTCAAAATACTGGGTCAAGCTGTCTCTGAAAATAAAGCTAAGATCTTTCAGAGTATATTATTAGTACAGTCTTTCCTTACCATCTGTGGGAGATGGGGTCTAGGTCCCTCCAGGATACCCAAGTCTAAGGATTTTCAAGTCTCAAATATAATGGCATAGAGTTTGCATATAATCTACGCACATCTTGTCACACACTTTAACTCATTTCTGTGTTACTTGTAATGCCTAATGCAGTGAAAATTCTATGTAAATGTTTGTTATACTATTTATATTTAAATATTTTTATTATTTTTATGATAATATTGTTATTTTTCTTGTTTGGTTTTTGAATGCTTTCCATCTGAGTTTGTTTGTATCTGCTGTTTAGATCTAGCCTGTGGATACAAAAGGCCAACTGTACGTTTATTTTAAAGCACACAAGATATGTACATATATATTTTAAAATATATAGACATATTATAGAGCAATTTTAGATTTTTAGAAAAATTCAACAGAATATACAAAGTATTTGTATTTTCCTAATTCCCCTTCCGGTTCCTTTATTATTATCACTTGTTATAATTTATGAATCAATATCGAAATGCTGTTATTAACCAAAGTCTGTAGTTTACATTGGGCTCACTCTTTGTGCCATATAGTTTCATGGGTTTTGATAAACATCAGGAGTGGATATATGACATCATATATAAATTTATTGCTCAAAGTAGTACAGAATCATTTCACTTCCTAAAAAAAAAAAATCTCCCTTTCACCTGTTCATTCCTTTGTCCTCCCTGGAAACCACTGTTTTTGTTGCTGTTGTTGTTTGTTTGGTTTTTTGGGTTTTTTTTCTTAACTGCCTCCATAATTTTGCCGTTTCTAGAATGCCACGTGGCTGCAATCCCACAGGACGCAGCCTTTCCAAGCTTACTTCTCTCACTGAGTGATATGCATTTACAGACCCTCCATGCCTTTTCATGGCTTGACATTTCTTCGTAACTAATGAATGTTATCCAATCGTAGAGATGTACTATAGTTTGCTCGTTATTGTTTATTAATTTTTTGTAATTCCTCTGTTGAAGGAAATCTTGATTATTTCCAACTTTGGGCAGTTGGAAAAAAGGCTATTATAAGCATTCCTATGTGGGGTTCTGTGGACATAAGTTTTCAACTCATCAGTGTTATTATTATCCAGGAGCGTGATTGCTCTGTCACGTGGGAAGAGTATGTTTAATTTTGTAAGAAACTGCCACAGTGCCTTCCAAAGTGGCTGTACCATTTACTGTCTCACTAGCAAGGAATGAGAGTTCCTGCTGCGTGTGTGCTCTCCAGCATTCGGGGTTTCAGTGTTTGGAATTTTGGCCATTCTGATACGTGTGTGATGGTATCTCATTGTTGTTGTAATTCATAATTCTTTAATGACCTATGCTTTGAGCATCTTTTTGTAAGCTTATTTTCCATCCATACATCTTCTTTGGTGCGGTGTCTGTTTAGATAATTTGCTCTCATTTTAATTAGGTGGTTTGTTTCCTTATTGTTGAGTTTTAATAATTCCTTGTATATTTGTGATGCATGTTCTTGGTCAGATGTGCTTTAACAAAATTTTCTCCCAGTCTGTGTCTTGCCTTTTTGTTTTCTTCACAGTGTCTTTCACAGAGTAGAAGTTTTACATTGTTACATTGTTACATTGTTACATTACATTACCTGATTTAAAACTGTAAAGTATTATTTCATCATTTTCTTTCTTGGGTGGTGTTTTGGTGCTTTCTGTAAAAATGCATTTCCTAAACTTATGGAGGTGGAAAGTAAAATGGTGGTTACAGAGTCTGCATGGAGGAGAAGAGAATGAGAAATTATTGGTTCATGGGTACAGCATTTCAGTTTTATAAGAAAAAAAGAGTTACTGAGGTAGATGGTGGTGATGTTTGCACAATGTTATCATTGCACTTAATACTACTGAAGTGTATGCTTAAAAATGGTTAAGATTAGTCCCACATAGGAATGTAAATTTTATGTTATGTGTATTTAACCTCAAAAAAAGCTTAAAATATCTTCATTTTCAAACCAAAGTTTACCGAGATTTTCTTCTATAATCTGTAGATTATAGAAGAAACATTTTGACACAATATTTTATTTTTTTGTGAACAATGGCATCCTCAAACTACGGCCCACGGGCCACACATGGCCTTCCTAGGACATTTATGCAGCCCACCAGGTGTTTTTGCTGCCACTGCCTGTCCTGCTTAGCAGCCGACTCGTCCCGGGGCCGACAGTCCAGCCCTCCAACGGTCTGAGGGACAGTGAACTGCCCACCCCGTTTAAAAAGTTTGAGGACCCGCAATACATAATTTCACTTTTTATTTGTTGCTTTATTTATTGATACTTTAGTGTCAAATTAACATTTCCATTTCCAAAATGAGATGCCCAACAAATGTCTGGGTTTTTTTTTTACACTTTTTTGTTTGTTTCTCCATTGCTTTATTCCTACAAATTCAGTACCCAGGTATTATCGGTGAATTAGTCACATTTGTTGGCAAACAGTTTCCTTCCCAGTCTTAGTTCCTTGGGCCACTAGGAGAAGGATGTGTTCTTCTTACTATATGAAATTATTGGAGGTCATGCCTAGAAAGGCCTCATCGTTTGAATTCCATAGCAGAAGAAAAACTGGGAGGGAGTTGAGGATGCAGAGCTTACATTAAGCAGCTGCTGGAGGTGACAGAACGCACCATATGTATCGTCCTATTGACCCAAGGGGCTGGGGAATGAGTGAGCACATTGGCACAGCCAAGGTCCCTCCTGTATGGCTACTGACCATTTCCGTTAAATGATATGGCTCCCGCCTGGCATTAATCTTATTTAAATCTTTCTAGTTAGAGAGTTCTTAGACATCTGTTCCATTTAAAAATTAGATATTCCAGGGAAAATACTTGGCCAGGTTTGGAACAATTTCATCGGACATAGTGCTGGCTTTAAAGGTGATTACGAGATATGTCTACATCTGGACAAGGATACAAAAAGGATGGAGTAGAGAAAAACAAAGATCTATCTATACGTGTGTGTTTTATGCACACATAAACACACGCATAAATAGTTTCTCGTCCTTTTCTATCTTAATATTTATGACAAAATAGTTTACATTTCTATAGCACCATGTTCAAAGTACTTTTACATTTAATAATTTATTTAATCCACTGTGGAAAGAAGCTCCCACTTTTAAATTAACATCAAAGCAATTTATTTTCAGGGTGGGAATTCAAACGTTTGAGCATATTTTTTACTTGGCAAGTCATTTTCTCCCCTAGGACAGATAAGAGGCCATTAAATCTAGCCCAGCAGACTGAGAATTCAGCAAATCAAATGACAGATAAAGAATTGAAATATGAACTGCATATCAAAGTCTGAACTTAGGCAGTTCCAGGAAAGAGATGTTTCAATGAGTTTAATGCGAATTTGGGTTTTCAAATCATGTGCTCAAGGAATCCTGGGGAAAAGGGGGGAGGAAGTTGAAGATAAGAAGCCCATGGATTGATCATTAGAAGAAGTTGGTGCTTAAAATACCTGTGCTTTTTGGTTTTACAAAACCATCGATAGTAAAATGATAGGAGAACATTCTCTTTTAGCCCTTGCTCTATTAAAAAAAGACAATACTGATTCAGTAAATGTCTAAATCCCAAGTGAGTTTTCCTCACTCGTACCCTAAGTAACTCCCTTGGAGACGAGGGCACACCGTTTTTCACCGTTCGTCAGTGATGAGTAGGGAGAATCACTGGCAGGGGAGGAGAAAGCCAGGCTTTCAGGCCTCTTCCTTGTTGATTGTTCATGTGTGACTGGATTTGCTGGGTTCTTTTGTTTTGGGTGCCATGATTCTCGTAACTCCTGCAAGTCTGTGTCTTCCACTTGACTTCAGACATTACACTTGTAATTCCTATAAAAACTTCATGTTCTAAAAGGAATGAAACATGTTATTTTGCCTGTGACAAGGGACTTCTGAGCAAGGTTGTTTTGGGTCCACGAACAGGCTGCTCTTACAATTGCACAGTTCCCGGGCTCAAAGAGCCTTACTCTTGGTTGAACGCTCTGCTGTCACTATTGATAATTTTTGGCGGGCAAAGGCCTCCATGTTTTTATTTTATACTGGGCCTTTCAAGTCACATAGCTAGTCTGGTATATTGAAATAAAAACTTCAGTAACTTAGACCAAAGTCTCAATCTCACCCCTGGGCCTTGTAGCCACGTCAACATGGACAAGCTGGTTGCCTTTTGTGAGCCTATTCCTCCCTTTTTAATAGAAGGATTAAAACTGCCTGTCTCTAAGGACTGCACTGAGAATCAAATAAAATAAAATATGTAAAGAGCCTGGCATAGATAAGGCAAATATACTTCACATCTCAGGAGCCAACTCTTTTAATTCCAGGTGACTTCCCCGTAAACTGTAGCCAGGAAAGCTGATACTAAATTCCACTCCAGGCAATAGATATTATTTTGTCTAAATTATGCTTCAAATCCTTGAGTTGGCGCCTCCTACTTTAAAAAATTCATGTTTAGGGCAGCACCTGTGGCTCAAAGGAGTAGGACGCTGGCCCCATATGCCGGAGGTGGTGGATTCAAACCCAGCCCCAGCCAAAAACTGCAAAAAAAAAAAAAAAAAAAAAAATCATGTTTCTATTTTACAAGCCTTTTCTTTGGGTATGAGAATCTTCTATTTTTCTTAATTTTTCTCACCACTAGAGCATCAATTTTGTTTTATTTTATTTTTTTTTTTTGAGCATCAATTTTAGTTAATGATCACAGTCATTTTGTTTTTTTCTGCTTAAGTTATCACCTACCCTGATCAGCAAAACACAGGGAGAAAGGCACTCAGATCAAGAAAGAGCAAGCTTTGTGCACTGCATTGATAAATGCCAGTCATTGACCTTTAGCAGTGGTTTCTATGTGCTGTATTTATCAGATATACCCAGGCTCATTGGACTATGCCTTTGGTATGGGAGGTGAGGACACAGTCCTTCTGGCTGTGGGAATAGGAAGACATGTCACATGGTTTTAAAAGAGACATCATGACCCACTAGGGGATCTCTTCCCAAATCAAGTGTTGCCCTTGTTATTGTCTGTTGTTGTTGTTGTTGTTTGGGGGTAGAAGTGGGTTTATATGTGAATATAATTAACAAAACTGCAGCAAAGACCCCAGACAAGTGAATTTACGAGAAGAGAACATGTTGCAAGGTAATTGTGCAGACCAGCTCAAAAGATACCCAGCTCTACTCTCAACTCAGAAGTTTTCTCATCTTAATTACTTTTCTAAATAGGGTTTTTTAACTGCAAGAAATATTCTTCAATAAAAGTTAGGAAAATTAGAGAACATGAGCCATAGATAATTAGTTTGCTTATTCATATCACTTGACAGTTGAATTAACTGAGGCCATACAATTTCTAGTGGAAAAAAGGAAATAAAATAGGAAGTATAATCTGTTTCCACGCCCCTGTGACAAGAAGTCTGTGTGAGTTTATGTTCATGAACCAGTTTCCCCAGATCCTAATGACCTATGCACTCAGTCATTATAGACTTTCAGTTCTGGGAGGTAGATTCAGCCTTGAGAGTTTTCACAACTGTAGATGTATATACCATACCCTGTCTCCCCCCCAGCCCAGCTTGTTAAGTAGTCATCCCCTCTTCAAGTGGACCTTCCGGACTCACAGCAGATTAGTAAATACATAGGGCTAGACCAGCTGAAATCCAGCCCAAAGGCATACTTTTGATGGCACATTTCTTCTTTATAAGTTTGTGGCCCTCCCACCTAATCTCGCCAAGCCTCAATTAATCCATCTATAAATTCATCATAATGATAATCTATGCTCAGCCTCCTTCAAAGCACTATGTTGATGAAAAGCTTAAAAATATAAACTAAAGCATGTTTTTAATTTTTCTATCAAAGCAAATCAGTGTTAATATTGGCCAATTATAATATATGTAATAGTAACACTACTATTGTTAATATTTAACATAAGAATGTGTTCAAGCGATTGCAAAAGGATGACTTAAGAAACAGTGCTTAAAATGGCTTAAATCAGGACTATAGTTGTTTGTAGAACTTCATGTGCTAGTGAAATGGATTTCTAAATGGACAAAAATGGAGAAATATTTGTTGTTTTAAAAAACATATTGATTGTGGATAGTAAGGATAATGAAAAACAACTTCAGAACTAAGAGAAATACTTGAAAACATTTTTATTATCCTTGTAGGAACATAGGGAGGAAAGATTGGATGTTTGATGCTCTAAAAAAGTTTTCATCAAAAACAAATCCCCGCAAAATTACTCTGGAATGAACCACATTGTCACTGATAACCAAGGGTGGGACTGTGAGATGTGTTGGTTATCTAGAATCTGAAGCAAGAATGCCTGTGTTTAATTGTTAGTTACGCCACATACCATGAAAGACAAAGCAAAATACTGGTCTTCTATGTGGTTATTTTCCTCAATTATAAAATGGAGATGGTCTAGTTGGGTTGTGAGTAAATGCGAAAATATTGCTTAGAATACTATGTGGCATTGTAAAGTATTTATTAAATGTATTTGTTAGAGTGCTCATGAATTAAGATAATTCCTATTCATTGTATTTATTTTGTCTTATCCTTAAGCCTGCTTTTAAAATTAGGAAAATAAATCTAGTAGCCTGTTATCTGTTATCGTATCTATACAACATATATCTGTTTTAACTTTTAGCCATCACTCAAAAGCTCTGGCTTTAAGAATTGATTTATATTGTTAGTTATTGTTAAGGGTTTTGCATGTAACAAAATAGAAAAGATATTTTTTAACAGGGAATAGATAGGACAATTGTGATCTATATTTTGATATTTTCCTGTTACTATCCCTTAAATGATACTGAAATCTGTGCCTTAGGCCAGTGGTTTTCGATGCATAGTGGCTCTCTTCTATTGGGTCTCCCACACCATGATAGAAGCTTTATAAGGTAAAAACTATTTCCAGAGTAATATTAAGATGTTATTTGCCTTCTTCATCCTCACCGTTTCACAAATATACTGTGATATTTTTTGTAGGTTATATGAGGTCTGACAATTAAGTTCACTACATGCCTCATTACAGAATATCCCCATGGTCCCCTTCAAAGTCCTCCCCTTGGGAAGCTATGCATTGACCCTAGCACCTAGGCCACCCTTCAGAGCGACTGTGGAATTCTTGTTTTAGAATGACCTTCAGAGCACACAAAAACACAACAGCATTGATGAACGCCACTCAACTAGACACCACCACACATCGACACGAACACAGCTGTAAGACAAGGATGTGCCAAGGTTATGAAACCTTGTGGTTTGCATAGTGCTGCCAATGTAAGTGCACAGTGGCATGTCCAAGAACTTAACCGTCAGACCTCAGATGATCTGTAATATTATAAAAGTTGAATGTTGATTCAGATTTGAGAACCGATTGGTCTTCTATTAAAAAAGTCATTTAGTAAATTATAAAATAATGCCAGTTCCCTCGTGGATTTTGTTTCTGGAAATGTGTTTATATGAAAGTATATGCTATTAGGTAGCACCTGTAGCTCAAAGGAGTAGGGCGCTGGCCCCATATGCTGGAGGTGGTGGGTTCAAACCCAGCCCAGCCAAAAACTGCAAAAAAAAAAAAAAAAGAAAGAAAGTTTATGCTATTGATGTTAACATGTGATGGGTTAATACTGTGAATTGTAATGACTGTTTCGCATTTTTTATGTTTAAAATTAATATAAGGGTATAAATTTTAATTTTTTTATTTTTTTCTGGATGGTGGTATTATAGATATTTTATTTCTTTTTCCTCATTTATAATTTTTCGGAAATAGCAGAGACTACTGGCATAATTTTAAGACATTTCAATTTATTTTATTTTATTACTTTTATTTTTTAATTTTTTTTATAATTAATTGTTTTTTATTAAATCATAACTTTGTCCATTGATGCGTTTATGGGGTTTAGGGTACTGATTCGATATACAATGTGAAATGTTTACATTGAACCAAGTAACACAACCATCACAATTATACTCATTTCTTGATAGTTTTGAAATGTACCATTGCATCATACACATTAGGTGAGGTCCCCCTGAATAGAGGGTATAAATTTTTAGATTACGTTGTTCTCACTTCCAGGGTAAAGTTCCAGTTGTAAAGGAGCCCCTTACCCAGGGGTGTTTTGCATTTTTAACAGCTTTATTGAGATCTATCTCGCACACCATAGAGTTCCCCCGTTTAAAGTGTACAACTCAGTGATTTTTATAATATTCACAGAGTTGCTAATGTTAATGAATTAATGAATATTGTACATTTTCAAAATTTTAAGTTTTAAGATGAAGATTATTCACAAATATGACTGGGTTAACTGAAAGCTCCTTGGGGTCCTCTGTAAGTTTTAAGAAAGTGGTCCTTTACTTTCAGAAAACTTTGAATACTGCTTCATTAGACTCTGTTTAGGCTGTTAGAAAATTCGCCTGAAGCAAGTGTTACCATGGAGCTGCAAAGTCTCTAGAACAGCCAGGAGATAGGCCCAGCACCCTCCAGCACATCCAGAACCCCTTTCTCCAGACAAAGGAGGCAACTAGCTACTGTGTGCTGCTTCCTCCAGGGCCAGACCCACCAATGGAACAAATGGACCCGCCATGCACCTGACTACGGTCAGTGAAAATGTGGAACCAAGGGACATTTTCAACCAGAGCTTCTGATACTTGAAAGCTGCCATCAATACCTACTTAGACAGTAGGTAGGCACAGAAAAAAACGCGATGTGAAAGTTTACATAGTCCTTTATAATTAACATTTCCTTCCTGATGAAAGTGTTTTTATGTTTTGTTGCACAAGGTGGAATTATCACATTATTTTTCACAGGTAATATACATGCTTTTAGATGCATTTGATAGCTTCATAAAACTGCAACAGATTAAGTTATAGTTTCCCTTTGAACTGAGAGACCGCTGGGTTAAAAATCTGGCAGACAGGCCAAAGTGAAGATAGGCTTACCTGCGACCTCCCTGATCCGTGGTAGTTCCCTTCCAAACTTTCTGACGTTATTAAGGAACCATTCCCACAGAGGCAGCCTGATTTCCCCAAACCATTCCTTCTTTCTACCTCTCTCACATGGCTTATTTTTTGTCATTAATAATGACCAATGATTGGATGCATGTTTGGTCTCACTCTTGGTGATGGGATTATGGCCTTATGCGTTTAAGGGAGACCTGCCTCCCTCTGCCTGACCCCAGTTGTTGTCCTTAGCTCCCAGCCTCCTCTACAGTCTGCCTCAACTCTGCTCTCTCCCAGATACTGCTTAGAAGACTGCTACTGTTTCTATCAATTTTGTGCCAGAAACCATTCATGTGTTTCCAAAATTTAGGTAAAAAACGTTAAAAAAAACTAAAACCCAAGGAATCATCTCTTAATTCTGGAGTTGGACATACCCTCCTTGTTTAAAGCCTGAAGCAGGCACCTGGGAAAAACGAAATACCAACTCAAAGCCCAAAGAAATATCACAAATTAATTGAAGGTGGGTCCCTCTGTTCAGAATTGAGGCATCACCAGCTGCCTTTTCAACAGCTGCTCTTGAAGGCACATGGCGGTACTATGGGGAAGGAACTTCTATGGTACTGATTCTCACAATGAACCTATTGAAACATCAGGTGGGCAGTGCTCCAGGTGTGAGATCACATTGCTAAAGAACTGGTAATGAGGGGCAATTCTACTTGATTTAGATATTTATATAACTTGTTAAGAAAACCTTCTGCTAAAGATACCCCTCCGAGTTTGAAAAATACTGTGTTAAGCAGATGGACAAAGGGCTTTGATTTCCCCTCCCTTTCAAGAGAAGGTAAATGCGTAATTCCCCAAGCTTGAAACAGTCAGGTAGCTGAGAGAACATTATCTTTAGTACTGACATTACCACAGGATTCAGGTTTTTATATATTATACATTTGCAATTTCCCATTGACTAGGATAATTGGTAATTCCAGTGAGCTAACTTAAAAATCTGTTTTTCTCTTTAACTAAAACATAATATGAAATCAGGATCAAATTTATGTGCGGCAACTGTGGAAATGGCTTATTTCCAGAAATGTTTAAAGATTATAATAGTTTTCACCCAGATGTAGTTGCAGAACAGTCACAGAAAAATGGTTGTTTTCTTGCATATAATTTTAACCTTCCACCCATGTTAATTGCTGATGACATTCTGGGTTGTTTTTCAACACTTAAATGAGAAGTGAAGCTTCTGCGGGAGGATTACCATATCTCCCATCCAAATAAATCCCGTGTCCCCACTATTGAGGTCTTTGCCAGTTTGTGAGGGAAACCTGACCTCCAATGGGTGGAATAGCAACTAAATTAGAAAGGTATTTTATTAAATTTTTGCCTCTAGAAATACTTAAAAGTGGTTGAAAGGATATTATAAGTATCAATTATGAGCCTTCCATGAGCAAATATGTAGAGAGAATTTGTGCCTCTACCTCTGAGCACATTTAACACCTGGGTATCGTTTATTATGTGACAAACTAAAACTTCTGTTGTATAAAAGTAAATTACTGAAGGAAGCTAAGAGGACTCCCAGTTGGAGCTGAGGAATGAATCCCTCAGCCTTAGGGGTACCGAAGAGGGAGAGTCAATATAATAAATATTTTCTACCAAAATGTGGTTCATAGACCAACAGCACTGGCATCCACTGGGAGCTTGTTAGAACGGTACTCAGTTCCATCCCAGACCTACTTAGTTAGTTTAACAATATTCTCATGTGATTTATATAAACACTGTTATCAGGAGGTGTGGTGCTCCTGTACTCAATATAGGATGATCGTGCACCAGATGGAGACAACTGGCATGATGAATGAAAGCTAGGATTCCAACAGAATTGATGGCCAGCATGGGGTACAAGCCAGGCTGGTATCCCATCTCAACTTTGCAGTTTTGAAACAAAAGTCCTGATGAATTGGCAGGGTGGTGTTGACAAAGGGAGTCAGTGACAAAGAGAGAGAGCTTCCCCCACTATAGGGGCCATACAATGGCCAAGAACCTGGCAGGCTTTAGTCCATCAACAGAAGATTCAGAGCAGGGCTACAGTCCAAGGTGAGCGAGTCATGGCCTATCTCATGGAGGCATCAAGTAATAAAGGCATCAAGATTAATGTAGCTTCACCACCATGGCAACACAACCCGGGCTAGGGCTATAAGAGTCCAGGGATTCAAGACCCACCAGCATCCAGCCTTGGGGGTCTACATTTTAGATCCCCTTCACTGCTGGGAAAGGGATTCTCAGGATCTTTTGAGCTCACATCACATCCTGGAGGACGGACTTCAGTGAGTCCTAAAAGCTGAGCTGACAGGGCAATTCTTCCAGCCTATTCAGTCTGAAGTGGAGGAAGATGGTATACTCAGCCCAGTAAATAACAAGACCATGTGATGGCACTTTGTAGAGACTGGGCTTTCCAGACTGAATGCCTAATAAATAAAATGGGGAAAAATGGTTTAAAACACGGTCAGAATTGGCAGGATTCTGTTAATAAATAAAATGGAAAAAATAGTGCAAAATGCAAAGTGGTTTAAAATACAGTCTGAATTGGCAGGATTCTTTTTTTTTTTTTTTGAGACAGAGTCTCACTTTGCCACCTTTGGCAATGTGTGGTGGCATCATAGCTCACAGCAACCTCAAACTTTTGAGCTCAAGTAATTCTTTTGCCTTACCCTCCCAAATAGCTGGGACTACAGGTGCCCACCACAACACCTGACTATTTTTAGAGACGGGGTTTCACTCTGGCTCAGGCTGGTCTCTCGAACCTGTGAGCTCAGGCACTCCACCAGCCTTGGCTTCCCAGAGTGCTGGGATTACAGGCATGAGCCACCATGCCCGGCCCAAATTGTCAGGATTCTGTAAATATTTATAATATTTATAATTTTAATAGGACCTAAACTGTGTTGCAAAGAGTTGGTAAAGCTTAAAATCAGTAAACTATTCTACCTGCAATGATATCCTGAACAATTCTAATACTTTGTGTGTTCTTAAGGAATTTCCTTTTAATTTTTTAAAATATGTAACTGTCTTAATAATATTGGCTTTCCTTGACTGCACCATCTTTATAAACCCTTGCATCAACAAGGCAAGGTAAATGTTCTTAGCCTGGTGATTAACATGAGGCTTGGAGAGGTTAAGTAAATTTCCCCAGGCTGTACAGCATTCAATAAAATCCAGCTCTTTTAAGAAACTTTTGGAAATTTTCCAGTCAATGCTACTGTTTCCTAAAGCTTTTGGATGTTGTTATGTAACACTTGTAAGGTATCAAATATTTCCTTTCCTTTCTTCAGTCACCCATTCATTCAGTTACTATTACTCATATTGTGCAGGTTCTGGGACAGCTGGGTGAAAATACAGCAGTAAAAGTTGTCATAAAACAAAGATTCTTTAGCTTTGATAATGTTCTGCAGGGAACTCAAAGCTTTTTTCACTACCAACAAAATATGTCTGGAAAGCAAGGGGTTTTTGTCCTTTGCACTCTAAATAATTTGCTACCATGAATTATGTGACATTTCTTTCCTTTCATGCTCTGGTTTTCTGTGGTCACTATGAAATGAATGAGGATAAATAAAGCTTCAGCCATAAACACACCCAAAGATATAATGGTTCAATAAAACATGGGATCTTTTGTTTCTCCATAATGTAGTTCAGAGAGGTTCCAGGTAAGGCAGGGGCAGGAAAGTAGGAGCTCACTCCCCATCGTTATTCAGAGATTCCAGAGCTTTGTCATCCTTAACACGTGATTACTTAAGGCAGTGGTTCTCAACCTTCCTAATGCTGCGGCCCTTTAATACAGTTCCTGTAGGTCGTGACCCACAGGTTGAGAACCACTGACTTAAGGTCTTCAAGAGGGCCACTAGTTCAATCAGCCAAAATGAGAAGAGAACAGTAGTATGTGTGGGAGGTTTTCTGGGCCGTGCCTGGAAATGGTAGGACGATATCTTCCCACATTTGTGTGGCTAGAGCTCAGTCATGTGGGAAATGATTTCTAGGCCGTCAAAAGAATATAACCTGCCTTGTGAGCAGAAAGAGGAGGAAATGCATTTTTGGCAGACAACCAGTATTCTCTGTGCACTTTCGAGGTCCCAAACAGAAGCCGTGGTGCCAACACCTAGCAGAGGCAGCCACGGCCACTGCTCCGACTGTTTATGTCCCTAAGACCACTTGCCCTGCCGACAATCACCAACCAACTTTCTGATGTCCACTGTGGATGAAAAGGTGACACCCACGCACCTGTCTATGCTGCTGACACCAAGCCTCCGACAGCTTCATCTGAGCTTTTGGAGACCGGAGGAACAGATCATTGAATTTCCATTGCTATTTCACCGAAGATCCCTTGCCTAGGCACAAATTTAAGTGTGTAAATGTTTGGGGGCTTGGCTCAGGGAGGGGTTTCAACCTATGCAAATGTTCTGCATTCTACTCCAAATCATCCTTCCTTTCTTATTCTTCCATGAAGCAGCTTAGGCTTGCACTTAGATTAGACCCTCGCTTAATATCTTCTAGGCATTTGAAGAGGTTATGGTCCAATGAGACTGATTGTTGTTGCAAATGCAAGAAATTACAATGTCAAGTCTCAATTTTCTACCGTTTATTTTTCCTTTGTTACTTCCTCACCATCTTCTCTTAGTTTGCTTGAATTATCCTACCACTTTGGCGCTTTAACTCTCTTCTTTGTATTGTCTATAAACTCATGATTCTAGTGTTAGACCAAGGCCAAGCTGATCGCGTAGAATATACGTGTATAAGGAACATGCTCTACTGTAGCATCTGTGGAAGTTGGTTGCCCGGTGGGGCCATACTGAAGCCTTACTTAATATTGGTCGTGTTGAATAGGTCACTGTTGGTTGGACATGTGATGACAGAAGTGTAGTTGATTCTGGCAAATTTCCCATCTAGCCTGACTTCATGAGATTATCACAGCCAATGTTTGCATTTGATAACAGAACCCACCTTTATTTATAAAGAAGAAGCATGCTACAGTGGGAATATTTTAGCAGGAGTAAGATTGAGTTCAAGTTGCTATTAATCCTACTAAAGTGAGCTTGAATTGATTAACAAACATTTCTGGGATAGTTTTCTTTTTTTTTATCTAAAAATGTTAGAAATAACACTTATTTTGCAGACTTGATCTAGGATGAAATGTGATAATATATGTGAAGCATTTATCATAACGATCTGTTACAATCTCAGTTCTTACTATCAATAATTTGACAAAATAGATAAACAGATATCAGAAAGAGCCTCTGTATCACTCACGCTAAAGAAAAAAGAAGTGATAGATCTTGGATATTATGTATAATTGTATATTGAATGGTATTGTGAATGTCATATATTGAATATGTGTACATTTATTTTAATAAAAAAAAACTATGTAGTTCTTTAAGTTTATTTCCAATTCTGATGATTCTACCATGAAAGGAATAAGTCTTTTAAATTTCCAGTCATTTTAGATACATGAAATAGTAATTTTTAAGATTTTTTTTGAAGATCGAGAGTTTCTTTGAGTGGATGAATTTTATTCCAGAACTGGTGTTTGTTTTATGTTGAATGCAGTGCACATTTGATTTATCCTCAGGTTGTTTTTTGAGGCTTTACAGAATCACAGCTGGGTGAAAAAATACTTGAAAAACTGATTTTCAAACTATGAAACCCAAAGTGATGGATTGCTAGAATAACGGCAGCAATATATACTGAGAATACAAAGGAGATACATTGTCCCTTCAAGATGTATTTGGATTTGTGAGAAGTGGACCTGTATTTTATTAACTTTCTGCATAGAAGAACCCAGAATATAATACCATTTCTGCACAAATTCATGATAGCCCATGTCTTGCCCAGCCAATTTTAATATTGAACCATAAACAATCTAAGGAGTATCATAGTAATAAATTCTTTATGTTCTCAGTCCAGAAAGTTGTTATTATTAGGGCAAAAGTACAAGGATTTCTAAAAAACTAAGTGTATCATTAATTTTTTTAAGCTGCTAATAAGGTGCAGCAGTATAACTATTTAAATTGTTTTATTGTTAATTTTTAAAGATCTCTCAGAGGCTGGGTGAGGTGACTCACACCTGTAATCCTAGTGCTCTGGGAGGCCACAGAGGGTAGACTGCTTGAGCTCAGGAGTTGGAGACCAGCCTGAGCTAGAGCAAGACCCCCATCTCTAAAAATAGCCAGGCATTGCGGTGGGCACCTATAGTCCCAGCTGCTTGGGAGGCTGAGGCAAGAGGATTGCTTGACCTGAAGAGTTTGAGGTTGCTGTGAGCTATGATATGAGGGGACTCTAACAAGAGTGACAAAGTGAGACTGTCTCAAAAACAAATTAAAAAAAGTTTTTAAAATAAAAAATAAATAAAAATATATCTTATATATACTACAATTATTTAAAGATAATAATCACCACAAAATAGGTAGCACTACCAGTATGCTTATATCTTTGACTATATTAGTTTATTTAACTATAGTACCCTGCTAAGCTATTTAAGCCCATTTTGCAGAAGAGGAAATTGCAATAAAGAGGCCATGTAGCGGATATATGGTGGGTGCAGTGTCAGAGCTGCAATGCAGATTCAGGAAGTCTGGCTTCAGAACCTGAGTTCAGATCTGATTCTGTCCTGCCTTCTTTTTCTTTTTTTTTTTGGGGGGGGGCAACTATGATATACAAGCATGTATGTACATTTTATATCATTTTCTCTTTCTCTAAAAGTTATAATGATTTCAAATTAAAATGATATAAGTGAGGCGTATACAAATGAACCATAGAAGCTTCAATGGCCATGGATGCATAAAGATTGGTTCAGTCTTAAAAGATGGAAGAAACAGTGATTTGGGGAAATATGAATATATAATCAGCCGTCTTCATAAGCAATGCCATTGTGTACTCTGTATAGTTTTCAAAATGTTTTTTGGGTAGAATTGCTCGTCTAGGAACACATGATTATTAATAACAATAACGGCAGTCTAATCCTGTGTGTCCTGTCTGCTCATTCTTGTACTCAGTGGTATAGGATATGATCTTTTCTCAGAGAAGTGATAGCTCTTAGCCTTGAGGTGTTAAGAAAGCACTGGCCAGAATTGAGTGTGGTGCATGAGAGCAAAGCATTAGGAGAATTTAACTCAGACTTAATGTTTCAGTAGCACCCAACATCTAATCCTCTTAAGGCTTACACACAGGGGGATGCCTAATACCACTGTGTATATCTGAGTTTCCATTCTGGAACAGGTCTTCCCGCTGCAGAAATGATCTGGAAGTCAAGGACACTTGGAACTTGGGTGAATAAAGAGAAAATCTAGCAATGGATTCACCACAATACAAGGCTGAAAAGAATGAACCCAAAGTCTATGAGAGCAGAGGATAAATAGAGTCCAGATTAGATTGTATGTGGGAGCAGATATGTGGGTAGATTTGTAGTAGATATGTGGGGGAGGTCAGGAAATCTGCGTGGAACACTAACACATCTTTCTATCATCAAGATGGCAAAGTCCCACCAGGAAAACTGGAAAGTCTTAAAGAGGGAGCCCTCTTTCAGGCAGGTAGGATTTGGATGTAATATGGGGCAAGATTGCAAGGCAGTGTTCCCATAGCACTTTTACCAAAGCTTTTATCAAACCAGTGCAAAGATCATTGCATGCCCCACATTGGTCATCTTCAAATTTTGTATTTATATTACGTATCAAGACACACATCAGAAAGTCTATTAAAGATAATTCAGGGACATGTTTTACAGTAACTAGAAAAGCTGAAAGCTCTATCTCTGGCTGAGGAAAGAGAGAGAACTTTTTGAAAATGAATGACTTGCCATACTGCATGGTGAAGAGATTGCTTGCTCACTTTTGAAATGCCTTTATGCCTGTGCATATAGCACCCTGAACATGCCTGTTCTTGGAAAATGCCTTCCGTTGAGCAGAATGTTGGCCACAAAACTTTATCCTAGTGACTTAATGGTCCTCCAGGGAAGTGTCTTCTGCTTGCTTGTCCAAGAATTGTTGGAGCCTCATGTTCGCTCCCTCCTTTCCCCTCTTTCTATAGGACCATGATCTTAGCTCTCTCTTCCTCCTGGGCTTCCCAATCCTTTATCCTAAGTTCCTGGAGACCACACGTACTAAATATAACAGATCCAATTTGAGGACCACCTACACTACATCTTTCTAAATATTTTCTTTGTTTTTAAAGTTCTTTCCCACATCCAACTAGATGGCTAGGTCCTAGCTGTAGCCTCATCCTCCTTTCCTAGTTCTTACAAAATGTTCAATTTCTCTACCCCTGGCCTTGGAACGTCCTATTGGGCCCGTGATAGGCTTACTTTCTGGCTTCATCTGCTTTTGCACATTCTTGTTTAATAAGTTGTCTGTCATTCCTCAGTCTACCTTTGATGTCTCTGACAGAATAATGATTGTATGAAAGAGACACACAGTTTATTTTGAATGATTCTAAAATTTATGCACAGCTGCTCTAGGTAAACAATAGCTTCTTCTCAATGCAAAGAAATTTTCAAACTCTGCAAGTTGATCATGGACCAGATCCCCTGTGTGTAGTGAAGATCACTACAGAGGGGTTGGTGCTTTGAGTGGATCACTATGAGATGCTACGATGAAGGTGTCCTTGAGCTAAGTAACGACAGCCTGTTTATTACCTCTGTGACCCAGTTAGAGGGAACGCTCATCAGAACCTGAATTGCCACTGGTTGGGTGCTTGTTTGTATTTTACCTCTGTCTGATTGCTCTAAATAGAATCTAAGATGTTTGTGATACACCCTTACCTTATAAAACTGTGTAGCACAATATATTATGTTCAATATAAGTTGGAATTTTAAGTATACTAGTTCAGCATGAATTCTAGTTCACTCATTTTTTGACTTTGGGCAAGTTGTTTAACTTCCATTATAGCTACTTTTCAATGAGAGACACTCTTTGTTCCTTAAGTTTCCAAATTGTTAAGAGGCTTAAATGAGAAAATGGTATTACTATGGTTTATTAATTTTGCATTATTGTCTTCAGGCGTATAAGGGACGTAAGCATTTAATAAAGTAACATATGGGTGAATTAATGAATGAGTTGTATCCCAGTTAGACCAGCAGTTCTCAACCTGTGGGTCGCGACCCACAGGAACTATATTAAAGGGTTGCAGCATTAGGAAGGTTGAGAACCACTGAGTTAGACTTATGTTTAAATATATGTGGCATCCCTGGTTTCCTAGGCTTTGTTATCATAAATATGTTTGCTTGAGAAATGAGCTTGCTGCTAAGGCTCCAAAGACTCCTGCACAATCAGTGAGAGACCAGGACTGAGAAACAGCTTCAGGAGCCTCACATAGCAAGTGACTGCCTTGCTCCACCTGGTGCTTGAATCATGAGAAGTTGGAGCAGGATAGAACTGGAAATAAAGGAGCAGCAGGCCAGCTTCTTCTTTGGGGAGATTCACGATTGGCAATTGAATCCTAGCAAGAAATGATGAGCAGAAGTGAGAGGAGGTGGCCACGTGAGATCTGCAGAGCCTGCAGGTAACTTCAGTGTCTGAAAAGTGGCCAGTTTCTCTTGCTTAAGGTGGGAGGGAAAGGTTTGCCTGGCTGGGCTTATTTTAGTCCGGAGGAATCTAGCCCAGAAGAAAGTACATTCAGCAGTCCCCAGTGAGGGCACGCGTTCAATGACCTCCTCTCCTATAGACCACACAAGCTAAAGATTTTAGGGGTTTGCTTTTATCTATTGAGAGCAATTCAGCCCACCTGTCCTGCACTCCTCCTCACTGGAGGCTGGAAGCCAGCAGAGAAGAGTGGTCAGGGTGTTGCAGTGCGGACCTGACAGTGCATCCCACCTTGAGAAGTCAACGGTGGTGCCAAAGGGAGAGACTGCAAAAGTGAAAATATAAATGTATTCAATGATTTCCACTTCCGTTGCCTCCAGGTTCCTTTTACTCCCTCTGATTATCTGTCTGTTATTTTTAAGGAAGGCCGCACGGTGCCTTTCCTTGCCACTGAATTTATCCTTTACACTTCTTGGCTTTCATCCCCCCTCCCCCACTGTATCATCTTTCAGGAATGTGGATTTGTTTCCCCGCATGATCTTCTTGCTTTCTCCCTCCTTACCATATGGGTTTTAATGAAAGCAATTTTCAGTATCAATTGTAAAGTCTTAATTTATAATGAGAAAAGAAATCTTCCCCAAACCTTAAGCAACATTAAAGAAACAGCTGGCAATGTACGTGTGCCTGGATTTCTGTGTGTCCCTTTGTATGTGAGGGGGGATGCACGTGATATTGAGATAGGTTGACTCTAGGAAGGATTTGACAATACACATGGGGCATGAGAAGAAGATAAACACCAGTTTACTGCAGATAACCATTTCTAAGGGATACATTAGAGCAAATGCAAAATTTCAGAGCAAATTACCTTTCCATGGCCCTCGCATGTTTCTAGCCTTTAAAAAAAATCAAAAACCACCCCTCCCCCTCCAAAAAAAACAAACCAGAGATTAGTTTTTAAAAGGTAGGGGCGGGAAAGAAGTGAAGTCATTTATATGTATGAAAAAGGCCTTTTATGGTCTTGTCCTTTCCCCCAAAAGGCCAGAAAGAGGGGATTCAACAGGATGCTCTCTGAATGTCCCCTGTGGTGAGGAGCCATAGGAAATGACTGGCTGACGTACCCTTGAGAAGACTAAAGGAGACCTTGACACCAGGATACAGAGCTAATCACAAATGAAAAGTCACTGTAGTTGTTTCTGGTGATGGGCAAGGGTTCATGAAGTTTATGCCAGTTTGACAAAACTTCAGGTTATCAGTCCCTGGGTCATTTTAACATATATCCTCTTCAATGTCTACGATGCCAGAAAATTGCCAAAGGACTTAGGGAAGGTCCTAGAGAAGAATGAGGCAGCTTTAAAACATATTGGCAGTAGGTGTCAAGTTCATAGTCTCTCACCGTTGTCTGCTCACCAGCGTCTCCTCTTTGACCCTGTATGGGAATGAGGTTAAGAGGCAGCCTCCTAGTGGGGGAGAAGGGGAGTGAGAGGGGAGGATGACAAGGAGGAAAGGGTCAGCGGGATTTATAAGCTCGTTATTTCCAGGAATCAGTATAGCTTGATACTTGATTGGGTGTGGAATCTGAGAAATGCAGGATAGGAGCAGCACACAGGTGTCTGGTTTGGATTCCACCCTTCACACTGAGAGAGCAGCAGGTTGGATGAGGATGATGGCTGGTTGGCCCATGTTGAGTTTGAGCTGTGGGAGGACAACATCCAACAGGATATACACTCTGCCTTACTGATGTCACTTAAAGATTCATTGATTATTTGGAAGCCATGAGAACAAATAAAATCACCCCAAGAGGGGAAAAACAAATCATAAACAGGGGAAAAGCTCTGCCGAACACCAGGGAAATCCTTCATGTAAGTAGTGGGTGGAGAGGTGTGAATCATGAGATGGGCACAGTAAGAGGTAAACAGAACAAAAACGGGATACTGGGGTCAACTCTGCAAAAAGATAACAGCAATGCGTAGACGAACCAAAGTCTTCTTGGCTGTGAGGAGAGAGAATAAAGAGGACTCAAATGCTTTCAGTGGTGGCATGGAGAGGGGAAGAAGTGGAATAATACTGTCACTCACTGCCATGTGTGGAAAAGGGGGTGCCAGGAACTGATTGGGGAAAAATAATTATTTCTACTTTTGGCATATTGTATTTGTAATTATGGTGGATATTATCTATGCAATATCTGTATCTCTAGAATATTTCTATATTTTTAAAATCTACAAATTACATACATACAGGTGTTGGGATTTCTGGGTGAATTACAAGTGGAGGCTGTTTTCTTCCTAAAATTCTTCAAACTTTCGTCTCCTACTTCATGCACTTTG
This sequence comes from Otolemur garnettii, assembly GCF_000181295.1. NCBI lineage: Eukaryota > Metazoa > Chordata > Mammalia > Primates > Galagidae > Otolemur > Otolemur garnettii. The sequence continues at coordinate 3,641,764 of NW_003852403.1, read as the reverse complement.
CTACTAAACTGTGTTTCCTTTGCTTTTTATGTCCCTTCTAATGCACTTTTAAAAGCTATTTCCTTTAATCTAGGATAGTGAGCTACAATGTACTTTATAATGCATGTACCTTGATGATAAGGTATGATATATGATCTTTCCAGGACTACTTATGAATCTCTAAGAGTTATGCTGTATTACTGAGGGGGTCTGAGTCCTTGCTATTGGAAATTATTTAAATTCTTCATTTTTATAGATAGGACTGAACAGCTTGACAGTGTGTAGTATCTTTGAAATTTTACTGAAAATTAAAGATCTGATTTTGAAACTGTCTTTGTGTGTCCTATCATAGCTAGTACACACCTCAATTCTTTCTTTCAGGTAGACAGATCTAGAGAGCACTCCTAGGAGAACATGAATGTAATGTCTGCAAATAAATCATCAAATTAAGTTCAATGGAAGGCAGTTGTGTGGAATAAGTTATGATTATTCTCTGCATGGAGTAGGGAAGAAAACAAGTAAGCCTCAAATGGGAGAAGGGCTGCATGTGATGACCCAAGGTTGTGCCCGTGGAATCGAAAGTTCCTTCACAATCCTTTTGTCCTGCAGACAGTTCCTATATCTTGGGCACCCAACATTTACATGTTTGATAGGAAAGAAAAAGCCCTTCAGATAAAAACAGAGTAGCAAAAGAGTGAGGCAAATGCAGTGTTACAGAACCCAAGAGAAGAGAGTTTTAATGTGGACGGATGGTTGAATGGATAGATACATCGATGGATGGAAGGATGGCGCAACTGTCTCTATATCGAATTATGCTTAGAAAAAGGAATGCAGAAGCGATAATTTTCTTTGCTGAATATTGACACTGGTGACTTTGATAAGAGCCTTATATTGGCGTGTGAGCATGAAAGTCCAACTGAAAATGGTACGAAGAGAACTAAAAGACAGTAACTACAGATATAATTAGTTACAGTTTAGGGAACATGCAAAAATTAAAGAGGAATTTTTCTGAGAAGGAGAATGAAGACTATGATAATATTCTGGAGAATATTAATATTCTGGAGAAAGAGATAGGATAGTGTATGTATATATACATGTCTTCCCTTTTGTACTCCCATATGTATATATAAAAAAAGGAAGGCATGGGCTTCAAAAGGAATACGTACTTTCATTTTAATAGGAGGAAAAGAAAAGGTGGTAGGTGGAGTTGTAAGCAAGTTGGTAGAACTGGTGTGGAAAGATGATTATCCTCAGCTAACTCTTTTCCTGGTGATGGATCCAGCAAGATCATTAGTAGAGAATAGACCAGGTAGCACCTGGAGAGTTGAAGAGGGAGGGTGAGTGATGGGATTGTCATCTCAGAGAGTTTTAAAGCAGAAACCAAGTATAAAATGCATTAGGTGCAAAGGCAAAAGACAAATTTGCAGATAAGAATATTTAGTGACTATAAAGAACTAATGAAACCAAACAAGAAGGGAAAAGAAAGTAATGGTATAAAGAATGCTATTAAGTATCACATCTTTTAAAATTTAGAGCTAAAGCCAGGTGTAACCAGTCATCATAGTTGTAGATGTGAAAATAAACTAGTTATGTTTAATTAATGACCAAACGGAAAAAAAAGAAAGAAGAAATCAGGATATGGAGTTGCTGAGAGCAAAAAGCGTAAGTGCGAACAAATTAATTTCTCTCATCTTAATAGTGAAGGATTGCACTGTTATCACCTGGTAGGGAAAAATATGATTCTATGGAAGTATAAAGTCAAGTACTAGAAAAATCAGAAAGCAATAAAAATAAACCAAAATCAGATTTGGGGTACCTGTGAGATATGTGCATTTTACTGTATGTTGTGTTACATGAAAAACAATAATTCATTAATTACATGAACTGTAATTAATCATGTCTGTACTGAATGTCTAAGAGTAAAATCTACTGATGGTTGCAACTTACTTTGCAATGCTTAAAGAAATGCCAATGATAAATGGATAAAGGGATACAAACAGATGCTTGGATTGTATAGTATGTCTTAACGTATCAAAATATGACCTGAGGAATCCAAGG
>NW_003852403.1:3639130-3639423 GCF_000181295.1 Otolemur garnettii | reverse complement strand
CTTTAATTTTTTGACAAAAAGAAGCCTCTCAATGCCTTTGAAGTGCTATCGTTATACGTATAATTCCAAATTGTACAAACCTCCCTTATGCCCCATTATTAGCTAATTCTGTTGACTCAAGTTGGAATAGGGAAGGTGATTCCAGGCTAATATTTTATACGAAGGGTATAGCCTCATGCCTCCCTGTCCACCTGGTCCTGTGTGAAGCCCCTGCCTAATAGTAAGCAGACAACTGCTCCATGGATGCCTTGATTGACAGTTCAACAATCTAGTCACCGGCAGAAGCTGGTGGT
>NW_003852403.1:3634071-3639107 GCF_000181295.1 Otolemur garnettii | reverse complement strand
GACAAAACTAGTGGACTATAAGCCAGTTTCTCAAATCCACTTTCCAGTTGGGTGTGCCCTCTTTTTATACCCACTCTGGTAGCTGTCTTGCCAATTTGTGCCCCTCCCAGCATTGGGATGAGCCTCGCCATGTCAGGAAGGAGGCCTTCTATCTTCCCACCTCCATTTGGTATGTTACTTTTCTCATAAACCTCCTTTGCAGCCGCTTTGAAAGCCATTGCTCTGTAATGACAAGTCATTCTCCACCGAGCCGAGTGGCGAATCCCCATCAACACCTTCAGCAGCTGCATGCTTGCAATTTAATATGAAAATTCTCTGTGCCTTCTTCACTCATGATACTTTAAAAAACAAAAAGTGACATTCAGGTGTCCTCTGAGGACTGCCATCTTCCTGTTTACATGACTGAATCGGTTACAAAGCATGTGGTATAGATTCCTTAAAGTTGTCAGCTTGCGGGTGGCACTCTTCCCTTGCTCCAGAATAGATATGGGATGTGTACTATTGTGAACAGTCTTTCCCACTTCAGTAGGCATCAGTATGGAGAAAGAAGGAACAGGGCTAGGGATCTGTACTCATGTGTCCATTTCCAAACTTCCTTGCATCTCTTTGTGTTGTGGGTACCCATCCTTGGCCACTACTTATTGGTGATGGCCAATGAGTAAACTGGGTGTTTACTTTTCCCTTCCTGAGATACTTCGCTTAAGATAATGGTCTCTAGTTCCATCCAAGTTGGTATAAGTGACACTATTTCATTCCTTTTTATAGCTGAGTAGTACTCCATGGTGCATATATGTGTGTGTGTGGGGGGGGTGGTTATTTAAATGAATGATTTCTTTTTGTCTTATTGAAGATACATAATAGCATTTATACATTCTGAAAAATATATGCAATAATCAATTACAATTTTCTTGACATATTTCAAACAGTTGAATTGTTTTAATATATTGTTAGTCTTTTTATTAAAATATATTTCACTATGTAATTAGCAAAATAAATCAGTTTCTTATTTCTCTATTTAATATTTTGCCATTGATACTTTTCTAAGTTTGTTCATAAACTCACTAGTTTCCAGTCTGATGTTCCTAAGCTTGAGTATCAGGTTTCTAATTGTTGCTATTACAAAAATTATAAAATGAACATTTTCAGGCATGTAACTTAATGTTGGCATTATTCTTTGGTTAGATTTTTCTTTTCAAAAAAGAGAGTATGGAATCAAATGTGATACTTTGAATGATTTTTTTTTCAAATTATTGTACAAAAATCTTTGCCACTTTGCCTCTACTGGCAATCTATTAGAATTCTAATTTGACTACATGATTATCATCATTGGACATTTGGGCATGTTTGCTGGACCTATGAAGTATTAATTTCCTCCTTGGCTTACACTTCCCAGCTGTCCTTACTATGGTCCACTTCTGCTACTGCAGGGAATGCATTTTTAAAAGTGAAAGGTGGTGATCTTAGTATCTGCGATTCTTCCCTAGGCATTTTGTTATTAACCACAGATTAAATGTCTAGAACACAGTCCTCTGTTCTCTTTGAAATTTGCCCTTTCATGTGCTCTCTTTTCTGACCTGCTGGGTTTGCAAAGAGATTTGTGGTAATAATTCTATGTCTCCCTTCTTGTAACCATGTATCTCATGTTTGCTTAAAATTCTTGCTGGAGATCGAGGAGTAGAGTAAACTTCATATCACATCATCAGAGAATGCTGTTAACTTCAGGGTAGATAGAACACGCTCCCTGTTAAGGAATTATGTTTTATTCATACTACGTGTGGAGGCTCTTAAATGTAGATTATATTTATTGATTTATTATTATTATCATTTTTTTCAACATAGCCTTGACTTTGAAGAGAAGTAAAATTCAGTTCAGATCCAGTCTCTACCACATCCTAGCTTAGACAGATATTTGAAAATTATCCAAGCTTTCACATAAAAAAGAACACTATGAAAATTTATGAAATTTTAAAATTTTTATGCATCTAATGTGATTTTTTGTTTTTTTTGGAGACAGAGTCTCAAGCTGTCACCCTGGGTAGAGTGCTCTGATGTTGCTCACAGCAACCTCCAATTCTTGGCTCAAAGGAGCCTCTTGCCTCTATTTTTCTATTTTTAGCAAAGACAGGGGTCTTGCTTTTGCTCAGACTAGTCTTGAACTCATGAGCTCAAGTTATCCACCCACCTTGGCCTCCCAGAGTGCTAGGTTTATAGGCATGAGCCGCTATACCCAGCCCTTGTATTCTTTTTTATTATTTCGAAATATTAAGGGCATAGCAATGTTTCTGTTACATGGATATATGTAACCGTATGCTGACATCAGGGCTTGCAGAGTGGCAGCCACCGTGCTCACTGTGGTCATTAGGTAAGTTTTTATCCCTAAACCCTCCTCACCCATTCCTCATCTTGGTTTTTAAAGTCACTTGCATTTCTTTGTGTCTGTCGATACTCATGGTTTGGTCTCTGCTTATTAGTGAGAACGCTGGGTGTTTATATTTCCCTTCCTGAGATATTTTGCTTAAGATATGGTCTCTAAGTCTAGTCAAGTTGCCATAAGTGACATTATTTCATTCTTTTTTATGTCTGAGTAGTACTTCATGGGGGTAGGGGTGTGTGGGGGGGGTAAAACTTATAACATATATCTTTATTCGCTATAAATGATGAGAACTTACATTGAGTCCATATTTTTGCAATTGTGAATTACATTGCAATAAACATTCAAGTGTCATTGTCTTTTTGATAAAAATATTTTTTTTTCCTTTGGGTAGATTTCCAGCCACTGGGATTGTTGGAACAACTAATAGGTCTACTTTTAGCTCTTCATGGAATCTCCATACTGTTTCCATAGTAGTTGTACTAGTTGGCAGTCCCACCAACAATGTATAAACATAACTTTCTCTCTGCATCCGTGCCAGCATCTGTTGCTTATCTTCTTAATAAGCAAAGGATAACATTGATTCCCATAGTAAAGCAGGGTGAGCAGGCAAGTGGAAGGGTTCTGGGATATGTTTGAATGAGATGCTTCATTTCGGCATCCAGCACATTTTGGCCGTTTGGCCCTGGAGGAGGCAGTCAGAATTCCAGGAAGGCAAACAGGCCTGACCATGGTTTTTCAGTGCTTACTTAAGGAGACAACAGGACTCCCAATTCACCAATTCCAATTCCCATGTGGTAAAAAACTTTTAAAAAGCTGAAGCCTTGAGGTGATGGACAGGAGATAGGAGGGCAAGCAGTCAAACATACTGGTAAATGTTACTAACCCTTTGGGTCCAAAGTCAAAATCTCATACTGGGAAAATGTGTTTGTTGTATTATGATTTTATTTGCATGTGCATTATTGTTCTTCTTTGGCTCAGTAAATTTTGGACACTGTCATATTCGTCCATCTTAGTTATGGTAAATGGGAACAGAGGGAGAGAATTGTTGCAATTTTGCCTTACTGGGAATCAGCCTACTTTGGGGGGCAGGATAGATCCCTCTCTTGGGAGGCAGAATAAGTCACATTTATGTAACTGACCCCAAATCGAAAATAGTTTTGCCTTCTTTTATATTCAGACAATTTTATATCATGAGTAAAGTTGTTTCTGTACATGCCCTAGAAAGATTTTCCTCATTTGTATAGTCACAAAGGCAAGTGTCTCAAAACTGAGCTTCTTTGAATGCCACTTAAGCTTTCTTTTATGGAATAGCGAGTAGCTGAGGGCATATGTGGTTAACTCTAATGTAGCCCTGTCGGAAATCCCTGTCTCCACGTTCCCTGCAGTGTCTGCCCTAGTACTTTCCTTTTAATTATGACCACCCACAGTTTTATCTTTGAAAGACAATGTTTGATGTGCAAGCCTAAATTTAAGAGAAAACAAAAACTGATGGGATGATGTAGTTGTTTCTGGGAAATAAAATAAAGAAGAGTCCAGTATGACGGTATTTTTAGCTAATATATTTGTCTATTATTCATCTGAACTTTAGTAAAAATAAGTGTTTTTCTACATAGGACATAAGAGGTAGATGAAATAAAGTAGATACAACATAAAGCACAAAAATTACTAAGTATTTCTGGTGTTGGGCCTCATACAAATGGTGTATTTAAAAAGAAAGAACATACTCCTCTTTCTAAAATTTGTTGAATTAATGACCTTTATAAAATCAGCCTTAGATTTGCAGAAATACGGAACCAGATGAACAAAGCACTTTCATATGTCTCTTAACAGCCTTTTGATTTTCTCTATCATTAACATCTTGCATTTGTGTGGGACATTTGTTATAACTGATGACCCACATTAAAATCTTATATTACTTAAAGGCCATGGTTTACAGTAGGGTTCATTATTTATGGAGTACATTCTATGAGGTTTGACAGATGAATAATGGTATGTATCTATTTGTGCAGAATAGTCTTACTGCCCTAAGAATCCTTGCGCTCCACCTATCCATCCCTCCCTCTTTCCCCTTGAACCCTAGGTAACCACTGATATTTTATTTTTTAAATGATTTTTTTTTATTCCAGAATGTCATACAGTTGGAATTATCCACTATGTGGTTACTGGCTTTTCCCACTTAACAATAGGCATTTAATCTTTGCACAGAGTGATAGCTCACTTCTTTTTATCATTGGATAATATTCCTTTATATCTATACAACACAGTTTGTTTACCCATTTCCCTATTGAAGGACATCTGAGTAACTTCCACATTTTGGCAAAGAGTGTTGGATCAACGAATATTCACAAACAATCTCTTTTTCTTTTTTTGTCATGAAGCTAATGTAAATGGCATTGTGCTTTTATTTCAAATTCCAATTTTTTAATAGTTAGTATATAAGAAAGCAATTATTTTCTATGTATTAACTTTCTGTCCTAGAACCTTGAGTTGAATGCTCATTAGTTTCAGGAGGTATTTTTTGTTGTTGATTCTTTGGGGTTGCTACACATACAATTATTCCATCTACAAACACAGGCAGTTTGGGTTTTCTTCCCAATATGTTTACATTTGATTCTCTCTTCTTATATCATTTTATTAGCTGTGACCAGTACATTATTGAATT
>NW_003852403.1:3605038-3631102 GCF_000181295.1 Otolemur garnettii | reverse complement strand
ATTTTCTGTAGTTTGAATAAATATATTTATTTGTTTATATTTATCCTTATTGGTGTGTTTTGTGCTTCCTGGAGATGCAATTTAGTGTCTATCGATAATTTGGGGGAAATTTTTAAATATTATTATTTCTAATATTTCCTTGGTTTTGTATTCCTGACGATATAAGAGCTAATTGATGGGGTGGTAAAATGTAAAACAATGCAAAGCATTCCATAATCCTATGTTCCTATGTTTAGTTCTCAGCCTTTAACTGAGTCTTGTGCCTCTGGGCTGTAACTTACACAAGTAATTCTCAACTTCTCTCTGCTTGTAGGTGGGACAAGAAGGTTGGAGGGAAGTGAAGTTGGATCTGTCCCTTCCTATAGCTCAGTTAGGTTCTGGTAAAATCGTTTCCTTAAGTTTAGCCTTTATTAAGAATAATAGAATGTGCTGGTATATTTTGAAATGCCTTTTCCCCTCCTACTACACCTAGGAATCTTTCCTTAAAAAGTGTATCTCCCTCCCCATCAAGATTGAACCTCCCTGGTCTTTTTAAAATTCAAGCTTGCCCCAAAATAGCCTCCAGCAATTTGTAAATTATGGTTTACACGTTCCTACCATGATAGCTCTCTAGATTTTAATTAATATGAAAAAAATTATTGTACATTATTATAACATAATGCCTCCCTCCTTCATTGTGAAAGAATCTCATAATATTTTTTGTACTAAGAATTTACCGTATATGATTTGCAAATTTATGATATTTGAAAAGGAAGGCAACTTTGAAAGTATGCAGAAAGATAAGATTTGAACCAAAATGACCTATTCAAAAACCTCTATAATAAGCTTCACTATTTCTTTGGCTTTCATTTGTAATAACTTTATATTAAATAGAACAATAATGTGATTCTATCAATGATAATTGAGTACCATTCCACACAGAGGGCCAGTCTATGATCCAGATTTTGCTTAGCACTTTTGATTTGTATGTGGCTTCATTAAATAGCATCTCTTCTAGGCAAATCCGAGGGGCATATTTAGCACTGTCTATCTTTCAGAACTACAATAATTTCCTAGGAAACTCTTCACCTTTTCTACATTACCACTGCTGGAATAATGTTACCCATGAATTGGGAAAATTAAAAGGCAACTTTAGATTTAAACATTGACAGGCTAGGTTGTAGCAATGGGTATATATTTTCCAGAAAGAATAGCAAATTGGAAAAAAAGATTAATTGGAAAACTCAAGTGCTAAACCTAATAACAGATCTGGTAATGGAATTTCCATGATTATACTAAACCTTATCTCAACAGATAGCCAGTATAATATAACTAAATTAAAATTTTATATTTAATTTCTCATTGTAAATTTAGAAAAAGGCCAATGAGTAAAGGGGAAAATAAAATCAACTTCATCCCACAACTTCTACATGTGGTATTACTTTTCTACTCTTACCACAACAAATGTCACATAGGTATATATCTTGAAAAGGAAAAGATAGAGATGTTTTGCTGCCTTCTAAACTTATGTCTGGTTTCTAATGACTGCATTGTATTCTCTTGTGAGGAAGAACAGATATTCTAACCAAATCTATACTTTCTAAACAATTAATATTTGTTTGTTTACAAGTCAATAGTTTTATTGAACATCTTTGGATAAGAGAATTACTCAACCAAAATATAAATATTTTAATAGTTACAAATATATCTTGTCAAGTGTCCATCCAGAAAGAATATTCTACTTCAAATTCCCAAATTCAAATTCCCTCCAATCTATAGAAAAATGCCTATTTTGCTATGTCATCTCCAGAATAAATGATGAATCTGCTTTAATTGCAATACTGGCTAATGGTAGTTAAAGATATTTCGTATCTTATTAAATGGTAATTTTCCTTTGATTGCAATGAGTTTTCATCTGAAATGGATTTGTCTTCTTTGAAAATTCTTAACATTGCTTCTATTCCTTTCTTCCCTCCTTCTCTTCTCTTTCTTTTTTATTAAATAATACAGGTCAATATTTAAAAAAATATAAATTCAATAAAAAAAGATATTAAATTTAAAATGAATGTTCTTTTTTCTAAATCCCCCAAATAACAGTATCTTATTTCTAGCAATACAAATGTTTTTTGAGTTAGCGAACAAAATTGGCATTAATTCATCATGAAGAATAATGTCACAGATTCTGAAATTTCTCAAAATCGATCTCAGTGAAAATTTTTCTCTGTCCAGTTTAAAATAAATGTCTTCTTTTTCTTTAGAAAAATATCTAACATTTGGTGAAATATACTATTTTTATTTATGAAGTATCAGAGTTTCCCAAGTTCCTTCAGAACTTTATTCTTAGATTATGCTACAAGATTTTTGCACCATTATATTTTTGTAATGCACATTTGAAATATGTAGGCACTGCAGATAAGTCTACATTTCTCGGCTTGAAAGTTTGACATTGAAAATAGGTATTAATGTTCTGAAATATGTTTCTGCCTCCAAAGCTTCTAGTTAGCATCACTGGGTGGTGCAGGAGATGTTGTGTAGCCGTGAAGCATGAAGTGTGAGTACTATCTCTTAGAATATCAAATCAGCCTGCTTTCTACAGTTTGATTTTAAGACTTCAAAATTTTTCTACAATTTTCTACTGTGATTTTAGGACCTCAAAATTGTTCTATAGCTATTTAGATCACAGAGTTTTAGTCCAATAGTTGGCAAAGTAGGATTTAATATCTACATTATTGATATAGTTGTTGCTATATACAACTTACAAACAAAAAAATTCTTGTATCCAATTAAAATTAAACTTTTTCTGAGACTATCACTTTCCAGTTAGTGTTTGAAGCTGCCAATCAAGATGCACTTTGTGAAATATTCAGAAGTTTTGACGTACTTAATCATGTTATGAAATAGGAATAGATATATTATACAAAACATTTCTATTTTTATGCATGTATTTCTTCATATAATGCATATATTAATAATCTTTTAAGAGCTCAGGTCTATCATTTGACTAGTTATGTGTTTATTTGTACTTGAATATTCAGGCAACCTTTAAAAAGTTGTAGAAGGGGCACCATTATTTTATTTTAAGAACAGACCCCCTGGAGCCATATTGTAGCATATTCATGTTCCTTAAGAGCCAAGTTTCAATCTGGTTATTCTAATGCAGATGTGTTGAGCAGCATTTTCCAATGATTTGGGCAGGTTTATGCTCTGATCATTTTAGACTTGTTCATTTCACAAATTCAGCACAGTAGTATAAATACTAGAGCTTTAGGCTGCTAGCCCAGAATTAATTTTTACAAATTGGAAAATGTTAATAAATAAATTGATTTTAAAAAATTTAAATTGAACTTAACAGGCATTTATGTGCTCTAAGTGTTCAGAAATGTGTATTAGAATCATTTAATAAAATCATCAGTACTCAGCACTAATAGATGCAATTTAATGCTTTATTATGATATTTTAATAGGCAAAGAAACTTAGATTAAGAAAAGATAAGTAACTCGCATGATATTCAGTCGTTTCCAAGTGATAGATGCAGGACTTGAATCCATCTCGTATTTAGAACTCATAGTCTTAGCTGTTATTCTGTCCTCCTACTATGGAACTACTCATTTTTCTGCTTTCCCTTTTATTCCATTCTCTAAAAACTGAGATTCTCAAAATTTAATCTTCATTTAAATTTCCTTGAACGCTTCTGTATAAAACACAGATTATTAGAGTCTGGTCCCAAGAAGTTCTGTCTTCAGTGTGGGTACATCCCGAAAATTTCCAAGTATTTTCCGTATTTAGGTGATCTCTGTGCTTCTCATCCAGGGGCCTCACTTTCAAAACCACTGCCCTACAGGTTTTCTTATGCTTGTTGTTAAACAGGTGGTATCCATTGTTTTGAGTTCCATTCCAATTCTGTACACCTGTTCTAATTAAACAAGATTTGGAAATCTGTGAGTCCAGATGTCATTGATTTGAAGATGATATTAAATATTCTAGTATCTTCTTCAAGAGCTTGTTAATTACCTATCCCATAAAAGTACTAATTAATTAATATATAATTCATTACTCAACCTTGCAGAGCTGTTACAGGTAGGCATCCTAGACATAGTTTGCAAATTTAGAAATGTATTCTGGAGAATTCACTGATAATATTGTCTAGTTAAAAGAATAGAAATAACGGACAATTTCTGGCTGTTCAGCCATGAACATATGTGGAATCTTCCACTGAACAGGAAATGACTCTATCATGATTATATATTCAATTTGATTGTTGTGTCTTTCTATTTCTTTATGGTTGATGATATGTTCCTTCTTTTATTAATTATTAATATTTCACCTATAGACTATTGGATAGAAGTTTTTGATATTGCCCTTTTTTTGTGTGCTTTTGTATAAACCTATTTCTACAGATAAATACTATCTTGTAGTGTTATCTTAACATCTCCCAGTGCAACATTTAAAAACAAAGCATGTGGCTTACAGTATATCTATTCCGAGCAGAGGTTAAAGTTATTTTGGTAGGAAATATAATGCAATCAGGCCTCAGTGGATGACTTAAGTAGTGGTGTTACGTGTTAGAAAGTGTCCTTCACTTGTAAGTTTGTTTAACAAATTTCAGGTTTGAACACTCATCATCACACTGAAGAAAGACACAGGGAAAAGATAGAGGGATCTTATAAAATCTAGCCAACAGTCTTTGAGAAGAGAGATGAATAAGGGAGAGCAAGATGGACACTTAAAAGAGACAGGCAAACAATAATTCCTTGATGTTCATTACATGAGCTTTTCTTGCAATGAAGTATTATTGGGGAAACACAAAGGCTAGTAAGAATACCTAGAATGCAGGCTCGGCACCTATAGGGAGCCAGCCACATACACTGGAGGAGGTGGGTTCGAGCATGGCCTGGGCCTGCCAAACAACAATGACAACTATAGCCAAAAAATAGCTGGACATTGTGGTGGGCACCTGTAGTTCCAGTTACTTGGGAGGCTGTGGCAGGAGAATCGCTGAAGCCCAAAAGAGTTTGAGGTTGCTGTGAGCTGTGACATGACAGCACTCTACGGAGGGCAACATAGTGAGACTGTCTCCTAAAAAGAATACCTAGAATATGCTTTAAAATTTGTTTTAAGTATTAGTGCACTTAGCCCGAGCAGTAGTCAGTTTTAAACAGGTCATACATAAGGTGCACACACACAGACACAAACACAAGCGCGCACATGTGAGTGCCATATGCAAGCACTCACTGAAAAGCTTCTCCAAGGCAACGTCCTTCAGTGTGTATTTAAAATCCATTATAATTTCCCAGAAAAATCATTGCCATAGTAACTGGAAAGTTATTTGTACTCAAAATTAAAACAACCTTCTTTGCCATCCAGGATATTGATTATGTTATGTCTTATCCCTGGGATTTAATTAGATGCATTATTATTTTTGGTCATGCTGAAGGGAGGTAAGGCCTTAGACATAAACACTAAGAACAGACACTAATATTTCATCCATCAAAAAAAAAAAAAAAAACAACTGAGTTTTCACATTGTTCATTTGTGTGAATTTTTTCTATTTTTCCAACTTACATTAAATCTATTTACTCCAAACATAGCCAAGCTGCATATTGCTGTTGGCCAGATGAAGCGCTCTCAGGACTTGCCCTGCCCTCTTAATCCCAGCCTTACCTGTATAAGAGGTATTATCTGAAATCACATCTTAGCACAGAATGTTTGTATCCTTTATCTCCATGGGGCAATGTTACCCCATGCCCTATCTGAAAGCCTCACTTCCTGCAGAAAGCCCTCTCTGAGAAATCTTACCATTTTATAGATATATTCTTATTTTTTCTTACAACATCTTGTTCTACTGTACTCACTAAATACCATAACACAGTATATAATTCCTAAAAATTGTAGATTACATCTTTCTTCAACTATTTCCTTCTATTTTCTCTCTCCCTATTTCCTTCCATTTCTCGCTCCCTCTTTCCATCAATATCTTTCAGGCATAGGGGATGGAAGGATATAGATTTTCAGTTCATTATCAGAACTTTTTGAGGTATAAATTATTTTCACTTTGCATCTAAAAAGAAGTGAAATCCTGAGATGCTAAGTAAATTCTTTAGGTTGCAAGAGTAAAGGTAAAACATATTTCGAGGCACATGCAATGGGGGATTGGAAGGACGCTCTTTTTTCTGAGTTCGTTAGTCGAGGAGAAGCCTTTGTCAATACAGTAACAGGCAGAGGCTCTGCCCATGTAAGCTTGAAGGAAGACCCTCTCCCTACATGGGTGTGCACACACATGCATATGGCCCTTCACACACACACACACACCTGTCACACACATATGCACAGGCAGCCAGTTATAGTTTGGAGGAAGGAGGCACCCAGGGGAAAGAAGAATCTGACACTAGCAAGTTCACCAGGAGGACAGAAGCCAAGGACCTCTAGGGGGCAAGGTCCTGACATAAATGTCTGCTGAAGGTTAATAAAACCATGCTGTGTGTAATAGTCTCTTCTTGATTGCCCTCCATATGCAATCTTCCCATGAAGTCTAAAAATAAAATGACAAACTATTATGAGAGATGACGTTTCTTATGAAGAACAATGTCAGATTGTGTAGCCTGTACTGCTTGGCATGTGGCCCAGACAAGGCAGTGGGACAGTCTCTTGAGTATGAGGCTGTAGCATAAGCCACAAGCAGGTTGGCCTAGAAATCACTGCTTTGTCCTTCGTACCATGCAAGTATTTCCCTAGGTCTTCCATTGTGTTTGGGGGATTTGGTAACGGAGGGAGCTGAGGAGCATCTGTGTACACCAGCAAATGGATCTAAAGTGCTGTGAGGGCTGTTTACTTATTTGCTGAGACTAGTAAGATAGTCAACTAAGATGTCAGTGAGGGAGAAAATAGAGTTTCTCAGGACTCCAGTAAGGAACCATGTCCCAGCCAAAAAGTCCCCTTGTGATCCATGTCCCCTGCCCAACCAGGCTTTTGGGACGTCTGTGGGTGCACGGCACGCCCAGTGTTTGAGACAGATTTCCTCCAAATTGCTCTGTTTTCCCTAATAGACCACAGCATTATTGTGATTAATTTGTCTGTAATTGAGTTTTATTACAAGAATGACATTTTTCTTTGACTTTGGCAGGGAGCTTCTCTCTCTGTCATCATCATCTCCAGCCAGCCAGAGTTGTGGTGCCAAACAGCACAGATGATAATCGGCCAAACCAGAGTAAATGTGTGTGGGTGTGTGGGTGTGTGGGTGTGTGGGTGTGGCGGGGACAGTGACAAGGCCAGGAGACCAGACAAGGATTTATATGGAACATTGGTCCAACAGTGGTCATTAGGAAATAGTCTCAGTATGACAACCCAAACTCTAGTGAAGTAATAGTATTTGGTATTTTCCATATAGTTTCTATTAAATCGTGTAGTATAACTCCATTTCCTTTTACCTGTCTCATACTGCTACCACTTATCCTGAGTTATAACAATTAAACATTTAAAATTAAAATATCCTGATGGCTGGTAGTAGTGACTTATACTGGTAATCCCTGCATTTGAGGAAGCCAAATATGAGAGGCATCCTCTAAGCCAGGAGTTCAAAAGCAGCCTTTACAACATAGTGAGAACCTGTCTCCACAAAACATTTAAACATTCACTGAACATGGTGGTATGGGCCTATAGTCCTTGCTACCTGAGAGGCTGAGATGGAAGGTTTGCTTAAGCCCAGGAGTTCGAGGTTACAGTGAACTGTGATTTTGCCAGTGTTTTGCAGCCTGTGTGACACAGTGAGATTGTGTTTAAATTTTAAAAGAAAATGGTGATATTTCATTAGGTATAAAAATATATGCATTCTTCTTCTTGAATATATGTGATATTACCAAACATCACAAAAAAAAAAAGAGCAAAAAGAATTAATAGGCCATCCACAATAGAACCAAAAATTAAAAATATGTGAAAATTGACAATTCCGAACTTTACAGAAATGGTTAAATAATTTAAACCATATTTATTTTATGAATTGTTTTTGGAGACAGAGTCTCACTCTGTCACCCTGGGGTTGAGTGCTGTGGCATCATCCTAGCTCACAGCAACTTCAGTCTCTTGGGCTCAAGCCATCCTTTTGCTTCAGATTCCTAAGCAACTGGGATGACAGGTGCCTACCACAATGCCTGGCTTGCTTTTCTATTTTTAGTAAAGATGAGGTCTCACATTTACTCAGGCTGGTCTTGAACTCCTGAGCTCAAGGGATCCTCCTGCCTCAGTCTCCCAGAGTGCTAGGATTATAGGCATGAGCCACTGTGCCTAGTTTATGTTAATTATTCATTAAACTCTAATTTTCTGAGAATGTTGATGTCAATTATATGATAACAATATAACGCTATTTGAAAAGCATGACATAATGACAACTTTTCACCTTTTAATAGTATGACCATTTTTATGTACTTTTAAAGTATGTCAGAACAGTGCACAATTGTGTTTCATTTTAGATGGAGAGGAGTGAAACCAACCCTGTCACCACCTGTGTCTTGGACTTCTTGCCACCAAGACCAAGAGGAAATGCATTTCTGTTGTTTCAATCATCCTATCTTACAGTCTGTTAGGGCTACCCCAGCAAACTCATATATGCACAACCACAGTTGTCCTCCTCAGTACTGCCTGACCAGAGTAAGAAACACAGGCTCGTACCCTTTTCCATAAAGGCTTTTGACTATTCTTCATTGCCTATAGGTTAATAATAATCCCCAAGTACTTACTGTAATTGGCAATATCAAGGACAGTATGTAATATTCATAATATCGCAGTGAGTAGAGATTCTGTATTTCATTCTAGAAAAACTAAAATGTTCAGTGTCACTGAGAACTAGTGCCCAGTGTCAAGATGACAATTCTATTTCAGTTTTCATTATTCCAGGTGTAAATTAAGACAGTTAGGGCCTATTGCTCTTGTTAAAACACTCATTGCCAAGAACAAAGTCACACCTGCTGGAAGTTGAGCTGGAGAATGGTGGAGGCAAATGGGTCCTCAGGCCTGTCTTGGCCTACCCCTGTAAAACCTAGTTTGGGGCCCTTGGAGACAAAAAGACGGAAAATTGCAGGGCTGCCAATAGACCAATTCTGCAATCTGGCACAGTTTCTCTGAGCTTCGGTCCTTCCCCTTTAAACCCATGATAATAACCACCTTACAGATGTGTGATGAATAAATGACCAAAGCAGACTAAATAGTGCATGTTGGTCATTAGCGTCACCTGAGATTGCACAGAGATGGTTATTTCCCCAAAAGTCAGAGATCCCACTAAAAAGTCTTTAACACTTCCTCGGTGACTATGAAATAAAATTGATCTGATTAGCTTAAAATCATTTAAACTGGGGTAAGATAATAAAATCCTCATTTAATCCTCATGGAACACCTGAAATGAATCTCTCCTTACTGACGCTCTCACACAACTGAAGCTGACTTAATTCCCAAGGTCACACAGCTTTGGGGTGGTGCAGTCAGGTTGCAAGTTCTGGCATGTCTGACACCAGTGGCTACATTTTTCACAGCTCCTTCAATCCAAGACTGACTCATGGCTGTTATCTCCCGGGGTCTCCATATGTCTTGTTTTCTCAGAACCTGAGCCAGGACAAGGTGAAGTGGAACCCAAGTGTTAACCATAGTTTGCCAGGCTTTGTTTGTCATAACTCAAGTCACATGTCACTGCAGGTTGTGAGAGGGAACATGGACTATTTCAGTTCATTTTCTCATCTGGGTCAGAAAGCGGCAAAAAAATGGTCATAGCTGAGAAACCCCAGGGCACGTCTAACATCCTTGCCGAGTCCACCTTGCGAGGAAGTGGGGCTGTTTGTGGGCCTTGGCTTCTCCTTGTACAAAAGTATAATTTCACATTTAAACATTGATTAAGGATCTGAAAAGTTTGTTATGCTATTTATAATAAAAGTAATACTCTTTCTATACGGTGATGGTGTTTCCTCTACTGACTCTGTAATAGATTGTTTTTTCTTTTTTTATATACGGAATAACTATTTTTTTCTCTCATGACTTTCTTTTTATTAAATCATAGCTGTGTACCTTAATGCATTTATGGGATACAATGTGCTGGTTTTCTGTATAATTAAATACAACAAATTGGTTAACATAGCTTTCACCATACTTTCTTAATTATTGTGTTAAGACATTTATACTCTACAGCTAATAGATTTGAGAAGTGTACCCTTGTAAAATGCACCATGGGTGTGGTCCCACCCATTACCCTCCCTCCACCCATCCACTCTCCCTCCCCTCCTCTCCCCCTCCCCTTTCCCTTCATCTGGGGCTGTAGTTGAGTTACAGCTTTCATATGGAAGTGTGGGTGATTAAGACAAGAAATTGCATTCTTCTGAAAATCCCAACATGGCCTTCACTGGGTGGGAATGGGGGAGTTACTAACTTCTTTGGATCTGGGAGAAAGAAAAAGAGATGATACATCAGTGGAGCCAATGGAAATCATTTCCTGAAGACTTGTTTCCCTAAGATTTGATGTTCTTTCCATTATCTCCGCCTGACACCCCTTTGTATTGATGTTTGAAACCTAAAATGAGAAACTAGGCAAGCGCAGATGACCCCAGAGTTATATTTTGACTTTTTTTTTTTACTATAAAGTATGCAAAAGTAATGAATAGTTAGTAGAAACTGTACTTTAAGTTTGGGATTTTGATGCCTCCTCTAGCTAGAAATATAAGGCTCCATGTTCTCTCACGATGGTGGACAGCAGTGAGCCGTAGCTCCCATGCAACCCACTGATTCTGAGGGCAACCAACCAGTACTCTACTTGACAGTGAAATATCTTTTTGCCTCTGGAATGAATGGTGATCTCATACCCTTCCTTAAGCAACTGATAACATAAATCACAGAATACAATATTTACCAATTAAAAGCTGAATTCATCTTCTAAAATCCAGCATTTTTTTAACAACATTTTATTCCAGGGTATTATAAATTTAAATTTGCTATAATTTCTACTGTTGAATATATGCACACACACATGAATTTATGTATACACACATTAATTTTTATATACAACATTCATGTATAATAGTTAATGTAAGTTTAATTTCACAATAACCTCAAGGTGCCAGGTTGACACTTTCTTTTCATTTTTCTAGCAAAATTCCTGTTTAAAGGAATGTTTAATAAATTCATAAAACATTAGAGTTTTAACTTAGTACTTGGAAATCTCAAATCCTTCATGAATTTCAAGAAAGAATAATGTGTGTAATATGTACATTTAATAATGGATTACTTGGGCCTAAATACATATCAAGGAATGAGTAGACCTGAGAGCCTAAAGGACCTCCCAGATTTTTTTCTACTCTGAGTCGAGCAGAGGTGAAGCTGAGGCATTTCTGAGCGCCTATTATCTAATAGATAGGATGGTCATCACTTCATAATCACGACCTCCTCTAATCTTCCAGCAACCCCATTTAAAAAACATTAAAATACCTACTTAAGGATAAGAAAGATAGGTCTTATCTTCCTCACTCATAGCTAATAAGTTTTCAAACAGAGGTTTGTATGGTGTTTGAACTTGGCCTATGGATTTTTCTATTTCTTACACTGCTTTTGCTTTAAAAACAATCTATCACAAATCACTAATAAACATTTGTAGCAGTGACTATTGCCTCTGTTACTCAGAATTTAATGAAATATGAAAATAGTTCTCCCAGTCCCAGGTTGGTTTATATGAGACATGCAGAAGGGCAAATAGCTAAAAATTATTTTTGTAAAACATGACATAGTAGCCTTGGAGGCAGTATCAGGTGTGAGGTAATCCTTCTTCACGCAGGGCCCAGCTTTGCTTGGATAGGGTAGAAACTGAGGATTTCAGTCTCCGTCCTTGTTTTCCATCTGTCTGATCTTGGCAAAGCAGAACTGATGTAAATGGCGGAGCTCTGAGTCCTTCCATTTGATTTCATGCACTACTGACCCCATCATTTCTCCTCCATCTTACCTGAGTTGCTGGCAGATGTTTAGGATGTCAAAAAGAGCTTCCAAATTAAAGGTGGAAACATATTGTATGTTGGTGGATACGGGCACAATACGTGTAAGTGGTGAAATGTGTCATCACCATAGCAGCAACTTATGATGCAAAAGGAAACAAAACGAATGTGGATTTCACGTTTCCTTACTGTGCTACGTATGGTCCCGGAAGATAAGAAAGAGAAGGCATTCATTGTTAAACACGAGTTGGAAATGATGGGCTTCCTGGTGGGTCATGAACAGCAGTGCAAGGCTAATCGGATTGTACTCTGCTCTCTGCCATTCACAGGGCTTACCCAGGACATGTTGGCAGTAGAGCTGAGTCTGGGATGATTTATGTCAGTGAAGCTTTGGTAACCCTGATGGGGGTGATGCCTCATTTGAGGACTTTCATCATTACCAAGTCACTCCACCTCACCATCAGTGGTTGATTGACTCAAAGTATGCTGTGGATCAGCTGATTAAAAGTGAGAGCCATACACTTGGTAGATGAACAGTTGATATTTGTCAAGTGATTTGTTTGATGGGCTTCCACGGTTTTCTTGTTGACGTCATTGAAGCTGTAAAGTCATTCAAAAGAGAAAGGAGCAAATATTGCTGTGGATAATCTACCCATTGTATGAACCGTGGGAATGATGGTAATCTCAGAGTGGCCTGGGTCAGGGTGGGGCCCAAGATAAAGCTTCTGCATTGACTCTGAGTCTTCTTTCCATGCATGGGTCCTCACTCCTACCCCTACTGCACACATACAGAAGTACTTCTAGTTCCATTTATTCCCAGAATTTGGAATTTAACGTCATGCAATTCCTGACTTGTGACAGTCATGAACAGAGGCCTGCCCAAACTCGTTTATTGTTGTTCTTTTTTTAAATTTCAGATTAATATGAGGTACAAATGATTAGGTTGCATTATTTGCGTTTGTTAGGTAAAGTCCCCGTTGTAGTTGTGCCCCACACCCAGAAAGTGCACTGCATACCCCAAATGTGCAGGTCAGGTGAGAGCACACCAATTCCCCCTTTTCCTTCCCTCTCCCCTGTTCTTCCTCCCCTCTTCCTCCAACTTGAATTTAATTGAGTTTTTCTTTTGTGTAGTTGTGTATTTGTTCATGTACTGACTTCTTGTTACTATTGAGTACATTGGAAACTTGCTTTTCCATTTTTTTGATACTTTACTAAGGAGAATGTTCTTCAGTTCCATCCAGGATAACAAAAAAAAGGGACAATTCCCTCCATGAATGGATTAATAAACTGGTGTATGTATACTATCTGGCCAAACCCATTTCTTGATAACGCCTTTTTGCCTGGTTTTGCCAAAACCGAGATGTTTCCCTCTGTGAGACTCAAAGTTGACCTGTTGATGTGGCCACTCTACTTCCCTGGAATATTCTCTTACTGCTCAGAAAACAGAAAACCTTTCACAGACTGAATTGCTCTTTTGTTATACTGATGTTCATTGTAGTTTAAATAAGTCTGCCATGGTGACAGTTTGATAAGGCTGTTCCTGACAGGGGTCCGGGCTTTGGTTTTGGAAAGATGCCAAAAATGAAAACCGGGAGCCCTAGAAGTCCGGTGAACACTGCTGTTGGAGCTGGGCTGTGTGGCCCTCAGCGTGGACTTCCCCTCCTACTCCCATTCCTCATGCTCTCAATGCAACCTGCAGGGCATGGAAGCGGAAAGTGCCCAAATTCTCCACTCTAATCACTCTAAACAAAACACAGATTATTTAAGCATATCTTTTGCTCCCTCCATGCCCAGTAGTAATTTCACAAAATTACTGGGAATCTATTTCAGGGCAAACTTGGCATTTAAATTAGGTGGTTTTAATTAGCATCTTGACAGCATGCAGTCAAAGGAAGGACAGGGGAAAATTACATCAGCTTATTTTTGCTGTAGGGAAAAAAAAAAAGTAAAGGAGTAACATACTAAAAAAATCAACCCCACATAATTTGAATCAAGGTGGCATGCAATTTCCTGGAATCAGAATGATGAACTTTAGCATATATTAAATTTATTATAGAGTTACAATAGGGACTTTACCTAACAGATGCAAACATTGTAACCTAATTGTTTATGTCCTCATATTAATCTGAATATAAAAAGAATTATTTGTGGAAAAGGAACAAGGAAGACGTTCTCTGGAGCACTACACAATACATACATCTTAAAATAAATAAATAAAACTATAAAACTCACAGAACAATAGATTTTTTAAAAATCCTCTCTTTTTTTTCATGCCAGATATCTACCAAATCTTGCCAGATATCTTCTAACTGGTGTGGATAGCTCCAACATTTCTCCATGATATGTAAACTACATTGTATGCTTTTGAGAACAATGCTCCCCCATTTCCTCATGTACCTTGTAGTAACTTAAATATTTGCCAGTGATGAAAAAGAGCACAGTCATTGCTTTTTTTTTTCTTTATAGAAATAATACATTTATCTCCAAGATTGAATTATTTAAATCTAAGAAATTTGGCTTCTTTTTCCCAGTCTAATACGTATTCAAATCCGTTTCCTTCATGGAATCATGCAGAAAATACATAGTCAGAAAATTGGGATAGAAGGTGGTATAATGTTCAAGGATAGAATTTTCTTCTGGGACCCTGGGGAATCCTAAGAAATTTGGCTTAACCTGCCATAAATATTAACCCCCTCAAAAAAATCTTCCTTAATATCATGATTTTATTTTACATGTTTTTAGTAATCAAACCATTTAGCCGTTTGCTCCAGGAATTGTTATTGTCACAAAATTGTTTGGGAGACTGTGTTTGTTTTCTCTTACTGAGAAGAGCATCCCAGTGGGATTTGAAAGGTATAAGTGACAGGCCCAGAGGTGAGACCAGGAGGGAGGGAGGAAGTTTAGGTTAGATTTGTTGAAAGGGACAGTGACCAGCCTGGATAGGGAAAAGATGGCACTTGGAGACTGCTTTTATCTGGGGCTGTAGGGTGGGCAGATTCCACAGCTAGTCTGGAGGGCATTGGTGGGTTAGGGTCCTCTGGTGTGAATTTCTCTGGGGGAGGGACTCACTATGTCCTTTGCATTTTTTGTCTTAGGAAGAGGAGTTGAGGGGAAGGAGGTGGTAAGTTTCTTGTTGGGGCCATGTTAGGCCCCCCAGCATTCCTCTTATTAAAAGGGGAAATGAGGACATCAGCCAGTTTTCCAAAAGTGCTTCTGAGTGAACAGGATCATAGTTGTCCTCAGTGGGACGAGTTGGGTGTCATTAGTACTGTATGGGTTTGGGGTACATTGGGACAGGATTTGGGAGTGGTAGAAATTGAGTGGCAACTGCGGCTAACAGTTTTTTTAACCCTGTCTTGAATAAATGAGTACAGAATTGGATGACACAAAGGGCAACGGTTAACAATAGGAGGGTGGCGATGAGGGAGCCCTAAGGTACAGTGTCCCATGGTCTGTCAAACCAGGATCCCTCATTTGGAGACTTGTTATCGGAGCTGGGTGATGCCCTCTCCCCTAGACCAGACTTGTTGGTGTATAAACAGTAGGTCTCCTGTAAAAAAGTATAAATGCCCCCTTCCCCTGCTGTGAGTAGATTTAAGTCTCTAAGATGATTGGAGTGGGTGGGTAACTGGAAAGTAATAAAATGCTCCAGTCTCCTCTGTGGGCTCCACCCTTACACCTTTCAGGATTATGTAATCAGAGAACATGGGCAGGATGAAAAGACAGGGCATTAACCTTCATGGCAACTGGCTTTCACCAAGTCCATGGAACCAGACTCTTATCAATTTAGCTGCATAGTTTTGGTCTGAAAGTCCTATCAAACCAGAATAAAACCCTTATTGGCTTCATCTGATGCCTCTGGTGATGCCACTGCCCAGAGCTCAGATGAAATTTGGTTGTTGACATTATTGCAAGGAAGAAGTGGTTTCACATACAAATCTGTTCAAACTTGAGTTCTAGGTGTGCTCTGGACAGTGCTCAGAGGTGATGACCCCAGGCAGAGAGGAGACCAGAAACTCTGTCATTTGCCAGTGGTGGAACAGTGATACAGGAATAGTCATGGAAATGGGAGTGCAAATGAGTCTTTGGGGACTTGATTGGCTGTTGGATTCAATGATTTGAACAGCTCCAATATGGAAGTGAGATTAAATTTCTTTTGTGCAAGAGTAACAAGAGAAAAACAGATTTGGCTGAATATTAAGAAAAATATGAAAAGGTCATGGAGTGTGCTGGAAAGAGCACAGGAATTGTATTTAGAACACGTTAGTCTGAGGTGGAACTCGGGTCCCGCTGCTCCCTTCCCAGGAGGTTTAGCCGCTTACTCTCTCTAAAATTCGTTTCTTAAAATGTGAAGTGAGGATAATTGCATCTATCTTTTAGATTTGGGGAGGATAAAAATACTGAAATGATGAAGCATTTAGCATGCACACACACGTTAGGGAGGAGTACTCAGTGGGGTCGGAGAGGCCGGACAGCCCTTTTCAGGGAATGGCAAATCCAAAAGGACAATAACCCTATGAGTTGCTTCCAATGTGGGAACTTTATGAAAAATGAAATATCTTCATTCTCCCCATAGGCCATTAAGGAATTCACCTAACCATAATGAGTTGAATAAGTTTCCTCAGTTCGGGTTTTAGGAAATTAGAAGTTGAAATGTGTATACCCTGTATGTGTAAAGATTACATCTGTGTGTATTACGTATAAGGCTAATGTGTACATTTTAATGTTACCTTCTGGAGACGATTTCTTGGCCTGGGTGAATGGCTATAACCAAAGAACTACATCTGGCAGGAAGAAAGGGCTGTAAGTGTACAAATTCTTGAGTGAAGTATTTCCTAGTGAACAGAAGATATAGAAGGGACAGAATTCTTTCTGTCTGTGGATGAACTTTTAAGCACCCTGGGGAAGTAGCAAGTTTCCTACCACGGATGAGGCTGGAGTTAGTTAAAGATTAGTTGAGCAATCATTGGAGGGGGAGGTCACAAAGAATTTTCACATGTAGATTGGAGAATTGAAGTTAAATGGATTTTAACAATTTCCTCTCTCTTGTTATTCCATTTCCTTGTAAGACTTTAAAACCTGGAAGAGTAGGGAAGGATCCATGACTGATCATACTTAAAACCAAGAAAATCCTCAGATAGACTTGACAATGGAGACAGAAAACAGAATAAAACAATTTCCTCAAAAATAGCTTTGCCTCCTCGGGAAATGCAACTTAATTTCTCCTCTTTGTGAGTGAAGAGAAATGGAGGGAAAGGCTTTTAGGCAGATGTCACAATGGACGGTGTGATTTTGTACCATTCTGGGGAACTGACACCAACGAGAACCCACAGAACAGGAGCCAGGATTCACCCTCTTCCCCAGAAATCAAGGGACCTTGAGCTGCCAGCAATTAACCTGGTAGCTTCCAGACGGGGAGTATGGCATCTCTGCTGTCCAACAAGAATGATGGGGCTATCCCAGTGTGGTCTCAAGAAAAGGATTTCAACTCCAAATCCCAAATGAGTTAGAAAAAAAAGAAAGAAAGAAAATGAGAGAGGCCAAAGAGTAAAAGTCAGAGAAAACTAAATAAAGAGAATGAAGAGGCAATTTTAGAAACTAACAACAATATGAAAGTCTTTTTAGTAAGTTTTGTGCAGCCTCAACTGTGGGCAGGATGAGGCAGGATGGACAGTTCTTACATTGCTCTGTGTTTTTCTTTTTCCTTTTTTTAGAAATAAAAATAGTAGTAACCAATTAAGAAATCCCGTATCATCAGGAAAAGTAGAAATAATATATGTCAGGTGTAGTTCTATCCCTTAAACAGGGCTACTATTCATTATTGTGTAATTCCCTGCCAGTAGTTATTTTCAGTATAAGAATGTTTGGTTGAAAATAATGGCCAACTGTATATTTAATTTTCATATAAATCCAGAACATTCATTTTGGCTATTTTAAGCCCTTCAATAATGCAATTTAAAAACTGTAGAATCTCCTTTAAGTAGATCCACGTTAACTTATTCCTTCCTCTTTTTGTTTTTGGACAATGATATTTACTTCCGTTATACTTACAGTTGAACATTTTTTGAATCACATTTTTGTTCACAATTTTTTTTTAAGTTATACTACTAGCAAGGGAATTATTGGGTGTGAATATAATCCAGGGTTTGATCTGTAATGTTGCAATGAGTTTTCCAGTTGCATTAGACAAGCAAAGGCGGTGTTTGACTTGTCAGCACTTCCTGAGGCAGGGCTTGGGTAGTTACTGTAACCTTTCCTTCAGGATAAGGTCTGGGAATTAGTCATTAATTTGTCTCCTGAGAAAGCCAACGTATAGCACTTTGCAGAAAGCTGCTAATTAATCCTCCCAACTCCCTAGTGGGAGAGGGAGGTAGAAAATGTCTCCACTGCACTGTTGACTAAGAAATGTTGTTAATGGATGTGACAGACATCAGTTTAAATTGCCCAGATGGGGGAGAGCCCTTCTGCTAGATGATTATGATTTTCTGCTGAAAATGGTCACTCTGGCCCCAGAGGTTCGCTGGAAGATTCTGGGCTGCTGTGTCTAACCCCATTCACTGCCTCTTTTCTGGTGAGCAGGTGAACCCTGGGCTCCATTTGGGACCTACTCATGTGTTTCCCATAATCTTTGTGTGTATGACTTCTCTGCAGTCTTAGAGCAATCATCACATGGACATCAGCCTTGAGATGGTAATTAGAAATTCCTTGTCCCATTTCCCTTCAGACCTTGCCCCCACTTGCCTGTGGACATCCCCGGATGCCTTCCACCTTGTTCCTTAGTCTCCATAGTAGCTAAGGCTGATTTCAACACTGGCACAGAATTCCTTTTAGATTTCATATCCTCACACACCAGCAATAGCCCCCGTGTAACCCTGACACGGTTCTGGTCCTTTTATTTTGTTTTTGTGATTTTTTACTTGCTCACTTTACTTTTTATTTGGAAGTAATGTCAAACTTACTGAAAAGTTACAAAAATAATAGTGTTCCAAAAAACACGGGTATATCCCTTTCCTAGACTTACATGTTAATAACATATATCCTAGTCATTATTTCCTATTAATCTGTTGATCAATATGTTATTTTTTTTCTGAGCCGTCAACGCGGCTTTCTCTAAATATTTTAATGTGCATCTCCCCACCCCCAGGTGCTAACCATATACTTGGTGAAACATCACATTAACAACCAGAGGGATGTCCCTTGATAAAAAAGGCTCCTGGGCATATAACATACCTGGCGGCTGCTATTTCATGAACTTGGAGAGAAGCTTCCTTCCAGGTGTCTACTATTGCCTAAATGGGCCGTACATTTGATATCTTTTTACCTTCATGGGCGTCTCTTTATCTGGACTGCTTTCTTCATTTTCAATTCCTCCTTCATATTACACTGTCAGTTCCTGAAAATTCTAATGTATGTTTCAAGGACCGGTTAATACGTCCCATTCTCTGAACTTTCCCTGGCAGAAATTTCCCTTATAACAACTCCCATCATGTTTCATTTTCCCCTCTGTGTTTTTTTCTATCGGATGGTGAACTTCCCAAAAGATAGAGACTCGAATGTAATATTATTTTTTCTTTATTTCCAGCCATGAATATAGTGAGTGGCATGTGTGAAGCACCTCTACACACTTTGAATCATAGTAATATAAGTCCTGCGCCTTTATTCATTTACATGGTTATTCCTTATTTTGTTTAATCTTTTACTTTACTTCTCCTTTTGGTGATTATTTCTTGGTTCATTTAATACCCATTAATTCAGCTGTTACTCTCTGCAAGCTGTTGTGACAGTTGCTCGAGTGGGAACTTACATCAGTTAGGGATGATTTTGGCTGCAACACAAAAAAACCCATAGTCAAGACATCTGGATAAAGGCGATTTAGTCTTTGATGCATCGGCTTGTTCAGACCATCCGTTCTCAGGCTTATTCTTTCACTCATCCACAGGCTTGTCAGTTCATGGTCAAGGAGAGCCACTGTAGCTCTAAGCATCACATTTTTATACGTGTATAACTGTATTTAAGGAAGAAAAGGGACGTTGTGGATAAAAGGGGGTGTCTTTTTGTTGGAAGAAATTTGTTTTCCAGGAAATCCTCCAGAAGACTTTTTCTTCTAGCCTAACATTTGCTGGAATGGGGTCACATAAATAAACTAAGTGGCAAGAGGAGTTCAAATTTGAGTACCTGGCACAGAAGAATAACATTTTCATGCTTGTTTAGGACAATTATTAATCATACTTGGGCTGAGCCTGCCATCATCACAAACAAAACCAAGTTTCTGTTAGCAAAGAAGAAGAGGGCAAAGTTCTTGGATAGAAGGATCAAGTTGAATGGCAGAGTCACGAATCAGTAGTCTATTTAAGAAGCAAAACAAAAGCATAGATGTTCCAATAGATTTAGAAAAGTGAAAGCAGACATATGTAACACCTAGAGGATAAGAGGAGGGGGCAGCTGCATTACACAGACATAATTAGTGTTAGTGAGGTCCAGTAAGGGTGTGAAGTGTGGGCCAGGAAAACCTTCGACGTCCCAGCATCAGCAGGCTGGCACTAACCAAGCTTAAGACTCATAATTAGCTTATCCAGAGTCTGTTCCATGGGGTACTCTTTCCACTAGATGTCCTTCGGAAAATAGAGGCCATAGCTAAGGTTGAGAGAGAGGCTGTCTGGACTTAATTTATCAACATGGACTGTGAATTTTCAAGAGGAGTTGTAGTGGTAGGGATTTCCCAGACCCACTCACTATAGATCCCTTTATCCACGGAGATACTCAGAAGGTTAATTTAGCCAAACACATTTTGATAAGCATAATTCTAAGTGGTGAAAGGAGAACTGAGAAGAGAAGATGTGGGAGCCCAATCCTAGAAAAAGAACCTTGATGATGTTTAGTCATATTATTAAGAAAAATACTAAAACACTGGTAACAAAACAAGGTTCAGTGACCAGAACTTGGGCACCAAGAGAGAATAGGTCACAGAATCCAGCTGGTCAACTAGACATTAGCAGTACAGGTGTTTGGTACTGATTCATCTGAGCACTGGACTAGGAATCAGATAAATACCATAAATTATAGAAGGAACCTCCCAAGAATGAGCCATGTTCAGGGTAAAAGTGGAGGGTTTTCTTTTTTTTTTTTTTTGAGACAGGGTCTCACTATGTTGCCCTGAGTAGAGTGCTATGGCATCACAGCTTACAGCAACCTCAAACTCTTGAACTTAAGCAATTCTCTTGCCTCAGCCTCCCAGGTAGCTGGGATTACAGGTGCCCACCACAACACCTGCTTATTTTTGGTTGTAGTTATCGTTGTCGTTTGGCAGGCCTGGGCTGGGTTCAAACCCGCCAGCTACGGAGTATGTGGCTGGCACCCTAGCCGCTAAGGTACAAGCACCGAGCCAAAAGGGGAATTATTTTTATTTTGCAAGAGGTGGTGCATTGCTGGATGTTTTCAATCATGATTGGGAGATCAATTCAAAGCAGGACCATGGAGAGCAGGAAAGGAAGAACAAGTTACAAAGCAAGACTTCACAATGTGTATGTACACGTGCTTATGTCTGTAGGACACGTCAGCAGATGTGTGTGTGATACGTGTGCATTACACAAACAAGGAAGTCCCTTGAGTCCTTTTATTTATTATCTTCAGATGTGTATAAGTGATTAAAAACAGCATGTCTGGTTTCAGGATAATTTGGGTGGGTGATGCATTAAAAAAAATCTCAAATAAAATATGCTTTTTCAATTTTTTTTTTTTTGCCTTTTCAATATTTTTAGACATCCAGTGAAACAGACCAAGAAAAGTATCACTGCTTTATCCTCAACATATTATATATAATAATATCTTATTTGCATAAATGCATTTAGAAGGTCTGGCAGAAACCAATCTGTTGGACTGTTCTAAAAACGTGCTCTACCATTAATCTGTAGAAGTTCTTCTGGAAAAACTGTAAGGAATCAATAAATTGTAACAGTACACATTTCACACCCGTTAATCAGCACATCTTTAATTAGTTGTTTTCAACCTGCAGAGCAGATGAAGGGTAGATGGAGTGCTGTATACACAGTGTTACATTGTTATAAATTGCAGGCGTGAAAGCAAGACAAGCAGTCAGTGGCGCCTTTCTTTAAATGTCTGTTGGGATAAAGAGGAGGGAGGTGGTCATAATCTGCTCTCTTGGGCCCAGGGAGAACGATTGACCCTTGATTAGTTTGAAGTGATCTAGGACACTGTTTCAACAATTAACAAAATTAGAAAGAATACTTTCATCTTTGGAATTTACAAAGGCAATCATAAGATTACTTTAAAACACTTGAAGTGTTTTCAAGTAAAGACTTGAACATATGTATGTAGCTTTGCATGAAACAAAGTCCAATCAATTCGGAGCCATAAATCTTAGTCAGGAGGCCTAGGACAATGCACTCAACCTTAATCTTTCTGGAATCTCTTACTATCATTGTTCTTGGACCCTCGGTCTCTTACTTTGCCCCAGGATTTCTATTCTATCTCACATTTTCCTTTCATCAGGACCCATCTATTGATTTGAAAGGTTATCTCCTCCTACTCTAAAGATTCAAGATTGGCTACATTGCTGAATTTCCAGTTACCCCCAAGGCCAAGAGCTTTTATATTACTTTAGCTACTTTTGTTACTTTTGGATTCTGTGGGGCTACCTGTCCATGCTGGAGTTGCTGGCCTGTTTCCTGAGAAGAGACCTGTTCCTGTTGTCTGAGGTAGCAGGAGGGTGGGGGCAGGATTCATGGTCTCGCTCTGGGGAGGAAAGTTTCCCTTCATGGCTGAGCTTCATCAGACTAAATTGTTCTTGTTGTTATTAATTGTTCCATCCTCAACATGCATGCCACACACACACACACACACACACGCACGCACGCATGCACACAGGCACGCATACACATAGCAGAAGTTAAGGAACAATTTTTACATTGAAACAAGAAGCTACACATCTATAGTATTTATTACTTATAGTGTAACAACATGAACATCACAAAATAAAACTAGAACATTCTCTTCCCCTTTCCCTTCCCTCTTCTCAACCATTTCTGTCCTGGAGCCATAAGAGGGGGCGGGACAAAGTCTGTGTTCAGGATGCTTGTTGGTGTGTGTGTGTGTGGGGGGGGAGTTTGGAGCACAAATGGGAGGGAAAAGTCCCAGTGCTGGTTGTCAGAGGTGAAACGGGGGAGGGGATGTCCACAAGTAGGGTGGCTTATGAGGTCAGATAGTTAAAGTTCCCAAACTCATCCTAGAAAAAGTGCTACAGACCTCTTTGCTGAGTATCAGTACGGTCACTTCAAAGTCCTCCCCCTAGGAAGCTGTGCACCGAAGCCAGCACCCAGTCCACCGTTCAAACCAGTTTTGTAGCACTCTTTCTGCAATGGCCATCAGAACTGTCATCTTGCGAACTTGAACAATTAAGTTTGCAAATTCATCCTAGAAAAAGTGTTTTGAAGGGTGGGCTAGGTGCCGGCATCAGTGCATCACTTCCCAAGGGGAGGACTTTGGAGTGACTGCACTGGTACTCAGCAATGAGGTCTGTAGCACTTTTTCTAGGATGATGAACTTAATCATCCAACCTTGTAGTACAGAATGTCAAAGTCCAAACAGAATGAGAGAATCTTCATGGAGAAGAAAATGGTGACAACTAATAGAAGATTGGTTATATAGAGAAATATTGATCCATATGTAAATATCTGAAGGAGGACAAGAGCCATGCTTCTCCCTGAAGGAGAAGTTACCTACAAATCAGGACAAGGAGGAAACTGGAATGAACCTGGAGATGGAGGATTAGAATTGCCAACATTGACCTAAACTCATGGGTTTTGATATATACAGATCGGTGTATAATTATATGTGGATATAAATATGTGTGCATGTCTGTGTGTGCAGATGTGTGTGTATATGTGGGTGCATTCCTTAGTTTTGTTAATTCTGAGACCCTGGAAACAGTGACACTCTAGATATTATCTATTTTTTTTTTTTTTTTTAGAGACAGACTCTCACTTTGTCGCCTTTGGTAGAGAGTGTCCTGGTGTCAAAGCTGACAGCAACCTCTAACTGTCTTGGGCTTAAGTGATTCTCTTGCCTCATCCTCCCAAGTAGCTGGGACTATATGCACCTGCCACAATGCCTGGCTATTTTTTTCGTTGTAGTTATCACTATTGTTTGGAAGGCCCAAGCTGGATTCAAACCCGCCAGCTCTGGTGTATGTGGCTGACGCCCTAGCTGCTGAGCTCCAGGCACTAGGCCTAGATATTATCTTCTAAGTACCATTCTCCTCCATAAGAAACCAGAGTGCCTTGGAGAAATGGGTGATTTGTGAGACGAGTGCAAGAAAAGCCTGGAATATCTTTTTTCTACCAGAAAGCAAAGAAGTTCTTAAAAAATGGTTAGGGTTCCACATGTAAGTGAGATCATGTAGTGTTTTTATTTTTGTGCCTGGCTTATTGCTTTTAGGACAATGTTCTCTGGATCAACCATGGTGTGACACATGACAGAATTTCTTCTTTTCTAAAGACTGAATAATATTCTACTCTGTATATATATACGTATGAATGTATGTGTGTGTATATATTCACGATATGAAATATAAATTTATAAATATATATGTTATATATGTTCCTTAGTCTCTTTTCCATCCTTGACAGATACTTGGGCTATTTCCACATCTTGTCTGTTGTGAATAATATCTCTGTGAATATGGGAGTGAGCGTATCTTTATGATGTGCTGATTTCATTCCCTTTGGGTATATACCCAAACAGGGGATGTTTGGGTCATACTTGTCCTATTTTCAATTTCTTTAGGAACATTTACATTGTTTTACATAATGGCTACAGTAATCGACCTCCCTACCAACAACCCAGGGATGCCCTTTCCTTTACACCATCAACAACACCTATTTTTTTCTTCTTTTCTTGAGGTAGGGAATAAAACAGTGGTTACTGGTTACTAGGGACACGGTGGGGGATAGGAAATGAGATGTAGGTTAAATTATAAAAAGTAGCAAATGTGTAGAATGAACAAAGCTAAGGTTCTGATATACATCACAAGGACTCTAGTGATTAATATAGTAGGTTGTAGTCAGAATTTTTGCTAAATGAATAGATTATAATTGTTCCTGCCATAGGGATTGTAGGAGGATAGGTAACTATGTAAGATGATGGATATATTAATTTGTTTCACCATACATAGTAACAATATTATATATAGATATATGTACATATATATCTTATGACATCATATGGCATACATTAACTGTACACAATAAAATTTATTTTTTAAAACATGATGAATATATATTAAGTGCACACATAAGCCTGCTTAAATGGTCTCCCACTGGCCAAATTTGGGACACGTTCAGCATCATAACAAATAATGATAGTAACAGACTGTAGCTCCTTGAATTAAAGAGGAAAAATGATTCCATTCTTATATAACTAAGTCAACAAATAAGATACATTTTAATGAGGAACAGGATATTTACATAGTTTCAGAGCACCTTTTCACAAAATACTTATTAATTACAATAGTCAATAGTAAATTCATAGCGGAGAAGCCTGCAATGCACCATTTTAATCAAGTAATCAGCGTGAACATCATTACCTATGGGACAAAGTCTATATAGGACATAATCAGAAAAATAGGACACCACATCTATAATGTGTGATCGGAATCTAATCATGAGAGAACGTCAGGAAAACGCAGCCTGAGAGATGTTTCCGTCCTTAATCTTTGAAAACATCAAAGTCATGAAAGGTTGACAAAGATTGAAGAAATGCCACAGATGGAAGGATACGGCTGATATGACAATGAAGTATAAGGCTGGACCCAGGATCTTCTTCTGTTACAGAGGACATTGCCGGGGACGACTGGTGAAACTTGATTGGAGTCTGGGAATGAGATGATAACAATGGAGCAAAGTTAATTTTTCAGGTTAAATATTTGTATTATGATCATATATGAACACGTTCCTTGTGGGAAATGCATACTAGAGCCCATCCCTAACCGCTGAGCCACACACCGTCCCGATCTGACCACACACCTGTCCCGGTCTGCCCACACACCTGTCGCGGTCTGCCCACACACCTGTCCCGGTCTGACCACACACCTGTCCCGGTCTGACCACACACCTGTCCC
>NW_003852403.1:3584969-3604848 GCF_000181295.1 Otolemur garnettii | reverse complement strand
GGTCTGACCACACACCTGTCCCGGTCTGACCACACACCTGTCCCGGTCTGACCACACACCTGTCCTGGTCTGAGTGGCAGGCGAAGGAGAGAAGCTTCGTCTGTATCTGCAGCCCCTTCCCACTGCTCACATGGCTGCCCGGAGCTGCCTCCTCAGATCAGTGGCAGCATTAGGTCCTCATGGGAGCACAAACCCCACTGCAAACTGTGTGTGCAGCGAGGGATGTAGGTTGGATGCTCCTTATGAGACTCCAATGCCTGATGTTCTGAGGTGGAGCTGAGGCAGGGATGCTGGCACTGGGGAGCAGATGCAGATACAGATTCTCACTAGCAGAGAGGTTTGACTGCACAGATTGACATAATAAATCAACTGCTTGCAGACTCATATCAAAACCATCCCCACCCCACCCCCAATCCATGGAAAAATTATCTTCCTTGAAACCAGCCTCTGGTGCCAAAAGGTTGGGGACCAATGCTCTGGAGTATATAAAGCACAGTGGAGCATCAAGTCAGTAATTTACTCTAAAAATGTTTAGGGAGAAAAAATTTCTCTACTGCATCGGAAACTTCCCTCTAAATTCAGGTTTGTTTTATAATTACGAAATAAAACTTTAGGGTTGCTTCAAAATTATGAACTAAAACTAGATGAGACGGGAAGACAAGACACACTGCTGAACTAAGTGTATGCATCAAATAAAAGTCGCTGCTCCAGGATGAAAGGCCCTTGTGACACAGGCTGTGGGTGTGATTTCTCCATAAAGGCTAAGAGTAGCAACATACCCATTCTCTATGCCACGGTTCCAAGGCAAAATTGATAATTCTATACAGCTTACATCAAGACTGAAGACTTGGAATTAGTCTAAGCATAATCGAATTAGATGGACTTACTTTTGGAGTTTGGTTCCATTCTGTATGTAAGATTTCTCATGAAAATAAAATGTTATATAGGGCAGCCATAAAGTTCGTGTGCAATATAGTTACAACTGTGGCCACCCCGTATTTCACTGCCTCCTTGCGGATATCTTTGTTACCTTTAAAATCCTTGGGCAACGCCTGTGGCTCAGTGAGTAGGGCACCGGTCCCATATACCAAGGGTGGCAGGTTCAAACCCAGCCCTGGCCAAACAGCAACAAAAAATAGCTGGGCATTGTGGAGGGTGCTTCTGGTCCCAGCTACTTGGGATTGCACTCTACCAAGGGTGACAAAGTGAAACTCTTGCCTCTAAAATAAAATAAAATAAAATAAAATTCTCACTGTTACAGGCAATTATCATTAGCATAGCCTGTCACTGGCCTGGTTTGACGTGGGGACTGACACAAGTTGTGACTAATATCCAGCCTGTGTTCTCAAATCGTGGCAAGGACTGGATTTCATTCATTGCTGTGAATGACTTCTTGCCAGACACCTGAGATCTGAACATCCAAAATCACACTCCAAGGAATTCCTGAAATCAGATTTCTTTTGAGAAATCTGATATCATATAACCATTAGCTTGGTGAGCTTGTCCAAGTGAAATATTTCTTTGAAAAATCTCCTTCAACTTTAAGCCAAACACGGGATACCATTGTTTTTAATCTCTTCCTGTTGGATAACAAAATTCACCAGACTGGGCAATTTGTAAACACCAGAAATTTATTTCTCTCAGCTGGGAAGGCTGAGAAGTCCAGAGTCAAGGTGCCGACAGAGTCAGGGTTTGATGAGGCTTTCTGCTCTGTGTGAGGACTGCTTGCTGTGTCTTCCAGTTGTAGAAGGGGCAAATAGCTCCCTGGTTTATAAGGATCCCATTCATGACAAGATCCCATTCATTAGTCCATGAACTAATGGTCTCTGAAAGGCTCTGCTTTGGGGTTTAGGTTTCAGCGTGAATTTTGCAGGGACACAGACATTCAGACCATAACTCTTCATTCATGCAAAGAGCAAGTCTGTTGATTGTGAAGCCAGTAATCACCACCCTTGGCCAGTTGCAACCACTGTGTACAAACAAAGGGTAATTTAGCTGGAGGCATATTTGGGAGGACATTTCTCTTTTATTGTTTGTTGAAACAATAAAAGAGAAGCTGCCAGAAGTTACAGACTTTTTAACACTTCCATTTAAAATCAGAAAAGCTATGCTCTTGTTGATATTGGAATCAAATCACTCCCACGCCCCTCTAAGATTTCTCCAGCTGTAAGAATTTCATGGTCATGGCTGAAAGACCCCTGGTTTATTATCCAGTCAATGACATGCTTGTGATTGCTGAAGTATTAAAGCTGTAGACATTTGAGCCACTTCCTTCCCTCGTTTGTAAAGAGTAAGTCCAACACTGGGCTCCATGGTAGTGTTAGGATTATCTTCTGAGTCCGACCTTAGCCTGAACCCAAATCCATAATCCACCGTCCGGACAAGAGTACATTCTGAAGCTTGTCTTTGTGTCTAGCAAGTACTGTTAATAGGAATATAGCAAGGACACCTCTTTTCCATTTTACCTGAAGACAGATGTATTAAGTATTGACTCACCAGTTGTTTACAAAATACTTTCAAGGAATAAATGCAATAAAAGTGCTCAGTATAATTATTATTATAAAATTATAACAGAATTATTTAGATGAGTCATTTTAAAGCTCTTCATTACACATGATTGGATATTATGTTTATTAATTCATTAAGCTCTACTTCAAATGCCAGATAAATAAAATGCATTATTAATATGTCATAAACTAAATGGAATAGTGCCACACAGACCTATTATTTTTAAAGTGCCTTGCAAATATTAACTAATTCATGCTTACTGTTCCTTCAAGGACAACTTGTATAATTTAAGAGGAATTGTTATAGTAATTTTGTCTTCATACAAAATCTTTACTACAGACTTTTTAAATTTTTCAGTCCATCTTTTGTTTCTTGAAGGAATATACAAGTATGCTTATTTTAAAATACAGATACATATATGAAAATAAAAATCATTGTTAACCTTAAATTACACAGATAAAATCTATGTTAATATTTTGGAAATTATCATTTCAGTTTCCCGGGCTTATATTTGCAAATTTGCATGCCTCTCTCTGTGTGTGTTTCTTTATTTTATAGCGTGCTTTATTTATTTCACTTTCACTTAAACATATTAAATAAAATACTCTTTTCCCACAGTTTATGATCCTGTCATTTACGATGAGCATGAAACCTTTTAATAACAACTAGTAAGAAAACTGGAGCACATCAAGACTATTTCATGAGCCAACTTGGAACCAAGGCACCAGCAGGGTTGGAAGCCAAGTCACCAAATGTCAGCTAATTCAACCAATAACTTTAATAGATTTAGACACATCAAATATGCTAAAAGTCCATGAATTCACAGTGATTCAATAGAAGACAAAATTATCCTTTACCACTCTAGGACACTTGTTAATCAACTTATTATTTAAAAAAAAACAATGTGTAGAAGGAAAGAACCAAGAATGTATTCTGTTTTGTCTTTTATCTCGTCTATTAATAGGTAATCAAACAGTAGGGGAAATTTCCTTTATAGAAGTCTAATACAGCTGGGCAGTGAGAAAGCACGCCTTGAATTAGTGTATCACCATTTGCCGACTCCAAATGCATTAGCAGATCAAGACATTGATTATTAACAACTGGTAACATCAATAACTGAGGGTACAACCAGACACCATATGGTTCATGGTGGAAAAGAAGCACACTGCCCATGAATTGGTGTTGAGCCTGGTTCTGATCAAACCTCCAGATCCACCTACTGATTTACAGAAATACAGGCAGTGGAGAAATATACCAGATGACACAATGGGTGAAATGAGCAAAAATAAGACCCAGGAAGCTCTCTCCGGGGTGTCTAGCCTGCAGCAGGTTATTTAAGGTCTGTTTTCTTTCTCTGTGGTGTTGGATATTACAAAAAGTACGTACAGACCTTTTCTTTTGTTCATAGGCTTTCATTAGTGCTTGTGTATTTCTTGTGTAGATCAAGGCGGCTCTTATTCTTCCAATGTGTAGCAGGAAAGAAAGAAAAAAAGGTTGAGGCTGGGAGCGGTAGCTCATGCCTGTAATACTAGCACCTTGGGAGGCTAAAGTGGATGATTAACTTGAGCTCAGAAGTTCCAGACCTGTCTGAGCAAGAGTGACACCCCTTGTCTACTAAGAACAGAAAAATTATCTGGGCATTGTGGCAGGCACGTGTAGTCCTAGTTACTTCAGAGGCTGAGGCCAGAGGATCTCTTGAGCCCAAGAGTTTGGCTTTACCTGGGCAACAGAATGAGATTCTGTCTCAAAAAAAAAAAAAAAAAAAGAATAATAATAGGAAAAAAGGTTGGACACTCTGCTAAGAAATAAAAAACTGGTTTCTCCACCATCAATTTTGAAAGGGAAAAGAAAAGAAAGAAACCTTTAGGGTAAAAGAAACTTCTGGAGAAATAACAAAATAACAGCCCACTGTAATAATGTGGACTTCATTTATATCCGAATTCAGACAAAACGGTAAAAAATCTTTTTATAACATGCATGGAACAATTTGAAATGTCAACACTGAATATTTGTTTATTTAAGAAAATACTGCAGATTCTTAGGTGGCATAATGGGATATGAGCGTATGTGTTTGTATGCTATCCATACAAAAGTATCCTTTGAAAGGATACTTGTCATATGGAGATCCTGAAAAATGTGTGTCAGTGAGGTTATAGGAAATCACTTTAACATGATTGGAAGGTAGAAGATAACCACAAGCTGATCATCACTGAAATGTATGTTGGAATCATTATACTTTTTATTTACCTTTATGTATTTTTAAAATTTAATGATAAAATGTTTAGAAATACAGGAATATCCTGACTTTTATTTCTTATAACAAGATTATCTTTGAAGACATGAATGCCAAGGTTTCCCAGGACATGAATAATCATCTATTATTGCTCATCCAGGGGATTGTGGGGTATAAATCCTACAAACTGTGACAGCCTGGAGAAAAACTTGAATCCATGTACAATTTTTATATTCCAATTTTATTACATCCCCCCCCCCAATGTATTAGTTTTCTGAACACTGATTCTTAAATAGTGACCTCTTTTCCCGTTAGGATGAAATGACCCTGTTGTTGCATTTGCATATGCAGTGTGTGTTCCAGGTCCCCAGAGTGTCCCTGGGCTAATCCTAAACCAGGGTCCACTGAGTTGTCATTTGGCTCATGCTTTAACTCCTCTGTTCCTTCTGCATTCCTTTCTCAGTCTCTCTCTCTCCCTCTTTCTCTCTCTCTTTATCTCTCACACACACAGGAGAATCTCCCAAATGTCTGATTTTTGATTAACATTTATATTCAAAAAGCAGATTGAAAACTCTTGTGTGTAGATTAATTGGGTGACACCAGCAGCGACAATTCCCTTTTTTGGCTGTCCTTCTACGACAGCCTCTTCCAAACTTCTGCCTAATTCATGGGCAGCTTTCTAGAAACCAAATCTTTTCTTGGGAGTGGGGTATGGGATGGAATCTTTCTTATATGAATTTCATGACGCCCATGTTTTCAGCTCCACCCCACCTTCAGAAGCCCCCGATTCTATCCATCTCAGATGCTGTCCATTGTCACCTACAGGAGTGACTTGTTTTCCTGTTGCTTTTCACCTCCACCTGCACAGGTGTTAGGTCTCTGAGGTGTTCACTTCCTAAATCTGCTACGACTAGCAACTTTCTAGCTTCCAAATCACTTTTGATGACTCTAGATAGCTCTGCTTATTTTCTTTCTTTCTTTCTTTCTTTCTTTCTTTCTTTCTTTCTTTCTCTCTCTCTCTCTCTCTCTCTCTTTCTTTCTTTCTTTTTGAGAAAGAGTCTTACTATGTTGCCCTCGGTAGAGTATTGTAGCATCGTAGCTCACAACAATCTCCAACTCTTGGGCTTAAGCGATTCTCTTGCCTCAGCCTCCCAAGTAGCTGGGACTACAGGTACCCGCCACAATGCCTGGCTATTTTTTGTTATAGTTGTCATTGTTGTTTAGCAGGCATGGGCTGATTACGAACCCATTAGCGTCAGTGTATGTGGCCAGCTCCATAACCGCTGTGCAACAGGAGTCGAGCCATATTTTTGAGTGCTAATGACTCTTATTTTCCTTTTTTTGTTGTTAAGTAACATTTCGAATGGCTATGTTACAGGATGAAGAGGGTCTAGCCGCCTCTCATTGTCAGCCAACATGCAGCCAGTATGGTGGATAGGTCCACCAAAGTTTGTCAGAAGGCTTGTGATTCTGAAGAACAGTGAGAGTAGCCCCTCCAAATTTGTTCTGATCTTCCATCTCCAAGATCACAGTTTTATACATAAAAGTTCAAAGCAAAGACCACATTAACCCTTATTTTAAATAATAATCAGCATAACTCAATGACCTATTACAACATTCCAATTCAAAAATTAATCTCCAAAAGCAATCCACCTAAGTTGTTCCAGATAGGCATCTTTTTAGGGTAGGACCTATATTTACAAAACAATAAGGAGGAGAGATGGACGTGAAGGTCACTTACAACTTAAACCAACCAGACCAGCTGTGTCATGTTAGCCCCAGCCTGACTGATTCCATCTTATTTTCACTTCATCTTATTTTTAAATGATCAGTTAGAGATCATTTTTTAAAAAAAGAAAAAAGACTGGGCACCCATAACACAGTAGTTACAGCACCAGCCACATATACCAAGGCTGGCAGATTCGAACCTGTCCTGGGCCAGCTAAACAACAATGACAACTACAGCCAAAAAATAGCTGGGCATTTACAAGCAGGCACCTGTAGTACCAGATACTTGGGAGGCTGAGGCAAGAGAATCTTAAGCCCAAGACTTGGAGGTTGCTGTTAGCTATGATGCCACCTCACTCTATCCAGGGTGACATAGTGAGACTCTGTCTCAAAAAAAAAAAAAGCTAAAATCATGACAACTTGTTAAAGATTCTATTTAACATCTTGATGAAGAAATTAGTGAGATCTTACAATCAATTTGAAGAAAAATCCAAGGGAGCAGATACATTTATAATAAGGAATATTGAAATGAATGTATAAAAAGAGGGAAACTGGTTTCTTCCCCAGTGGGAAAGGAAAATCAGCCCAACCTCCACCAGACAGGACCTGGATGGGAATTATTTTGCATTGCTTTACTTAAGATATATGTTATTTATGTTATATATATTTATTATATTACATATTTCCATTTCTTATACTATTTCTGTTTCTGATTATCATTGCACAGGTTCATGGCAAAACTCTTAAGACCTGTAGGACCTGAAAATATAAACACTTTTTGAGCACCAATGCTTTTCACAAGTCATGTTATGTTTTCCAGTAAAGCTGCAGTAAGAGATTTGTAACCCTTCATGGTAATCGGTGAAAAATAAGTAAGACTGTTGTATTAATTCTTGCATTGAAGTCTCTTCCCTTTTTCCAAATCCTCTTCTTCTGGTATTTTTTCTGTCTCGTGGAGCAACTTCACTCCTCCCAGCCGAAGCACCTGGAGATTAAAGCTGTCATCTTCCAACTAAATATAGTTTAAACATAGTTCGCTGGCAGCTACATAATTTCTATAAAATCAAGGATTAAGGTCAGTAATGTGGTTGGAA
This sequence comes from Otolemur garnettii, assembly GCF_000181295.1. NCBI lineage: Eukaryota > Metazoa > Chordata > Mammalia > Primates > Galagidae > Otolemur > Otolemur garnettii. The sequence goes on along the minus strand of NW_003852403.1, from coordinate 3,597,285 downwards.
CATGGCAGGGAGAATATCGAAACTGTGTCCGTATAACATTTTACATAGAATTAAGAACATAGTGATTGTCCACAACAAAGAGTGAGAAGGCACTAGTAGATCTGGAGGATCTGGATGTGTGCTCCTCACTGCTCCTATCCCAGATACCCTTGGCCCTACAACTGACTCTCCTCTGCCCTTTGAGGAACAGCTAAAGAAAAGTAAGGGCACCAGGGTTTAATGGGGGCAGGTAGATGAAGAGTCATCAACAATGGACTGCTGAGGAAAGATGGAGACGGGACTTAGAATATGTGTGGGTGGTGATTTTCACTCAGCCCCTTCTCACTTCTTAGAACATAGACTCATGGGGATAATTCTCAACCTTTACTATGTTTCCTATTCTAGAAATACATGGCCTGTGCAGAAGTTCAATCTTGTCACTCATTGTGTGTGGTTTATGTCCATCCAGGTTCTTTCTAGAAGTACGTCACAGCATATCCCCCAAGTTTTCAAGCACATGACAAATGTGATTTAACTTTTTGTTACAGTGAATCAGTGTCAAAGATAAACCAAGCTGGATGCTGGTTAAAGGCAGGAAAGACAAATTTGATTCTGTCAGTAACAACTATTGCAATAGGAAAGAGAGTCCACTGTTCACTGAGTTCAACTTTGCCAGAACAACAGGCAAAGAGGTGTTAAGTGGAGGGGTGTGCTGGGACAGGCACTGAAGGGGGACAAAGGGATGTGCATGTGGCAGTGGTGTGAGGTTAGACCATGTGACTAGGCCATCTGGGTTGGTAATTGGTACTTATCTAAAGGAAAAATAAACTCCTTTGTCAAGTGGCAATGGTGCCAGTTGGAACAAGTTCCCCACCAGAATTAGGCCTTTACCTTCCCATAGGGACTAGGAGAGTGAGAGTTATCTCCTGGACTGTTCACATTTTAAAGAGACAGACAACTTCCCACACATCCGCCCTTACACCCTGGTTGTCTTAAAAAATAGTTTTGTTTTGTTTTTTGGAAAATAGTTTTTGGTGGTAAAAAATTTGCATCTAAAAGGGCAGAGAAAGAATTTATAACTAAAAGCTTTCTGAAATGTATTCTCTAAGAGGGCATCTGGGGCCTATAAACTTCTTACCAGGTTTTGACTGGAAAAAGTAGTCAATTCTCTTGGGTGGCTGATGTCACCCTACAGACAGAGTCTTAAGCTTCTAAAAGCCATGCTAAAGTTTGGTTGCGTTTCCTAATGCAAAAGTTTGAATGAACTGGTTATTGCCAAGAGTTTTTTGAAGTTCTCATTAGACAAAGTTTCTTTAAATAACCCACAGGTGACCTCATTGCTGTAATGGTGGACATTTGTAAAAAAAAAACATTTTTCTAGCAGATTACAACCCTGTAAGCATCTCAAAGACTCTGGAAAATCCAAGAATTCCCAGGAAATTCACCCTGTTCAGTCAGGGAAGCGATATAAGCACAGGGCCAGGTGGCATCGTGAGATTACTTAGAGTTCAGGGAAAATGAAAAACCAATAAGCAAACAAACCAAAGTACAGGGACCTAGTTCCCAAAGTATTAAGCTTTCCTAGCTTCATGGTGTGCATGCATGCATGTGTGTGTGTGTGTGTGTGTGTGTGTGTTTTCCTTTACAGGCAATGCCCAATATTCCCCACCTTTAGTATTTCATGACTGTTATAACAGTGTTTCCTTAGGTTTGACTAGGTCACTATTCATTAACTAGGATACTGGCACTGGGCTATGCTTATAGCTGCCAACTCCTCCCCAAGAGCTATTAATTCTGTAAAAAGTTTTGGTACTTAATATGCTGCCTCTTAATTTATGGCATCTCATTAACAAACAAAAACAAAAACAAAATAATACCTAATGTTATTTGATTTGCCTTTACTATATCAGCATGAGGTACATAACTCTGACTCAACTGTTAATAAAAGAAGTGATTGCAAATTCTGGTGAGAAAGTGATTCATAGTTGGGTAAATCTCCAATGATTTTGACTTTGAATATCACAGACATTACACCATAAATAAGCTTGAGATGGTCACTACAGATTGCTGGATTATGCATCTATATTAGTGTGTGGAACCGTGGCTAACTGGTTAAGTGATTTCCGAGACAGAAAAAGTTAGAGGTAGATGTTTCCTCTTGGTAATCTAGAAGAATTTCCTCATAATCACTCTACTGTTTACTTGATATTTTTATAGAAGTTAAAAAAAAAAAGAAAGAAAAAAAGATTCATTAGTGACTTAGCTTTTGCATAAGAAGTAGATACCAGGACCCCACCTACCGAGATCTGGCAGAGCACGTCTGTCCACAGAGAGCCTGGATTTCTGTATTTCATCAAGTGGTTCTGATAGACTTCAAGCTCATGCATTGGGAAAAACTGCTGTCAGACATTTAGCACATTGAAACAGAGAAGCTTTAGCTCAAGTTTGTATACAAAAATCTATAACTGAGGGAAAGTTAGAATTAGGCTGGTAGTTGGGAGAGGCAGAAAGTAAAGGGCAGCTATAGAGATAAAGAGGGAAAGGACTAAGGCAATTAGGACAGCTGTTTTCACTGACCCATTTCATTTTTTATTTAGTTTAAACCTATAAGAAGAGGAAACATGGACTAAGTATAAGGTGAGGTGGTGGGAGTTGAGACGAGAGGGAGGTGACAAGGTGACTTTGAGATGTGGGGTCTAAAGCAGGAAGCTAAGCTTTTAGAAATGAAGGATGACTGTGTGGAAAGGATGTTAGAGATCTCAAATTAGAAAGAGAGCTCCATGTTCTGGGGCAGTGCCTATGGCTCAAAAGGGTAGGGCGCCAGTCCCATATACTGGAGGTGGCGGGTTCAAACCCAGCCCCGGCCAAAAAAAAAAAAAAAAAGAACAAGATCTCCATGTTCTATACTAAAGGGAAAAGGAAAAATATGTCCAAGGAAAGACAAATACTGGGGATATCTGCCTAAATATAAATACACATGCACACATACCTTACATACAGTAGAACCACCATAGTTGACCATGTCCTTATGTAGACTTAATTTTCATAGACAGGACATGTATCACATGCACGTATCAATACACTAGGCCTGATTTCTTGTTGATCAGCTCTACATGTTGACCAGTTTTTTACAGTCCCCTGGGTGGTCAACTTACAGAGATTATACTGAATATGAAAGAAGAGTATGTGGGATAAGTGAGAGAAACCAGATATCTATCTTAGGATCTAAATTTATAAACATTTCATGTGGGTAAGGACATTGTTTTTCCTATGGAGCCCTGCAGTACTTTTAAAATATTTCCAGAAATTCCTAGATACTTCTCCCTTCAAGAAATGGAGACTAACTCTCTTCTTTTGAGTATGGGCTTGATAGAGTATTAACATCCAGCAAGGACAATATTGTGGAAATGAAGCAGAGTGACTTTCAAAGACTAGGTTATAAAAAACGTCATAACTTCTTCTGTGCTGTCTCTTGGATCATTCGTTTTTTTGAAAGCTAGCTGCCATGTCTAAGGATGTTCAGCAGTCGTATGGAGACTACCATGTGGCAAAGACTTGAGGCCTTCTTGTCTACAACCAGCAAGGAGCCTGGGCCTTCAGCCAACTCTGAATGAGTCTCACTTCATGAAGGCAGACCCTTTGGCCCATGGTTTTCAATTGAAGGTCATTTTGTTCCCCAGGAATTTGTTGCTGTAGAAACATTTTTGATTGTCACAAATGGTTGGCGGGTGGTACAACTGTCATCTAGTGGGTAGAGGACATGGATGCTGCCAGAAATCTTATAATATATAAGACAGTCCCTCAAAAATATAAAGGATTGTTCAGCCCCAAGTATCAATAGTTCCAAGACTGAGAAACCTTGCTGTGGTCCCTGTTGAGTCTTTGATATGTGCTGGCTGGTGCACATCTCGACTTCAATGTGGTGAGAGACTCTGAGGCAGACCACTCAGCTAAGCTGCCCCTGGATTTCTGAGGCCTTTCAAAGTATATGTTCTTTTGAAAGCTCATTTTGGGGGTATTTGTGCTGCAGTAGAGTACTATAGTCCCCAAAATGTTTCCCTAGGCAAGAGTAGTTACTTTAAGGAACTGAATCAGGCTAGGTGTGATAAAGGTTATTTGGAGGGCACAAAAGTGACAGGAAGAATATGAGTAAATATAAAAGAAGATTTGGCAGTAATGTCTGGTTTATTATCACAGCTCATGAGGCTTACCTAAGGCTTAATTAGTGGTAATTAGAACAAGTGGTTTGTTACAGCTGACATGTATATGTTTAATAGCTCTTGGCGGAAAGGCACTGGTAACTGTCAAGATTTTTGGGAATAGATAAGGGGGCTTACGGAGATGGCAAAGCATTATGTAATCAATAGGTAAGGAGAAATAGAAGTTATTTATTAACAGTTTCAACGCTGAACTGAGTTGGTGCTGAATGGAGAAGTTAGGATGGAAAAATACGCTTTCACGATGATGCTGACATTTTTGTAAACTTCTGTGAAGGGCTCAAACTTGTCTTACACCAGTAAGAGAAGTTGAGGCCAGCGCTCTCCACACATGACTGCATACAAATTCCCAAGATAGCTTGGGAAAAGGCAGGTTCTAATTCAGAGAGTCCAGCAGGGAGCTGGAGATTCTACATTTGAGTAGCAAGTTCAGAGAAAAGATAGAAGAACTTGATTCTGTAAGGAACTCATTTCTTCTCGTAAGACCTCAAACGTGGGAAGAAGATATCTTGATTAGACAGATATTTGGAGGATGAGAAATAGGATCAATTCTCATACAATCTGTTCAGGTTTTAAAAAAAAAATGTCCTCATATTCCTGCCAGTACCTGTGAAGAAAACAGGAATAGAGGGTGAAAGTGGTAGGGAAAGGGAACTGTGTCGTAGCTGCAGGGGCCTCACCAAGTTTGGATGACTAGGATTTCTGCCATCCACACAATTGCAAATATAAAGGACTGGAAGTGTCTCCTTTTAGAACTGCAGCACATGCACACTATTTGTGCAGCATAGCAGTGCAGTGTCAGAGAAGAGGTACTACGGTGGGATTTTTGTTCTTTCACGATGACTATGGCAGCTGAAATTTGCAGCTGGAAAGCCAGCTGCACAGAGAAGTTAGACAAGAGGACTACGTTATTTGTGCAGTTTGGGGGGCTTGTGAAATACAACCAAAAATACCTTTATTTTTTCCCCTTGGTTTTCATGGGATGTGATTTTAGGTAAATATGTCATGGTGACAGGCTGGACATGACTCCTTTCCCTCAGAAGGGAAGGTTGAAGGAGCTGTGTTGAATGAGAGGATTTAAAATGCATTTTATTATACTCAAGAATTTTATCTCTCGTTGCAGGCTTTTTGGCAGGTAGTTAAGATTCCATGCAAATCATTTTGAAATAAAGAGGGTTTGTGTATTCACTGGCTGTGTAGTGTGAAGTCTTCTGAATATAGCCTGGTGTCATTTTCCCATAAAATGGGCAAAAATATAGTGCTGACTGAACCTTGAGTTAAAAAATAATTCAGAAATAGCACTTGTCCCATCCCTACAATCTCATAGTGTTCAACCTAATATCTAAAAGTCATTTCTTAGAGGCTATTTAGGTAACCGAGAATGCTTACTGACTTCTGGAGAAAGAGAAGGTATGTAGAAAATAGGTATAATTGTAAGCTTTTAAATAAGTTCAAATATAATACATTATTTTTGGTTGATAAAGAGATCAAATGATTAAAGAATTTAAACAAAAAAAAATAGATAACTACATTACCAACAGACAAAAACATTGAAAAATCTTTATATAATCTCTATCTTCTAAATACAAGAACTTTCGTGATTTTTTACTTTTTTTCTCTCTCTCTCTCATGGTAACACCCACATACTGGATGCCTCAGCGCAGCTTGTCATATAGTATCATCCAAAAGAACAGCAAATTTGAAAACAGAGAAGCTTGAAAAAATTAAATCTCTACTTTAGGCTTTCTTTTTATTCAGTGTGTGTTTATCCCGAGTCATCAAGCAATACTTTAGGTTTTCCTGAATGTCCTGAGGAAGGGAAATCGTGGCAAACAAATTGCAGTAGAACTTTGCGAGTTCACTATCTCTGTATCTCTCCTCCAAAAGAACTACTCCTCTTCTAACCCCTCCTCAAATCTTTAGTTCTTGAGCACCCATATCCCATTTTTCACCCGGCTTCTCTCTCTCTCTTTTGTTTTTTCTATCAACCTGTATGGAACATCGCTCAGGTCTTCTAGGACCCTGACAGGAAGGGTCTGTTAAGAAAAGGATGCTCCTCCCTCAGCAGTCATGAAGCAAGAAGAGGATCTAAAACATTAAGATACTCCCCCTTTTGGCATGGGTTCGAGCCCAGCCCGGGCCTAATAAACAACAATGACAACAGCAACAACAAGAAAAAATAGCCGGATATTGTAGGGAGCACCTGTAGTCCCAGCTACTTGGGAGGCTGAGGCAAGAGAATTGCTTAAGCCCAAGAGTTTGAGGTTGCTGTTAGCTGTGACACCATAGCACTCTACCCAGGGCAACACACTAAGACTCTCTCTCTCTCTCAAAAAAAAAAAAACAAAAGAAAGAAAGACACTCCTCCTTTTATTATCTGCAATATTATGCATTACCTACCTATGTTGTAACAATCCCCTCAAAAGGAAACAATGATGAGCTCTTAGCCAAGGTATAATGTAGGGTCTCAAGATCCACCTCAATCTTACTCCTGCAACCTCTGCCCTCCCCTCTCTTGCCCTCTTTTCCTCATTCCACTGGTCTCATAGTCTCATTCCAGCACTGCAGGGATGCCTCCCCCCACACACCTTTCTACTTCCTTACCTTGTTCAGGTTTGACCTCCTATAACACCTTCTTGATAAGACTGACTTTGACCTTAGAAAACTTTAAATGTCTACCTTGAACTCCTCATACAAGCACTTAACACATTCTACATTATATGTGAATACAATTTATTTATTTTACGTATTTTTTATCATCTTTCTGTTCTTTCTAGAAAATCAGGTAAGATTTCTGTTACCTGTAAGGGTAAGATTTCTCTTATGTCTGTTTTGATCCCAAGATCAGTACTTGAGACATAGGGGTAGCTCGTCAAATTCCTTACTTGGAGGGGCTGATTTCATTTTTTTCTTCTTTTCTCTTTTTTCGTATTATCTTTCTTTTTCAGACGTCAGCATCATTTTCGAGTAACTCTAAATCAGTTTGTTTGTTAATGTGACAGATCTTAGCAGTGTTTGTTAGTAGCCCATGGTGATGTCTTTGTGTACATGAAGCAGATTAGAAAAGGGCGCATGAAAAGACAAAGTTACAAGTTGTGTAACTTGCCACCCTGAGCCTGGGCTGGATGTTAGCTGTATTCCCCATGGGCTGGGAAGCACTTGTGCAGGGGGAAAAAAAAAAAAAAAAAATATATATATATATATACATATATATATATATATATATAAAAACTTCACAACTGCACATCAGAAATGAATGCTGTGAGAATACTACATATTCTCTGGGCCCTAAAAAGACATCAGTAAATATCATAAATAACTTTATGACAATGAATTTGACAACTTACATGACATGGACAAATACCTTGACAGACACAAATTCCCAGAGTTCATTCATGAAAAAGTAGATAATGTAAATGTCCCAAGATCTAGAAAAGAAATTGGATATGTTGTTAAGTGTCTTACATTAAAAAAATAAAGATATCCAACCACACCACAGTTGGGTCACTGTTGAAGATTTAATAAAAATTATAAAATGAAATAATCTGCCTCTATATAAACTCTTCTTGAATAGTTAAAGGAAGAAAATATTTTCTAACATATTCTTTGGGGCCACAGAATTACCCTAATACCAAAGCCAGACAAAGACTGTACAAGAAAGGCAAAACATGAACCAATATTCCCTTTGAATATAAATGCAAAAATCTTTGATTTTTTTTAGACCAAGTGAAGTCCTACTTTATGTAAACAGCACATCACATCATGACCAAATGATGTTTATCTCAGGGATACAAAATTGGCTTAACATTTGAAAATTAAACATTATGATTCATCATATCAACTAACTAAAACTAAATTAAACAAGACAAAAATCAAAAAAAAAAATACAACCATCTCAAAAGATGGAGAAAACTAGATTAAGAAAGTTCAACATTCATTCCTGATAAAAAGCATTTGGCAAAGAACAAAAAGGGACTTTCTCATTAAATGGCCTCTCTAACAAATCTTCAGTTATCATTTTTTTTTTCAGAAAAGGCTGTGTGTTTTCCTTCTAAAATCATAATTAAGACAAGCTCATGTTTTACCATTTCTGTTCAGAATTTTGACTCTCAAAATTATTATGTAAACTTAGAGAAGCCAGAGGGGGGAAAAACAGTGTGTACACAATGATTCCATTTAGAGAAAATGCAGACAAATCTATCATATCGGAGAGCAGAGCAGGGGTTGCCTGGGGAAGGGGACACAGAGAAGAGCGAAGAACACTTAGAAACTTCTGTGTTGATAGATAGACCCATTATTTTGGATATGCCTTTGGAGCTATCCCATCGAAAAGTAGAGACAAATTTAGGTCCATGCTTTCATGGGTGTGTACATAAACGGATAAAAAACATTTATCAGGTTTTTTTTTTTGTCATTTTAAATATGTGCAGTTTATTTTACCCATGACATGTATATAAAACTGTTAAATAACCGTTTCTCTTCAAAGATTTCGCACATGGGAAATACATGTTAACTATGCCATTTTTAAGGGAGAAGGAAAGAAATAGGCTTTACAATTTTTATTTTTCAATAAACCTGGAAAATGTTAAAAGGGAATGACAAGACTGTACTTGTTGCTTCTTGAACCATGGAACTTCAGACATGACTATTTTTTCCTAGACTGTACCAATTCACGGATTTCTCATCTGAGCACGGATCTTTGAAATCCAGGTGTGGGTGTAGTCCCAGAGAGGTAGCAGGGGAAGGGGTATTATAAACACGCCAAGGGAAGGAATAATGGATCAGGATTTTATTTTAGCCTTATTTCAATCAATGGCAGTTGCATTGTTTGTTTGGATGTTGTTTTCGTTTGTCCTTGAAATATTCCTTTAATTGGTTGTCTTTGCTCTGTTGTGACTGGATTTTTGGCACTGCTGGTTCACAAGCAGGACAGCAGGAGATGGTTGTACATAAAGCCGGTATGACAATAGATAAAATAATTTGGCCGGCTACTTCCGTGTTCACTATTTTTTCCCTGTCAATGTTTTCCTGACGGTTACAACATTTGGCCTCCTAAATTCAAAATGTACGGGAACAGGTGGTGAAAGCTGAACCTCTGTAGTCATGGGCCCTTAGGGTTTCACTCTTCCTTTGAGGCGTCTAATTCATACATTTGGTTAGATGCTAAAATTTTCTCACAGAAACTTCAGTGGACATTAAAATTGCTTTTGCAAATGATTTAAGAACATTCATATATAAGTGGAAATGCTAATAGCCAGCTAATTGCAGTGTTAGAATAAATTTCAGAGGTAATTTTGACTATCAAGCTTCTATTCATTGCCAAACTTCAGAAAAAAAAATAATAAATTTTACATAGAAGAGTACTGAGATTTCTGCTGAGGTTCTCTATTCAATTACCTTTGGGGTTTTATTATATATTTTTTCTATTTATTTGGGTTCATTATACAGTACTGTCCACTATCTATCAATCAATCTGTTAATAATATCTTTTCTTAGGATTCAGGGCTTGTCAGTTGTATTTTATTTTACCGGGACAGAGAATAGTTTGTAATTATCTTTTTCTGAAAACTGGCCTGTGTTATTATTGCTATTTTTAGTTTTAAATGTTCTCCTTTCTTCCCATTTTAGGATATAGTTCTAAACTTTTCTAAGTTGTTTTTTTTTTAAAGTCTGATGGATTTATCGTTAATACTTTAATCTGTGTATAGTGAGTGATAAAGATCTATTTCCTACAGCATTTGTGCATACATTATTCCTTCAACAAATATGTACTGAGCCTTTCCCATATGCAAGATTATGTGCTAATGGCTGAAGGTCTTGCTTGAATGTTTATTTATTCCCTCACCTAACAATTATTTATTGAGCTCTTACTATATTCTAAGCATTGTTCCAGGAATGAGGATATAGTAGTTAAAACCAACACGTAAACAAATGAGCTAACTCAATTCCTCCCTCATGAAACTTGTATTCTACTGAGGGAAACAGATTTCTCCCCAGGTCCTGAGCCTATCTCTCACGTGTGTGTGTGTGTGTGTGTGTGTGTGTGTGGTGGTTGGCAGGGGTTTGATGTTATCATTCTCTAGCCAGAGCTAAGACCCCATCTGTGGTATATTTACATACACATGACTATAAAAGTCACAAGGGTCTGCTGAAGTCTTATGGAAATGAATACCTTGGTGCCCAAAATGGAAATGTAAGCACTGATGAAATGTCTGTCTGAAATGAAGAAAAAGAACAGATGCTCCAAATAATGCAGCAGACAGAGACCAGAGACCCTTGGGTCATCAAAGCTTCCTGCCTTTGAACTAACAGACCCAGATATACAATGTTTCATCAGTGGTTAGGGCTGGGTTTCCATCTGTTGGGAGGAGGACAGGTTCTCATGGACGGTTTGGAGGATAGAATATACCTTCCTCCCAATACCCAGATTAAAACCAGCTCTAGAAAGCAGGGAAGGGAGCCCAAAGTCGAACGTGGGTGATGGATGATGTTGTTGGCAGTATCGATGTCATATTTGCTATGACATTGTACTTATGTAATCCTGTTTCTAAAGTAATAGATTTTCACTGTGTGCTGCTGTGGCTGTCTCTCCTTTTCTTTCATTTCTTTTAGTATTTTTTGAAATGACTTTGATATGTAAGAAGAAACACAAGAAGAGGGGCAGAAAGATGGTGGGGGGCGATGAGGGCTGTGAAGGCTGCTGGCTGTTTGTCCATCAGGTTTAATCACATTCTTCTTTAGGAGACTTTCAAAGCTACCAGCAAGGCTACAAAACACTAATTTCTTTTTTTTTTTTTATTCAAATGAATCACTTTGTGAAATGATTGTATTTGTAATTAACAGAAGACCTGGGGTATCCCCTCCTCAGAAAGATACTTAGACACAGCCAGTCCTTGGAATTATCAAGGCCTTTATCTCAAAACCACCCAGGAAACAACTTCAATTCTCAGTGTCATGCACAGAGACAGTCATGGTTCAAATAACCACGTAACGTTTCAGGAGGGCCAGGCTGAGGCTACAGAGCAGGAAACAGACATGTACCACGTGCCAAGGCCTCAGCATTCTCATACACATTCCCACCTCCTCCCTGTCCTTCATGTATTTGCATCCTGTCCATCAGTCGTCTTCAGTACTAGGCGATTGAAAAATAGATATCTTGCCAATAAATCCAGGAGGCTGTGAAACCTCCACGACACAGGTTTAAGCCTTGCCCCCTCACTGGGAGAGAGCCTGTCATTTAGATCCTCACAATGTAACCACAGGGTCTTATGCAGGATAAAAGGTGTCTCTATTTCACATAGTAAGGAGCAAAGCTAAGAGCCCAGCACGGACAGAACCTCTCTAGGAAGCCACTGGTGCCACATGCTACTTTTTAATTTTTTGCCTTGTCTTCTCTGGCATTTAGCTTCCATCCTAAATTTGTTCACAAGATAGCTACTAGGGTCCCAGCCATCACAGCTGCATTCCAGGTAGAAAAAAAAAAAGAAAGAATAAGGTAAGGGTAAAAAGTGGATTTTTGAAATGCATTTCATGACTTCTATCTGTAATCTCTTAGTTGCACTTGTCACTCCAAGTAAAAAAGGAAGAAGGATATTGAATAGATAACTAGAAGTCTATGACCATAAGGGATTAGCAAAAGAGGAAGAGGACTTCCAGGAGTGTTAAGCCATTGGCCTCAGTAAACATGAAGTGAGAAAGATGGTAGCCATCATCCTGAAAACACAGCGTTCCGTGAGCTCGGAGAGACCGTCAAGAATCTCAGCAACTCATGAAGGGCCACAGCTAGACATATGTTCTTGTCGAGGGGAGATAATAGCACCATCACAAACACTAGAACATGGTATTAACATAAATGCTAGAAATATGGGGACTGTGTGAGAATATTTGAGGCTACAGTCAACCCACGGCTTCAGGTTGGCCACCTGTGATGGCTACATTTATAGTAAATATTCCATATTCTAATATTATCTGGACTTTGAAAAGTCAATGGCAAGAGGTTTTGCCTGGGACAGGAAACACATCCAAGCCAAGTGACCTCTGAGGTCACTGACCTCAGTTGAATATAAGATTTCATTGGAAGCTAGGATCAAGGAGCTGGGCAGCCTCCTGCACTGGCCCAT
>NW_003852403.1:3571335-3584768 GCF_000181295.1 Otolemur garnettii | reverse complement strand
CTGAGCTAGTAATTGCTTTCAAGAATGCCACCATAGAATTTTCCTCTGCACCATCTCCTTCCTGTCCTTCATGTATTTTCATCCTGTCCATCAGTTGTCTTCAGCACTAGGTGATTAAAAAATAGATATCTCGCCAGTAAGTCCAGTAGGCTGTGAAACATTCAAGACACACACTCCCAAGATTGTTTTTCATCAGTGGTGGCTTAGTAACAATTTACTAATGAAGATTTTCTTTTAATTATTGGGGGAAAGGCATTTCTTAATTAATAGAAAGGAAGATTGGTTTTATCCAGATTAATTATTGCTGGGAATGTGTCCTAAGCCCAGTAGGCACAAGCTATTTAAAGTGATCGTATTAGCAACAAAGTTAAGCAGCTTGGGGTTTTGTCTTAATAATGTGGACCATGGTAATTAAGTTGTGGGTTATGAATAGATGGTCTTCAGGGAGTCCATGAACTCATACAACTTGGTGCAATATCTTCCATAACTTTCTTAGTTTCTCAAGGTACATAATGGGCAGGTATAAGCAGTATTCTGTGGCATCACTGTCAACCCAGGCCCCACAACCTGCACTCCCAGGCTCCATGACACCTGCTATCACCCCAAGATGGTACAGCCATCAGTCATTTCAGAACCCATCAACAGGGAACTGAAGTCCTGAGTTAAGGAAACTGCTGAGACTAACTCAACCAGGTCTTGCATTGCAATTTTCATCACTGAACGATCAAGATGTTAGTATCTCATGCTTTTCATTTTTCACTGGTAGTCTATAGCTCATGATTCCTGGCTTCTCATTATGACCCCCATTTCTTCTCTTTCTCACAGTGTTCCATGATGCCATCTGGAATTCAGTTCCCCACTTCATGGATATCCTTCCATTTCCATTTTCAGCCATTGTTTGGAATGCTAGTTCTATTCCTCTGTTGAGATGTTGACTCTCTAGTCGACCTTCTTTGGGAAAGGCTGGTTCCACCTCTGCTCCTCAGGTTCTGAAAGTGGGTTTGGTGTATGTCTGATTATACCCTTCTCATAGCGTTTACTTCTTCAGTTCTTGGAAAGTAAGTATTATTCTTTACAACGCATTTTACCACAATTAATCTTATCCTGGCTCTTTTCATCTACATTTTCATAGACCCCCATCTTTGATTAAAACATTGAAACTATTCCAGTTCTTCACCATGACCTTGAGCCTCACCCCAATAACCTTTTCTTCCATTTGGTCATATCCACCCACTTCTACCATCACACCTTGGACCTGCCTCTATGTTGATCCCACTGCTCTGTTCTCAAAAATCCTTGTCTCCATGTGATCGTCTTGTTCAATTGTACATACCTTCATCTCCTTTTATTAACCTCATTAGTATCTCTAGTCCTGGATGTCTTCTTTTTTCATTCCAGTACAGCAGCCTTAATATTTTCATTTCCTTCTTTATCCTGTTAGGATTTCTTGGCCTGTCCATTCAATAACTTCATCACACCTCTACGTCCCAGAGTGTGCAGAAGATTTTTGAGTCCTCCTCTTATAGGAAATCAGAACAGTGTGTATTTTAACCTGCTGAACCCTGCCTTTCTGTGGAGACTTCATTTCCCCCTGGGTATCCTTTATTTCACTCTACTAGGTTTCCCCCCTCGGGATACATATCACTTTCTACACACAAGTTCAGCCTCTTCTTGGTAGTCAGTGGTTATAGTATTTCTTTTCCTTATATACTTTTGGAGTCTCTTCCTTAGTGATATTTCTTTATCCTCTATGTACGCAAGTCCTTCAGAGCCTTCTTATAGTTCCAGACTCACCAGTGAGCCATAGACATTAATAACTTCTTCCCTTGACTATCCCAATGGCAAATTGAATTCAACTTACAACTGAAATGTCAGTTTTCCCACCTAACCTGATTGTTCTCCCGGCCATATTTCTCCGGGTAACACCGTACCTTCATTAAGGTCCATAGGCTAAAAGCCCCCACCTCCTCTCTGACTCTACTCTCTCCCTTATTTGCCATTTTTTAAATTTGATTTCCTCTCAGACCCATGCATTTCATTTTGTCCTCATCTCTACCCTAATAGCCAAAAGTACCATCTAAAATTTTTTGTGCTAATGTTGAAAAATTTCCAGTCTGACACTGCCATATGGTTAATCCCATGAATCTTCTCTCCAACTGTCCCTAGCATTCCGTACAAAGTGCAGATCTGATTTATACCTCGGGCTTCTACCCTTCATGTTCCACCATTAAAAGCCATTGGTGGTTTCCCATCGCTCACCTTGCTTCTCTAAAGGCAATATGCTACAGATTCTTATTCTTAATACTCTAGCGCTTTTGTTTCCTTATACTTGAATATGCTAATAGAATATTTGTGGAATGACTTAATACATGCAGGAGACATCATAAATGCAGAGTTTAGTGGGGTAGTTGGACATGATCTAAGAACTTTCATGCAAAAGTGATTCTAAGCAAACATCTGTTCCATTTGTAGGAGGTTCATTGGCCCCTGAGTTAAAGTGAGGAAAGCGGGGTTCTGTGCTTCTGCTTCCCTGTCTAGTCTCCTTGCTATGGTTTCCAACTCTGGCACACAAATGAGGCACTGACCTCAGGAGGGGTCACAGGGTAGCCTGGGGCAGGAAGAAAGCTGGCAGACTTACGAGATAATTCTATTGGCGGACTCTTCTCCCTACACACAAAGGCTTGTGTTTCTACTAAAACGTGCATCAGTGCTGTGACAGTGTCATGGTTTTGTGTGTAAACACTGCCCAAAGGGGCCCTTAAATGCCTGGGGTCTGTGGCAGGTGTGAAGAAAGCTGTCCCCATCACAAAGAGCGTGGCTTAATGATATGATGCTAAAATTCCCTTCCAGCTGTGACTTGGATTTCTTAATCCAAGTGGAATAGTCAGCCACCACGGTGCCCACAGACTGCAGGCAGCCCTTCAGCTCAGTGCTGAAAAGCATTAACACAAAAGCCCCACAGGCTGAGAAAAAAGGCTTATTTATGTCAAGATCTCTGGCCTAAGAGAATGTCAAAAAGAAAGGCAAGTAATACAAAAAAAAGGAAGGCTTGAGAGAAGAGGTGAAAGTATGTGACCTGGCCTGTGACACCCCCAGCCAGGCAGCATCAGGTCTCACTCCTTGCAGAGGGTGTGAGAATGCAGATATGTGCTTCCGAGGGTTACTCTGAGCTTGAGGAGCTGGCCACAGGATCACTGGCAAACTTCATGCTTCTGCTACTTAAGTCTTTGCTCATCTTGAGAATGGCTCTCAAGAGCTGTTGTGGTTGTAGTATCTCTGATAATCTAACACTTACATGCATATACAAAACTGATAACATTAAAACATTTTTGATTCAGCATCTATGAATATTAGATTATTGCTAGGCAACAGAAATATATTGATTAACTTAACGTAAGAGCTAAATTTATACATGGGCATCTCCTTTTTTTTTGAAACAAAGTCTCACTCTGGGTAGAGTGCCCTGGTGTCATGGCTCATAACAACCTCACACTCTTGGGCTTAAGCAATCCTCCTGCCTCAGCCTCTCGAGTAGCTGAGTAGCTGGGACTACAGGTGCTTGCCACCGTGCTGGCTAGTTTTTCTATTTTTAGTAGAGACAGGTTCTTACTCTTACTCAGGCAAGTCTTGAACCTCTAAGCTCAAGCAGTCCACCTTCCTTGGTCTCCCAGAGGGCTAGGATTACAGGTGTGAGCCACCACACCTGGCCCTTGTGAGTTTCTTATTTGCCATTGTAGTTCTTTAATAGAAATCAGAGAAATGAAAAATCAAAGGGACTTCCTTCCTTCTTTCTTTCCTTCCTTCCTTCTTTTTTTCTCTCTTCCTCTTCTGCCCCCCTTTCCCCCTCCTCCTCCTTCTCTCCTCCCACCTTCTCTTTTATAACTTTTATTTGCACACTTGGCTTGTACTTCTACCTTCAAGGCACTTTGAGAAAGAGGCTGACTTCTGGCAGAACAGCTCAGAGCAGCTGGGTTCTCTGGAAATGCAACTTTGTCATAAAGTTGGCTTCATCAGATTTATAAGGTGACAAAAATAACTACTCTTAAATGATATTGAATATGGCTATTATGCTCATTATTTGGGAATCTGACTATATAAATCTCTTGAGAGTCTAGACTTTGACTTTGACTTTGACTAGTGAGGTTATCACAAGAATTACGGATTTGGTCTTACTACCCTCAGTGAGTTAAGCCTGCACTTTCATCCATGAGTCATGAGTCTACATATTATTAGATAGGAGTTTTTCTTGATAGGTACATGGCCAAAGTTGACCCAATTTGAAAACTGTAAACATCATAATCTTTTTTATGATAGTGAATGATTTTTATTATTTTTAAAAGTTTATTTTATTTATTTATTTATTTTTAATTACAAATTAATATGAGGGTACAGATGCTTAGGTTACATTGTTTTCAGTTTTAGGGTAAAGTTCAAGTTGTAGTTGAGCCGTTCACCCAAGGGGCTTACTGAATACCCTCAAGTTGTGCACATTAGGTGAGATCCCACCAATTGTCCTCTCTGCTCCCTTCCCCCCCTTCCCCTTGCTAGACTGTAGTTGTGTTTTATCTTTTGTGTGGAAATGTAGTTGTTTACATATTAGTTTCATATTAGTATTGAGTACATTGGATTTTTTTTCCATTCTTATACTTTACTAGGAAGAATGTGTTTCAACTCTATCCAGGTAAACTTGAAAGCTGTAAAGTCTCCATCTTTTCTTATGGCTGAATAGTACTCCATGGTATACATATAACGGTTTATTAATCCATTCATGGGCTGATGGATACTTGGGTTGCTTCCACATCTTTCCAATTGTGGAATTGAGCTGCAATAAATATTCTCATGTGAATGTCCTTGTGGTAAAATGATTTTTACTCGCGAACACTATAATCTTAGTATCTTGGTGTGATTACTTTTAGAAATGTCTAGACCAAACAGAAGAGATCTGTCAGGTGATATTTAGGACCAAGTTTCCATGTTTTATGTAGATTCTGAGAAAAGTCCTGGGCTCCACCAGAAGCTCTATCCATTGAATTATTCATTCAGGAAACAGGTACAGAGCACTTTGCATGGGCCAGGTGATCAAAGGCTCTGCGGAACCTAGGGTGAACATACAATAATTACACTCTCTCAGATGGAAGGAGGAGAGGATGAATTTGGGAACTTTGTCTGCCTTTGCCTCATAGATTACCTTTACATCATAGACCACCTGTATTTTATGGAAGGACTTTACCATCATGGTATTGGTAAAGCTCACAGACCCAGAAGGGCATGAATTTAAGGCTGAGCTATGCTACTTCCCACCTGGGAACTGATAAAGTAAGCCCAGTGCTCAAGAAATCAGAGACCTTTCTCCTCTTTATTCTTCACCATCATCCTTCACCACATCATCCCTTATAACTACCATGACCAAACATAGTCACAGCAGTCTCCAGGCATTGTTAATAGCTGGAAAGTGGTATCAGGTGTGGGTATAACTAGGATCAGTGATGCGTCTTGTTTAATTCAAATGTTTACAATGCTGTGAATTGAAAATCCACTGTCATAAAAATATGAAGTTGCAAAAATGAACAAAAGATGAAGGTCAATAATGTGGTCTAGTCGGTCATTTATAACAAAGAAAACAATAAATCAGGAAAAAAGCTCATGGTCATTGTGAGATGGAGCTATTTGGAGACTAAACTCAGTACTAAGTGTTATTTGCTTTGGGGCAATGTATAATTTTCTAAAAATAATTTCCTTGAGTTGAACAAAGATTGAACTTTTGATATTTTATTTCCCTAGTTCTTCCGTTTAATTTTGCTACCCAAACTTGCTGCCAATTATGGCTTATTTACTTCAGAATTCCAGAGCTCCCCAGCAATTTGCAGTGGCGAGATTTTATGGGACTGCTGGAAGGCATATTCCAAAACATAAAGAAACTTTGCCATTGGCGGGAATGGCCCTTCTGAGACACATTTATCAAAAATGTGAAATGAGAGTCAAAATGTTGGAACATATGGCTTCCTCCCCAACCCCTCTTTGGAGCCCAGGTGACAAGGAGAGACTTTTCCAATTAAAGAACACTTGACTGAAAGTGACTTTGTCTAGATGGCTGTATGAGTGTTTTTTAATTAATATGTTTATATCCTAAAGGGGTCAAGATGACCTTAGTTCTAGTGATAAGAAAAATTGTGGCCACTTGTCCTCCTTGCCTTCTTCCTTCCTGTTTTTCCTTTTTCTTTTTCTTTCTTTTTTTTGAGACAGAGCCTCAAGCTCTCCTCCTGGGTACAGTGCTGTGGCAGCACAGCTCACAGCAACCTCCAACTCCTGGGCTCAAGTGAGTCTCCTGCCTCAGTCTCCCAAGTAGCTGGGACCACAGGCGCCCACCACAACACCTGGCTATGTTTTGGTTGTAGCCGTCATTGTTGTTTGGCGGGCCCGGGCTGGATTTGAACCCGCCGCCTTAGGTGTATGTGGCTGGCGCCTTAGTCCCTTGAGCCACAGGTGCCAAGCCCTATCCTTCCTTTTCCATCCATCGTTTCTTCCCATCCTCGTTTCTCTTCACTCACATGCCTCTCTGTCTCTTTTCCTTACCTTCTTTCCCCACATCTCTGTTTACATTCTATCTCTCCCTCCTGGATCAGCAAATATGTTCCTCCGTAATCAGTCCACCGCAAAAAACACAAACACACAACACAACATAACACATACACTGAGAACAAACACACATGAACTCACATTCCCCAGATTACACTGCAAACTATTAGAACTTTGGTAATACTTACAGTTACTAGTCAGCTCAGTCATGCTTATTATCCCATCCTATGTCATTTTTTAGTACCCACATGAACAAACATAGTCACAGCAGTCTCCAGGCATTATTCATAGCTGGAAAGTGGCTACAGGGTCTGACAATAAAGTTCACAAACTCATTCTCAGAGAAAACGAGTTCTACTAATGCAGCACCTAGCCCACCCTTCAAAACAATTTTGAAACTCTTTCTGGAATGACCCTTGGAGCTGTTGTCATATTACCCTTGATGTCCTGAATGTCATCTAAATGTCTTCCTTTCAATATCTACTTTATCTTTGGGTAAAGAAAAAAGTCACTATGGTGGGGGGCAGGTCAGGGAAGTAGAAAGAGTGTTACTTGTTGACTGTCTACAAACTCCCTCACAGACAGTGCCCTGTGAGCTCATCCATGGTCCTGGTGTGAGAGCCACACTGTTCTCACACTAGGATTCTCAAATA
Organism: Otolemur garnettii; assembly: GCF_000181295.1. NCBI lineage: Eukaryota > Metazoa > Chordata > Mammalia > Primates > Galagidae > Otolemur > Otolemur garnettii. The sequence goes on along the minus strand of NW_003852403.1, from coordinate 3,577,539 downwards.
AGATTTTCCTAATTGTTTCCCTAGAGTTGTTGACTCCGTCTGCTATGCTTCTCACAGTCATCTGATTATTCTGACACAAAATTTGATGAATTTTTGCAATGTTTTCATCAGTCCTACTTATTACTGGCTGCCCTGACCCCTCATCAGTGATGCTTTCTCTCCCCTTAGAAAACCATTGAATCCATTTTCACACTGCTGTCTCTTTCATGCTACCATCCCCAGACACTTGGACTAACATGGCCCTAGTCCCTGATTTCACTTCCACTCTTGCCAAATTGAAAAAGAAATTTAACGTTTGTTGCTCTACTTCAAGCTCCAACATTCTCATGATAGCATGCAAAAACATACAATAATGATAACGAACAAATGAACATCGCTCAGCAAGACACCACCACACATTGACAGGAACACAGCTGTGAGACCCTAATATGCCGTGGCTATGAACCCTATCTGAGTTATTTGTATATTGCTGCCAAAGTAAGCCCACCGTGGCATGTTCATGAACTTAATTGTCAGCCCTCGTGTGATAATAAGTCTGGGGCCACAGTCTGCCTTGTAGATGTGTTTCCAGTCTGTGAACATAGCCTTGTCTGACCCCTGGGCTCCTCACCAGGGTCTGGCACACCTGTCACGCTTTAGTGAACTATAGCCTCAAAGCCTCGGCAGCACCTGTGAATCCGTGCCTCTCTCCGGAGCCTGGCTGGGACTTCTCTGTGGGTGATGTCATTCCATTGATTATAGTAGGTTAATGTGACCTAAAAAGACCAGAGTATTGTTTTTAGCCACATAAGGATTGGGTCTCTTTACAACCTCCCCAAAGCAATCATCCTTCGCTTCCAGTTAGGTAGCAGATTGCCTGAGGACCAAAGTCTGGCTTGACTTTGTTATTTCTGGCACTCGGAGGACCCCTGAGGGTACAAGGAACAGTGGGTTAGTCACCCTCAGCCCTTGGAAGCTGTGCAGAGAGCCTGGACTTGAGTTTGGACAGATCTGGGTTCTGAGTGCCAATCCTAGCCTTGTCACTGGCTCTGTGACCTCAGGCACATGGTTCAACTTCTGTCCTATATATTTCATCCTTTGTAAAATGGAGTACATGACACTTTCCAGAATGTAAAGTTGCTGATCACAGGCAAACCAACTCAGCTGAAGTAACTTAGTGATTCAAAGGTAAAACCAGCACGAGGGTCATCTCAGTGTCATACGTGTAATGGCGTCACCTGATCAGGTGGGAAATAATCAGGCAGCGGCCAGAAATAATTTGAAAATAAAAGTCATTAGCACTCAACAATATGGCTCTGTGCCTGTAGCTCAGTGGTTATGGTGCCAGCAACATAACACTGAGGCTGGTGGGTTCGAACCCGGCCCGGGCCTTCTAAACAACAATGACAACTGCAACAAAAATAGCCGGGCATTGTGGACGGGGGGGCACCTGTGGTCCCAGCTACTTGGGAGGCTGAGGCAAGAGAATTGCTTAAGCCCAAGAGTTTGGGATTGTTGTGAGCTGTGACACCACAGCCCTCTACTGAGGGTGACATAGTGAGACTCAGACTCAATAATAATAATAATAATAATAATAATTTGAAGATATGTTGACGTTCCTTTGTGACAGGTAAGGTCTGGATTAGTTTAGTGAAATGAGTGGGATCTCTCTCTTTTTTGCTTCCCCCTAATCTCTTCTCTGTCTCTTTCTATCCACACCATGTTCAAATGAATCTGTTTCCGGGATTTCAGGCCCGCATGCTTCTGTTTTCTTTTTATATGTTATCTACTTATAGATCTCTAATATCAGCAAAATCTCGGTTGTGTCACTAGGCAAACAACTTGCAGATTTTCTTTTCCAGACAAGGCCAAATCATCAAGATTTCTCTGAGGCAGTGAAGATTGCGCTGAGCCAGGAAGAAGCAGGCATTGACCAGGAAAGGGGCTTAGGCAGGGGGAAGATTTGTATGCAGTTGAGGACAGAAAGTACAAAAGACCCACGGTGCCAGGGAGCTGAGAAACTGAGAGAATGGCGAGTGGGCCCACGTGACCAGAGCTCAGAAGAGGCGAAGGCACAAGTTAAGGCTGGGCGGGAGTCAGGGGTCATGTTTTTACTTTGATTTTAGGAAAAATATGAAGTTATTAAAGTGTTTTAAGGTAGAGGTGGATGACGCACACGATTAGATCTATAGCAAAGTGAAAGGAAAGGAGAGATGTGGCTCCGTGACAGACAGCAGACCAGAGAAACTGAGGTGGATGTGGGGAGTAAGAGTGAGCTTTCTGTACTGGTGTGTGCCTGGCATGTGCGATTGAGGCAGTGGGCAATGCTTCTGCAAGGAAGAACAAGATAGCAGGTCCTCGGATAACATGGATTTGCTCCACGGCCTTTGGTTGTGAAATTGATAAGAAAAAAATAGTCAATCCCTGGCCAAGGCTGTGTGTATGATTGTGTATGTGGAGGTGGCATGTTCTCTAGTTTCCTCCTGCATGTACCAACTGTGCAGGTCACGTAAACTGGAGTGTCATCACTATCTGAGTCCGAGTGCATGTGTGTGAGCCGTGTGTCAGGATGGCATCCTGGCCGGGGCTGGCTCCTCCTTTGTGCCCTGAACTGCCAGGAAAGGCTCTGGCTGCCCATGTCCCTAAAGTCGAATAATTGGGTAAGTCATTTATTGTACTTGTTTTTATTCATCTTTCCTAAATGGAGGTATAGCTCATATTTGGTGTTGAACATCAGATCAGAGGGGCCTGCAGTCTTTATTTAGATGTTTGGTGATATTTTTGTGAACAGAAGTGTCATGTAGGAACGTAAGTCTTGTTTATATTAATTAGCCGATGAGAAAATTAAGTCCGTTACAGGTCGTTTTCCTTAAAGTACCGGTTGCCAGGAACTTAAAGATGGCATTAAGTGAGGACGTAACTATATCTGAGGTGACACATGGCAAGGACTGCTGCTGGGGGAGTGAAGGCAAGTGAGAGGTCAGGATAACTCCTGGGTTAGGACTTGGGTCTAGGATGACTGATGTGAGATCTGTGGAGGCAGAGAACAGTGGAGACAATCCAAAGTTTGGGGGGCTGAGTGGGGGGCAGGTGGTGCCAGCTATGAATGCTCACTCGGCTTTCAGACAGGTTAGTTGGAGATGACTTTGAGGCATTCCTATGAGGAGGCCACCCAGAGAGTTAGTTAGGTCTGGGGCTCAAAGGAGAGGCCTGTGTCGATGAAATACTTATGTGAGTCATCTTCAAATAGGTGAAAACTGAAGCCAGAGGCCTGCATTCAGATGCTCAGAGCTAATGAGCACAGAGCCAGAGGAGAAAGGGCCCAGGACTCCAAGACGGAACTGCAACAACAGAAAGGGAGGGTGGGAGAGCAATTTGATTAGTCCAGCATGACAGATCGAGTCTCAGAGGTGTGACTAAGATCATGGGGGTGACCGTGCGATTTCTTGTCAGAGCTAGGGGACTTTGGAAGTGTGCTGACCAGAAGGAATACCAAGGCAGTGCACGGAAACTGGGATTCTGTGCTGCAGACTTAGATTTATTCAGATGGAAATTGAGACATATATGCATGCCAGGGAAATAAAGAGATATGAGACCTCAGCATATAGAAAGAGCCAATCACAAAATGCTATCTAATCAACCTTCTTGCTTATGGATCTTTCTCCACATACTCCTACATGAAACATCCACATCTTACCTTTTTTTACTTTGTTATTTTCCTATTCAAACAAACAAAGAAAATCATTGGATCTTAGTTGTCTAGGAGAAAGTCCATGGAATCATAAACCCCTCTCCATCCGTGTGGGCTACCTGTCTAATCTCTCGCCTACTTGTCTTTCCTCTAGAGTCAAATTTGCCTTACATATGCCTTCAGCACCACCTTCTCTACTCTTTTAATAAGTGCCTGAATATGACCTTTTTCATGGCCTCAGGAAAGACTAATCCCCTTGTCTAGCACTTATTTGAATCTGCCAGAAGGATGATTTATCAGGCATCTGACTGGTACGTGATCACCTCAGGGCATCTGTTCCTGAGGAAGTGCACACAGAAGGATGTTACGCTTGATGGAAAGTCTCAACTCTCTCAGATGAAGTCCAGTTTCTTATCCCACATTGCCTTCTAGTACAGTTACCTGTGATGTTCCTTAATTCACTTGTAAACAGACAGAGATCATATTTTGTGTCTACATAGTGAGGTAAGAATCATCTTGAAAGGGTGGCAAAATGCTAGGAATTCATAAAAATCCAGTCTTTATTCGCATGACTCTTCTGGAATTCCACCTCCAGTGATGGTAGCAAGACTTTCAGAGTTGGTTGGGGAGGGGATGAGATAGGAATTACAGAGCTACATTATCATTCAATGGTAGGCATCAAAAGTGTCTTTGCCTTTATTAAAATCCTCAAGAAAAATCCCCAACCCTCTGTTTGCATTCTCAAGAGTGTTTTTCATATAAAAATTAAACTTACCCCTTATTTGGAGGACTGATAATGATGATTGATGATATCCTGCTTTGATAGAAAACTGGGGCATCTGTTTGGATTGTCTTGAGGAGGACTATGTTGTCTTCTTGCTCAGGGTATTTGCGTCCCTTGTCACTGTAAAGGTGAAGGTGCAACTTCCCCAGCCCTCCCAGGCTTCTCCCTAGACCACAGAAAAGGATGAAATCCTTCTGTCTGCCATTTCCACTTCCTGTTCTCTCGAAGGGCCTGAATTTTGATTTTGTCTTTGAGCTTTTTTTTTTCCTTTGTAGTTGGGACTTGCTTGTAGGGGCAGCAAATGCACTTCTTGGTCTCCAGGTCATTCCTGGGCAGCGGGAGCCGCAATCAGGGCTCTTTGTTTTCTGAGATATTTGAATTCTTCTCATTCCTGCGGTATTTGAGCTCAAGGAGTTCTGCAGCTCATGCATCTTTAAATTTTGTAAATCTTCCCTTTATTTTCTTCAAAATTATTTTGATGAACTTGCATGAGGTAGCTAATAGGTTTTTGTTTTGTTTTGCTTTTAGAATCAGTTTCTGACTGTGCACTTTTAGATACCTTAAGATGTGACAAGACCTTCCATGCAAAAAATGAAGAAGTAGGAAGATGACCCTCTTTTGTTTCTTTCACATCCTTTCTCTGTTTCTCCCCCACCCACCCCCCACACACTGTGGCCATTTTTTCCCACTTTCTTATGTCTTCTCTGAATTGCTTTTCAGGGAATTGGACATTGCTTAGAATTATAGAACAACAGTGGACACGCCCCAAGTTATTTGTCTAACAGTTCATTCCGCATCCCGACCCTGGACTCTGAAGCCTGCTGCATTTTGGGAAGTTCCTTTCCTTAGAAGAATGTTGACAATATGAAAAAATCATGCAACCCCGTCTTCCCTGATTAGTTCTGAGCCCTCTGTGTGCGTGTGTGTGCAAGGTGAACATAAAGTTTGTGTGCAACTTAAAATAGTTTAACAGAGTAAATTGCATATGAACTTTATGTACACCCCGTGTGTGTGTGTGTGTGTGTATACATATGATGATGGACTCACAAATATGCTCTTAATATAGTCAACATTTCAAGTTGAGAGAGATAGAAACCTAGGCCTTGTAGTTAAAACTGGGCTTAATTGGGGTGGAGCCTGTGGCTCAAGGAGTAGGGCACCAGCCCCATGTACCAGAGGTAGTGGGTTCAAACCCAGCCCTGGCCAAAAAAAAAGGGCTTAAATTTTGACACTTTGCTTTGTAATGTTGACCAGGCTGTTTTCAGTTTCTTGAGCTTTAGTTTCTTCATCTGCAATAGTAAGTTGATAATTTGCAAGAGAACTGCAAGGGCTGGACAGGAAGACCATTGCTCTTTGCGATGTAGAAGACGCTCACTAATTCTTGGATCTTTTCTTCCCAGGACCTCTCTACCTCCATTCCATCTTGTTCTGCACTGCTGTAGTCTGCAGACTGTATAGTTGTAATTGAAAACTACGTAGCCCAGGCCTGTCATGAATCTAGTGTATTTTTTAAATATAACATTTCATAGCAGGTGGTGTGTCATATTTAATGCTAGGCTAAATAATTGTTTATATTCTGCACAAAAGAAAACCCAAATATTTTTCTTATTCTAGTAAAGACCAAAATCTTGCATTTATATGAACCACCTGGAAATAAGAATTTGTAATATCTAAATAAAGAGAATAAAACAATATAATAGTTAATATAACATTTTCCATGTTAGGCACTATTCTTTTTTTTTTTTTTTTT
>NW_003852403.1:3556672-3570904 GCF_000181295.1 Otolemur garnettii | reverse complement strand
AGGATGTAAAGTCTCCATCCTTCTTAATGGCTGCATAGTATTCCATGGTGTACGTATACCACAGTTTGTTGATCCATTCGTGGATCGATGGGCACTTGGACTTCTTCCATGACCTGGCAATTATGAATTGGGCTGCAATAAACATTCTGATAGAAATATCTTTGTTGTGTTAGGCACTATTCTAAGCTCATTTAATCTCACCAGGAGTGGTTACATAATTTGTGTGGCCCAGTACGGAAAAAATGCAGAGTCCCTTGTTCAAAAATTATTAAGAAACGTAAAATGATGATGTCAGAGCATTAAACCAAGAGTGGGTTGTTCTAATCACAGAGCCATGTGCTATCTACCCCAGGAGTTACACAGCAATATTAATTCCAAACAGGAAATCTAGAAACAGAGAGAAAAGGTAACTCACCCAAGGCTACAGTGATAAGATCTAGGATTCCATCCAGGTAATGTGTGTTCAAACTCTATATTCTTCTTCTTTAAAAAATAAAGAAAATGGCCTTTTGTTTATGAAGTAACTTGAATTTTATAAATCATATCGTATGCAATCTTATTTCAGAGTTATATAAAAATCTCCATGTTGGGCGGCACCTGTGGCTCAAAGGAGTAGGGTGCCGGCCCCATATACCGGAGGTGGCGAGTTCAAACCTGGCCCCAGCCAAAAACTGCAAAAAAGAAAAATAAAGTCTCTATGTTGACACGATCATATAATATACTGGTATTCATCTATACCAGTCCAATTGAAAAAAGATCCAATGGAAAGCATTATCTATATAGTTCAGGGATCCTTAAACTTTTTAAACGGGGCCAGTTCACTGTCCCTCAGACTGTTGGACGGCCAGACTGTCGGCCCCGGGCCGAGTCGGCTGCTAAGTGGGACAGGCAGCGTTGGCAAAAACAGCTGGCGGGCCGGATAAATGTCCTAAGTGGGCTGCATGTGGCCCGAGGGCTATAGTTTGAGGACACCTGATAGTTAATAATACCAAAACTAATGTGGATTTTACCAAGTACCAAACACTATTTTTATACTTTTATTTATAAACATCATATAATTCTTTGGTGCTGTTGTTGAGACAGAGTCTCACTCTATCACCCTGGGTAGAGTGCTGTGGCATCATAGCTCATAGCAACCTCAAACTCTTGGATTCAAGCAATCTTCCTGCCTCAATGTCCCAGTAACTGGGAATACAGGCACCTTCTGCAACAGCTGGTTAGTTTTTCTATTTTTAGCAGAGATGAGGTCTCTTTTGCTCAGGCTATTCTTGAATTCCTGAGCTCAATCAGTCCCCCAAAGTGCCTGGATTACAGGCATGAGCCACCACATTTGGCTACCATTGTATAATTTTTAAAACCACCCAATGAAATAGGTGCTGTTTATTAATACTTTAAATGAGCATTAATACTTTAAATGAGTGCATTTTGAGCGGTGCTACATAGCTAATAACTGCCCTGGTGAAATGTGAACCCAGGTAGGATTGTCTGAGTCTTTAAGAACCACTGTCTGGTTATCTTTTCCGTGTGTGAGGCATGAGATATGCCATCCTTTTAATTTGATCCACTGTCAAATCACCAGTAACCTGCAGAATGCCTGGCACATTAGATAACCAATCAATATTTGATGACATGAAGCATGCACTGAATCCTTTGAGAATTAAAATTTTAATTATGCAAGTAATACATGAATACATGCTTCTCATAAAATTCTAATAAAATATTTGAAGGCAAGCCAATCATAAACTTCTTCCTAGGCCATTCTCCCTTATTTTATCATAATTTTAATCTTTACCCTGTGGACTTTTTCAGTAAAGACCAAGATATTCAAAGGTGTTCAGTGTTTATGAATTGCTATTGATCACGGTGTGAGCCGATGGGGTTGATGTTTGCTCTGAGTATTCAGCACAGCTCAATGTGCTCATGAATACAGTAAAGCTTTATTCAGAACCATTTCTTTTGCTACAGTCACATAATAAATGTCCTAGTTTTACCATGCAGTTTCAGTGGAATTCAATTTGAAAGCTAAAAATTATGCAGATAATTATAAGCAGCCTCAATTTCCGTTCCTGTCCAATTCCATCCTGAGAGCTCCTCTCCCAGGGATGTCAGCCACGTGACCATGGGGGTGCTCAAGGTTAAGTTGTGCCGCGCAGGAGTTTAAATGTGCTGGCCACAGGGCAAGTCTACCTCTTGCCAAACAACTCAGGTTATTTTCCCTAGATCCTTGCTGCCCAGGGTGTGGACCAGCCATTAGCAGGTTTATATGTTAAAGAAGAATAAAACATTGAAAGATAATTGGGGCATCATTCTTGACTGTTAAATCTCACTCGTGTTAAGAAATAGTGTGAGAGAGAAACTGCCATTTAGGTAAGCATTTCAGTATAACAACACTAAGAGCTTGACTGTTGGAGCGAAACTGGCTGATTTGAAACCCGTTGCTCCCACTTACTGATTGAGCATTGGACCGATGCCAGGCAGGGTGCGAGACTCTCTGAGACTCCATTTCCTCATCTGTAAACTGGACATCCTAATAGTACCTACTCTGTAGTCCTGCTAATGTCAGTGGAGACAATCACTGTGAAATATCTATTATGCTGAGATGCTCAATAAACATTAAAGATATTAAAATCATTTCATATGCTAAATAAAACTAAAATATGCAGTAAAAACTATCTCAGAATAAATCTGCCTAGTTGGAAATCTCAGGTCAGCATTTTTGCTGAAAGCTGGTGAAAACTTTACCAGGGACTAGCAAAAACACCAGGGCCCTGTTATGCTTTCCTTGGACATAGTATTTTCTTGAAATCAATAAATGTCAATGAACTGATAAATAAATTTGCAAATGCATTTAATCACTTCCTTCTGAAAGGAAGAGGTTACTCTTTTGGCTTCCTTGCCATTTAATGGTTTGTTTAGAAATGAGCTGATTTGTTAAATCATAATCTGGGTAAAACTCTGATAGACTTTCTCCTCCACCGCTGAAAGGGTCCCTGGAACATTTGTCACCCTATAGGAGGCACAAAATAAACGTGGTGATTTACAAGCCACCTTGTGGAGGAGAATCTTCCTATTGTTTGAGTCTTTTCTAACACACCAGTGCTTGAGAAGGTCTCAGAATAGGATCCTGACCCCTTTATTTTTCTTTCCCCGGTATCCAGCACAGGCACCAGCATAAGCTCAGTTCTCAGTGACTGCTCGCTGAATAGAGTGCTGGGAAAGAGAGCAAGGGGTTTGAAGGGCACTGATGGCTCTCAAGAGGCTGCTGTATCTGCCAAGAGATGAGAGCCATAGATTCAGAAGAAATTTGGAGAATAAAAGGTTTCTAAAGGTGACTAGAGTAGGAGGAAGGAAACAAAGAGTTTTTAAAGGACTCTTCTCTTTGAAGCACCGGGTCCTTTCAGCATTTATTGTTTATCAGGTACCCTTAGATTGGAACTAGGCAAGGCTCTGTCACCACGAAACTTGTTACATGCCCACTTCCCTCCTTCCTGCCTTGGAACTTCTACTGTGTTTATGAACATCACACAGTGTTCACTTAGATAGAGATAGGGATGTAGGTCGGTAGGCAGGTAGATGGATACGTAGATGATAGACAGGGGATAGTTAGATAGACAGATAGATAGCCAGATACATAGATGATAGATCGTTAGATAGATAGACAGATAGACAGATACATAGATGATAGAGTAAAGATAGACAGACAGATGGATAGCCAGATAGCCAGATACATAGATGATAGATCGTTAGATAGACAGACAGATGGACAGATACATAGATGATAAAGATAGACAGACAGATAGATAGTTGGTAGATACTTAGGTGATAGATAGTAGATAGATAGATAGAAAGACAAATACAAAAACAGATAGTAAGACTGACAAATAGATAGACTGATGAATCTATCTAGTAGTAGGAATTCTTTTTTTTTTTTTTTTCAGTTTTTGGTCGGGGCTGGGTTTGAATCCACCACCTCCGGCATATGGGGCCTGTATCTTACTCCTTTGAGCCACAGGTGCCACCCCGTAGCAGGAATTCTTAAAGTTTGGCGTCAGTCTGATTTACAATAAATCTAATAGTGCCTGCCCTGACAAGCTGAGTGAGTTTGTATAATTCAGTGGAAATGCCTCCTTTATAGGTAAGGACTGTTGAGTAGTTGATCAACAAAGTATGTTTAAGAGGGAAAAACGTCCTTAAAAACCACACCTCTCTTCAATGTGTTTGCAAACGTATAAATGTATTCGCCAGTCTTTTGATGTGGGCCAAAGGCTTCTCTGGAGTATTGATTTACTGCTTGAATTTCAAACAAAACTCACTTCCACATATAATCTATATGTATAATCTATAGTTTGCAACTTAAGTGTCTTTAAATAGGACATGCTGTGGGGAACATTTGACAGATTTTCACCACACAATGTCTCCCAAATATGGAGTTATCTTGGTGAAAGTACAGATGTCTCAATTTTGCATTTCTCTTTCTCTCTCCCTCCTTCCCTCCCTAATTCCCTTAGTCCCTTCCTTATCCTGTCCTCTCTCCCTCCTTCCTCCCTTCTGCCCTCCCTTCCTTCTTCTCTCTTCTCTCCCTCCCTTCCTTCCCTTCCCACCTTGTCCCTTTCTTCTTTCCCACTTTCTCCCAGCCCCTTCTCTTTCTCTCTCTTCTTCTCCCCCTTGATCACAGTACCTACTGTAAAACCGTATATAATAGCCTCATGAAACAGAGGAATTGAATTAATAATGTGTAGGACTTGCCCAGTATTACACCTCATATACAGATAATATTCAATAAAAATGTCATTAACATTACTGTTGTCATTATATTTAGATGTTTTATTATTATGTTTCTGTAGATGCAAAGTAAGTTGGTGTCTTAAGTCTAATATTAAAGAAGCGACTAAAAAAAAAAAGCCATAGGTGAGATTTTTAGCCAAGTTCCATGAATTAAAGAGCTCTAAATAGCAGGTTCAGCTTAGCATTCTATCTACCCTGATAGCAATGGTTTAAGTTTGCTGGCCCATTCTGTTGAAATATGTGTTCTCGAATGGAGTTCACATCAGTAATACTTGTATTTGTGGATTACAATTATTACATTTTCAGAAAAGAATGAAGGCCAATGATTTTAGCTCAAAAGGGCTGGAACTGGAAAACTACTTTCTTGCTTACTGTACATTTTCTTACACTCCAGACAGGCGAGTGGGTGTTGTGGAGATGCTAGTTTATGGTCAAGAGCCCTAAGATACAATTTGTCTCCGAGCTACTAAATTGGGTTGACCTCCTTGCACACAGGATGCTTCCTGTGTAAACATATTCAGAGTGTCCCTCAGTTCATTATTTCAAGCATTGGGTAAGAGATTTCACGAAGCAATTATGTAACATTAGCTCCCCATAGACAGGTAATCCTATTATATTTAGATACAAAGATACATTTTAATAAGTACAGATGTGGAGATTAAAGCAGAAAGATTGGAGAAGCAGCCCATTCCCTCAGGGATAATGGGTAATGCAATCATTCTCTTGCACCAGGCAAACGAATTAGAAGTCTTTATTGCATCACAATGGAAGAGATTCACATTCTCATTTCTTTCAAAAGTGATGGCAGCAGGATTTCCAGCTAAGGCAATTTACAGGTCTTTGTGAGTTGTTGCCTAGATTTGAAAAATAGTTTAAATTGAATGAAGAGGTAAGTATATATAATGTAAGTGGATGCTTCAGTGGGATACATCTCTAAACAGAAACCTTCTCTTCCATTGCTGTTGAAAACCAAATTCCAAAATTGATCTTTACAAGTAAGGCAATAATTAATTACCTTTGAAGGCACAGAGGAAATGATACATATTGGTTAATATTACTGTTTCGTCCCCCCTCTAGTTTTAAAAATTAATCCCCATTATAGATGAGATATCTACTATCCCAAAGAAGTAGTTACTAATAGTCTTGAATATATTCTAAGTAGATCCTTTCAGTAATTGGTAGAATCAAAACAGAGTGGCCTTGGTAAGGTTTTAGAAGAACTTGGGAGGGCAGAGGACGCTCAATGCAACAACCGTGAAGAGGTGGGTTGGCATAAAAACAGGTGTGTAGCACGGGCACAGTAAATTGTTCCAGAAATAATTTGACTAAATCGGAAGTTGGAGAAAGTATCAAGAAAATATATTTCGGGTAGATTCTGAAGGCCCCCTAGTGCCTTGATAAAGAATTAGACTTTAGAACATTTAGAAGATTTTTTTCATCAGGGGAGTGACTTGATGGCAATGAGTTTGGGAAAATGAATATGGGGAAGGGACAGCAGGTCACCTAAGAAATAAAAAGGCCTGAATTTTGATCACTGAATAATAAGAAACAAATGGGCAAGACTGTATAACTGATCAGATAGATAGAGGCCCCCCTAACCTTAGCCATACCCTCATCTAGCAAGTGCCTATTTTACCTACTCATCGTCTCAGCTGCTAAGTGGCTCATGCAGTTTTAAAGCAAGAAGAAAGAATAAAATAATGATGAAACAGATGCACGGTGTAAGTGTACCCTGGGATGAATACATTATAGAAAGTGCATTGTTGGAGGAAAGGAGGAAAGGAATTATTGGGAAAAAAACTGGCTTCCTGGTTTTCTGATTGCATTCAAACTCATTCCTGCTTAGTAAAAAGGAAGGAGGTAGGTACTCTGGGTCTGAGCAGGACCTTGGGACCCTGCGGTACAGAGATGCCAAAGGGAGGGGAGGAGGGGAGAAGGAAGGGGCCTGGCTGGCTCGTTACTGTTCCCAGTGTACTCGAGGCTGTCTGCCTTGGCCTCTAAGCAATCCATCTCTAGTATAGTAGTCCCTCCAAAGAATAATTCCCCTGCTTCTCCTACTTACAGATATTTGATGAGCCCCTCCTCATGCCCTGTGGTTGAGGTATTTCCTTTTCATGACTTATAGGACCCACTTTGGTGACCTTTCCAGTCCAGTAGCTGAGTCCAACCCAACTGTGAGCCTTGTAATTTCAAGACTGTGCACTCTTTCCCTCACCAGCCTTTCTTTGCCTTCTTATTACCTTGTCACTCTTGAATAGATACCAGCTAGAACATATTTCCACGAAGCCTTTCTTCAGCTTCTCCTTTAAAATACCTGTTATATCCCAGCTCATGTTTAGGCTGTGATTGCTGTCTATAAGAAATGTTCAAAGTATATGCAAATATCTTACTTTGCTTCATTCTTGGCCGGCCGGACCCCCTTTGCCTGCTACCGTGAAGTGGGTGTGTTTTTCTTTCACTGTCACAGTGTGTTTGCACACCTGCAGGTGTGTGTCTGCATCCCCTTCCAAACTGCAGGAGTCCTCCTAGAGGCGGGCAGTGCTGCTCCTAGGTCTGGAAAACAGAAATGATCACAGTCATAGTAACAACTTGCATTTATTAGCAACTTTCTAATAGCCATGATGTTACCTGAGTTATGTTTCACCTCATCTTCATAATAATTCTTTGAGGCAGGTAGTACTATTATCTCCAGCTCCACATAGTATGAGATGAGGGTAGTGACTACCACATAGAATTGTATGAAAATGAAATAATTTAGAATTTTCAGTGTGAACTGTTTAACTTTGGAACATAGGAAGCTTCTAAAAATATTAGTTATTGTCATTCCTAGTGGGAATGTTAATAATGTGTATACAGCAGCATGTTTCCTAGTGATGGGGGAAAGGGTCTAAGAAACGCATCCTTAAGGGATTTTTGTGTAGAGACATCATAGACTGTACTTACACAGCCCTCAAAGGCACAGCCTGTTCCTACACACCTAGGCCATATGGTAAGGCTATTGCTCCCACACTACAGACTATTCAACATGTTGCTATACTGAATATTGGCTGGGTGCAGTGGCTCACACCTGTAATCCCAGCACTGTGGGAGGCTGAGGAGAGAGAATGGCTTGAGCTCAGGAGTTCGAGACTTGCCTAAGCAAGAGTGAGACCCCTAACTCCTAAAAAAAGTTGAAAAACCCAGCTGGGTGCCACGGAGAGCTCCTATAATCCCAGTGGCTTCCGGAGGCTGAGATAGTGGGATGCCCACAGCCCGAGTCTGAAGTTGCAGTGACTATGATGTCATTGCACTCTGCTCAGTTCCATAGGGTGGGACTCTTTCTCAACAACAACAAAAATCAAAGAAATATATTGAATATTGTAAGCAATTGTAACAAAATTGGATTTGTTAGGTAATCATATGTCATCATAGAATAAGTGCAAAGAAAATATGATATAAAAGACAAAAAAATGGCACAGCTGTATAGGGCCCTTACTATGAATGGACCTTACAGACCTTACAGAGCTAAATTCAGCTCAGGGTCAGTCAGTGAGTGAGTGGTGAGTGAAAGGGCAGGTCTGGGACATTCCTGTGCCCCACTATAGACTTTATAACACTGTACACTTAGGCTACCCTAAATTTATAAGAATATTTTTATTCATTTAATAATAAATTAACCTTAGCTTACTGCAATATTTTTTGATTTTGCAAAATTTAGTTTTCTGACTTGTTTGCAGTGATACTTCACTTAACACATATTGTGCAACTGTACAAAAATATTTTCCTTCTTTATGTCCTTACTCTATACACGTTTTCCTACTTTTACATTTGTTACAATTTTCACTTATTTTACCTTTTAAACTTTTTGGTAAGAACTAAGCTACAAACACACACCTTGGCCCACCCAGTATCAAGGTCATCAGTATCACCGTCTCCCACCTCCACATCTTGCCCCACTGGAAGGTCTCCAGGGGCTATCACAGGTGTGGAGCTGTGGTCTCCTGAGATAACGATGCCACCTTCTGGAATGCTTTCTGAAGGGCCTGCCTCAAACTGTTTTTCGGTTAACTTCTTTTGTGTGTGTGCATAATTAGAAGTGTACTCTAAATAATGTAAAATGCAGTAAACACATTAACTGGTAACAGTCATGTATTATTTTTGTCAAGTACGCACTATACATAATTGCATGTGCTATAATTGTTTGTGACTGGCAGCTCAGTAGGTCTGTTTATGCAGCAGCACTGCCAACACTGAGTAATGCAGTGCGCTAAAGCATTAGGATGTCTCCTGTGTCGCCAGGCTGCATTCGAACCTTCTAGGAACCCCACAGTGCATGTGGCGCGTCCTTGGCTGCAACATCCTTTTGTAGCACATGAGCGTCTGTGACTCAAGACAATCATCTCAGGAATCAAAGGGCTTGGGTCTGAATCCTAACAGCCTTTTATTTTATTCTGTTTGTATTGATTTTCCTCAAAATTAGATGCCTTTCAACCTGGTTTGACAAAATCACTGAAATCTGATCAGCAGGGCCCATGAAAGGAGTGACTCTTTTGGCCCTGAACAAAACAGTAACAGAACTTGTCTGGGAGATGTAAATGCCGGGGAATAATGGATTATGAGACATAGAAGCTATTCTTGGATTTCCCAGAGAACCAAACACTCGGGTCCAGACGACTTTGTGGTGCAGAAACAACAGATAGAATCAAATCAATTTAGCATTCCCGCTGATAAGCTTCCTATCTCAGTAAGTAAGCCATCATGCCCTCTGGAACAGCCATCTTGGGTCAATCTAGACATTTGGCCTCATTAACTACTTTGGATTTATCTTGGTGCTGTCTTATTTATAGTCTCCCCAAGGCTTAATGGGCTTCAAAATGTGCTTTGCCCTGCTTCACATTGAGTCTCACCAAGCTCGATGCTTTTACTCAGCAGGAAACCATTTTGACTGTCAGCTATTATATTTTTCTCTATGAGCAAGGAGTTCATACAGCTGCTCCTCGATGGCCAGTTAACGTCCCCTGGTCACTGCAGGCCAGCTTTTCAGGATCCTTTATGCCATCTCTGTTTCCTCAACCCTCAGGAATGCATCAGATTGTTTCAGTCCTTCTGACTGAGCTCTTCTCTCTGCTTCCAGATTATCAGATTTAAATTACGCATAATATAAATCTGTCCTTTCAGTGAATTCTCTTTTTGTTTTGTTTTGTGTTTTCTTTCCTTTTTTTTCCTCCTAGGAGTAGAAATTGGCTTGAGTCCCGAGGAGTAGTCATGGTCTGGGGAGGTAGAAGAGGTGAGCTGCAGGCAGGGGGAGTTTTGAGAGCAGAGATGAGAACGGGGTCTCAAGTTGGGTGTGGGTGAACATGAGTGATGAGTGTGCAGTAGAGAGGCCCACCAGTGGATTAAGAAAGCATCAGGGAGGGGGGGTTTATATGAACCTTGGAATAAGCATGGGTCTGGGAAGCCGACCCCCGCATCTTTCACTCACCAGCCATGCAGCAGGCAGACGTACTCCCGCAAAGCTGATGTTTTATTCCCCTACTCTGAAACGTTCAGTGAGCTAAGTGGATCTTTCGTGCCTTTCTAGACTCTTTAAGGCCCAGCAAAAAAATGTCCTAAACTAATCTTCAATCCTTCCTCCCCGGCCGTGCATCTCCCATTTGGGTCCAGCTCAACACTGTATACATTTGCCCACCACGTATGTCCCTGAAGTCAGCACACACCCTCATTCTCACATCACCACCGTGTGCTTTCTCTCTCATCTTCCACCTCCAGGGCACTTGGGAACACCTACACAGTATTTAAGATACAAATAAAATGCAACTCATTGTTTGCGTCTTTCCACAGACATGATTATTCACTCCCCCACACGTCCCTCCAGCATCTTTGAACATACATGTATTGTAGCATATACTGCAAAATAGTATCTTTATGTGCTCACCTGTCTAACTTGCCACCCACACTTGACCTCAGCAAAGTTGTCATTTGTCCTTGTTGCCCTTCAAGTTTCTCAAGATCCCTGGCAGGTGTTCAGTTAATGTTTGTCAAAGTGCTGTGAACAGAGCATCACTGCAATTTTATTTTCTAGTAAATTCTGTGACTTGGTGGTATAATCAGGCTGGTTATTGTTTAATTAATGTTTCTCTTGAAGATTTTTCTTTAATCAGTCTTCAAGATTTTCTTGTTTAACAAATTTTTTTGAGATCTTTAACGGCCAAAATTATTTATAGGAAAGTGCCTCGGTGGTTCTTGGTCATTCACTTGGAAAGGACTGACTGACTCTTTCAATTAATGAGCTAATTTCAGTTTCCTGAATCACAGCAATATTTATTTCCCAAGAAATAAACAAATTTCTGCATATAAATTAGAAGTTTATTAGGTAGCTGTTTTATAAATCAAGTGGCATTCACCTAGAACTAATCCATGGGTCTTTTTTTTTTTTTTTTTAGCAAGAAATGAAAATGTAACCGCAATAATTTTAGATGTAATTTTCGTACATGTTTTGTTGATGGGCTCAGCGCTCAGTTTCTGCTCCTCCTAGACTTTTAATTTGCTTAAGCATATAAAAGCCCTAATATAATTTTCTGCAGATAGATAAGGAGAAAGAGTCTCCCTAAACACAACACTGTAATTGTGTGTCTGAATCCATGATCTTTTAAAGCTCTCATAGTTCCCTCTTTATTATTATTATTTTTATAGAGACAGAGTCTCACTCTCTTGCCCTCAGTAGAGTACCATGGCGTCACAGCTCACAGCAACCTCCAGCTCCTGGGTTTAGGCAATTGTCTTGCCTCAGCTTCCTGAGTAGCTGAGACTACAGGCTCCTGCCACAATGCCCGGCTATATTTTTGTTGCAGGATGGCCGGGGTCGGGTTTGAACCTGCCACCCTTCGTATATGGGGCCAGGGCCCTACCCACTGAACCACACAGGCACCATCCATAGTTCCTTCTTTAGAAGATAGAATGTTTATAATTGTTAAGAAAAAATTAAATTCGCTTTTATGAGGTGCTTTTTTTATAATAAGAAAAATAATTAGGTGGCACTTTATAAAACTGTCTATCAAAAACGGTCAAATTATTAGCAATTGTATATGGTTCACCCTAAAGCTTACAGCTTGATTCTTTGGGAAGGAAAGGGTTGAAGGAAGTAAAAATGATATCTTCTAATAATCCAGAAAGATACTTAAGAAAGAACACTGTTACACTGATTAGGAAACACATATTAATAAAAATGGCTGTAATCTGATAAAAAAAAAAAAAAAAAGACACTGCTCTCCTGGATTCTGTACACATTGGTAGAATGAACCCAGACTTGTTTCCATTGCCCAGTCACTTAATGCATGTAAGTCTCATCCCATTTGGAATGTGAAGGAAACTCAAAAAGGGTTAGAATTACTAATAGTGGTGACTGTCACAGTTTGCTAGATGCTCAGGGATGACAAGTCAAGCCTTGGTTAACCCATCAGGATACGTTATGCTCTAATAACAAATATGTCTCCACAAATGTGTAAGCCTAAAACAATTGGCGTTTAAGTTATGGCTGCAAAGTGGATGTGAGTTGAGGGACCCCCTGGGGCAGATCTGGGAGGAGAATAATCTCGTATACCTGTCTTTCATTGCCCCCAAACTGAAGTGGCACATGTCACTTCCAGTTGCATTTTATCAGCTAGAACTTATCGTCTCACTTAATTGGAAGGTGAAAGGAGAGTGTACTCAGAAAGAAGTGGGAACTAAGGTACGGGGTAGCACGAAGCTCAGAGGAAGTAGACTTGGGACACCTTATGTGCTGCTGTTTCTTCGTCTTTGCTTGAGAGCATTTTCCTGTGACACATCACCAAACTGGTGCCAATGAAGATGCATGTTTGTGGTCCGAGAGGTTGTCTTTCCTGAAACTATCTCCTAATGACCGTATCCCTGTTAATTCTTTCTGCAACACCAGGTGTGACTCCACATAGCAGAACTTTGCCTCATTGGATATTCATTTTTGTAACTCAAGTCTGTACATGAAGCAGAATAGACCACAATGCAAACGGAAGACTTTGGCTGAGGAGTAGAATGATCAGTGCAAGGCATGTCCACAGGAGGAGTCTCTAATAGAGAGAATTGAAGAGTTTTTCTTAAACTCACCATTGGCCACGTATTTTTTTTCTTTTTACTTCATGGATCATAGGGGAATCTTAACTTCAGAAGCAATTTTTACCCCATTCTTCCAAGAAGGGTGAAGATTAGCTCCCCTTCAGCTCCCCAGTGGCATAAGCCTTATCAAATGGAAAAATCTCAATACGGGCAGATGGGAAAGGAGAGTGTGGAGGTTCCAATGTGCGTGGTAATTCCTTCCTCCAAAATGCAGGGAAGAAAAAATATGTGACTATCAGAAATACACGAGAAAACATCAAGTATAGACTATAAAGCGGAGGTCATAGTTGTAGGCCTAGTGCAAGTGAAGAACACTTTCATTCAGAAATACGAACGGAAGTGTACGGAGTCTTTGCTGCCATGATAGAGACAACGTTCCATCTCCCCGTCTTTCCCTGACTGACCTCTGCTCTCCCAAGGTCATTGTTAAGCTCATTGTTAAGTTAATCCGGAATAAAAATTACTCACTTTGCCTTAAGTATTTTTCCCTTGTTCTTTTGCATTTTCTCCATTGGTTTCTTCAGTGGTTTGAAAAACGATGTCAAACTAGAGCTTGTCTCCTGCATCCTCCCTGTGGTCTATCAGCGCGGTGTCAGCCCGCAAGCCCCCTGCTCACGCTCTTCCTTCCAGTCTGCCACCTTCTTTGTTCCTCTCCTTTCTTCTCTGTCTCTCCTTGTCATTCCCCTGTCCCCTCTTTCTCCTCACTTCAAAGTGGCTCCTGAATCCGAATTCCTGGGAACAAGAATCACAATCATCTCAACCTTAGGAGGAACAGCTCATTTCTATTAATAGATGAAACTTCAAGGAAAGTACAGGATTTGGAAAGGCACACAAGCAGTTCTCTCCCGGTTCCTTACCCTACTCTTTCATACCCAGAGAAATAGTTTAAGTCTGCAAGGGCGTTGTGAGAGGTTAGGACTTCTGGTGGTGGGCTGTGAACCCTGATGCTGACTTTGCCTTTGATCTCCCTTCATTCAGATACTGTGCTCCTGTTTTAATACTAGACATTGCCTTTGCTTTTTAATTAATTAATTAATTAATTAATTTATTTATTTATTTTTGCAATTTTTGGCTGGGGCTGGGTTTGAACCTGCCACCTCCGGCATATGGGGCCAGCGCCCTAGTCCTTTGAGCCACAGGTGCTGTCTTTTATTTGTTTTTTTATTCTATCACTGCTGCTGTCTTCCCCACCACCTCTCCCAAAACATTTGTGATGAGTCCCAGATCTAAATGCAAATCCTGGTTGCTGACAAATTTCCAGATCTTACTGTGAGTGTAGGCTCTGTCTAGAAATACGAGGCCAAGTCTCATATTTTGCAATACATAAACACAGAGCAA
>NW_003852403.1:3550723-3556365 GCF_000181295.1 Otolemur garnettii | reverse complement strand
ATTGCTGCAGGCCTGGTACCTGCACTGTCCTATTTAATTCTCAAACCTTAAAAGAGCTATTATGTTTTTCTTTTATTGATGAGCCACACACAGAGGCCTCCAGCCCCTTCAGAGGCCAGCAGTCACGCTGCAGGGCCCAGGTTCCGGCCCAGACTGTGTCAGTGCCCACGTGTCCTTTCCCGCATGCTATGGTTTCTCCTCTAAATTAAGATTTATCCAGGACTTTACAGTTTTATAACTGCATACTCTTATCCTAATAAAGCAGGAAAAATAAGTTTGATAATTTTCATTTTTACATGAGAAAACTGAATCTGGAGAATGTATGGTTATGTGACTTGGTGACTTTTTCTTGGTAAAATGAACTAGGCTAGAAATGTGAAGTTTCAATCTTCTAGTTCAGAACGTTTTCATTTATAATAATATCATATAATAATACTTAGGACTGAAGGGGACACTATACAGTAGTTTGTGAGACTGGGAGGCAGTGCAGTCCTCTTCACTGTAAGACGTGTGGCCCTGAGAGCTGGGCAGCAGAGGGTAGGGACCGAGGTTGGAGAGCAGCTTCTGGGGAGCAGGCCTCCTGTTCACCGCTCTGCCCAACATCCTGTTGTCCAGAGGCTGTCTCTGCCCAGTCTTGTCCATCTGGCTTTTATCATTCGTTATTGGCCGATTGGATCTTCCTTATTAACTTCTGTTTAGCCACATTCTACATTATCACATATCCCCCATTTCTGGCTATTCTATTTTATGAAATCCTGCTAACCTGCATCATTTTTTTTTTTTTTTACTTTATGTAAGCGATGCAGTACATTATGTCAAGACAACAGGGTCAGTTTATCATGAATAAATTCATTAAATTTTTCATTTGCTGAATAGTCAATGATGATAATGTACATTTATTTACAAAATGAAACAAAGGAATCATTATGCATTGCCCATTCTCCAACAATACTGCTTCTACTTTAGACATATTATAATTATTCCTACCTAAAGTTTGCCAGAACCTGAGCCCAGCTACCCTCATACACATCCTGACACCATCTCTTACCAGCAATGTGATCGTGGGCAAGTTGCTAAATCACTCCATGATTCGGTTTTCTACTGCGAGACAGAGGCAATAATAATTATATGATTATATTTTAGTAGAAATAAAATAATACAGGGAGTGAGCTGACAATTTTGGAAGATTATTTTTGACGGTTATTTTTACTGGTTTTGTTTTATCTTTTAAAAATATATAGGTATGGTATTTCTTAGGAATGCTCAAATTCCTTGAATAAATTCATGTTTATAAATTTATTCTTAATTAGGAAACACAAATTATACAAATGCATATTTACTTAAATTCCCATTATGCAAAACATATATCAACATTGGATATATATCAAAATATTATTGTTATGTTTAAGTGTTAAAATATGAATAAGCTTATTTCTTACTTATGCTTTCTGTTTTTCCAAATTTTCTGCAATGAAGCCAGTGGCCGTACCTCACTGGTTGGCATGCCGGCCCCACACACCAGGGGCAGCAGGTTCCAGCCAGCCTCTCCTGGGCTCTCATAAGCAAGAAAACCAAAATTTAAAAGAAATACCAAATTTACTGCAGTGAGCCTGTATTATTTTATAATCAGAATTTATATGTCTGTATTTAAAAATAGTTTTGTCACCTGGCCTATATTTCTTTCCTTTTCTTTTTTTTTTTGGGCCGGGTTTTCTTTTTTTCCCTTGGGCTAGAGTATATCAGCCTTGCTGACAGCAACCTCAAACTCGGGGTTCAGGCAATTCTCTTGTCTCAGTCCCCTGAGTAGTTAGGACTAGAGGTGCCTACCATGATGCCTGGCTATTTTTTTTCTATTTTTAGTAGAGATGGGGTCTCCTTCTTGTTCAGGCTGGTCTTGAACTCCTGAGCTCAAGGGATCCACCTGTCTCAGCCTCCCAGACTGGGAGGATTATAGGCATGAGCCACTGAGCCTGGCCCTGACCTAGTAATTTATAATCATTAGTGTTCCAGTTAATCTTTCACTGCTGAATCATCTTATTTGTGCTACTGTAAAAAAAATAACAAAAAAAGAGAAAAATATGCACTAAAATACAAATTTAAGTGTGACATGTAAGACCCACATATTGAAACAGAAGGGAACATATTCAGAGAATGGTTAAATAGGGTAGTGACTTAAAATGTACAAATATGAAAACTCATATGTTGTTATAAGAAAAAACCTGAATACAAACAGACAAACCAAAAAAAAAAGGGTGGTGCCTGTGACTCAAACGAGTAGGGCACTGGCTCCATATGCCAGAGGTGGTGGGTTCAAACCCAGCCCCGGCCAAGAACTACAGAAAAAAAAAAAAGAAAGAAAGAAAACCCTGAATACAGCTGCATATATGTGTATTCAAGTAGATATAGACTAGAATATGTTTTAAAATTCTATGAATGGCTAAAGGGCTAGATAAAATTTAAGTTTTAATAGTAATTCTGGAGAAGTGTTCTTGTTTTTCTTTCTGTTCTTCTTTTTCCAAAATTTTCAATATGATGTAACTTAATGGTGAGAAAAATATTAAACAGCTATACATGCTAATAAATATTTTATTTTCCTTTTTCCATCAACAAGTTGTTCCAAGTAGGTTTTTCCTGGCTCATGTGACCACCATTTTATTTTATCTAGGGAATGACAATTTCCCTTACGTATTTTAAGCCTGCATTATGCATTGTTTGGGGAATAGAGAAGGCTTTCCCTTAGAGCCTTTTTACCTGCGAGCTTCCTCCAGAACTTTTTTGAGTCAGCACCTCCGCCTGTGGTCCAAGATGAGAAGCAATGTACTAAATCACCTTGACAGTTGTCTGTTTCTATTTTATTGTCAGCCCCTGTCTCCTGAGCTGACACAACATTCCTTCAATCCATTGTTTGCCTCTCCCAAGTCCACACATTCTCAGGAAAAATGGAGAATCACTTTTCTTTGGTAAGAAATGATACACTGACTTTTGAGATACCTTCCCAGAATTTCCATGCAAGATTACTGTTAATTTTTAAGCAGAGATAGGGAGCCCACGGAGGAAGACCAGGCCAACTTCTACCTTGCATAATTTGACTGCTTGACTCAAAATATTTTCTTTTTTTTTAATTAGATGATAGCTGTATACATTAATGCAAACATGGGGTACAGTGTAGTGTTTTCACATACAATTTGAAATATTTTCATCAAGCTGGTTAATATAGACTTTGTGTCATTTACTTAGTTATTGTGTTCAAACAATTATACTCTAGTTCTAGAAAAGTTCACTTGTACCCTTGTTGGACAGGCCATATAGGTGATCTTTCCAGTCACCCTCCCACCACCCATCCACCCTTCTCCCCTCCTCTCCCCCACCCCCTCCCCATATTCTTGGGTTAGGATTAGGTTGTAGCTTTCTTTTGAGAACTATAAATTAGTTTCTTAATAGGACTATGTACATTGGATACTTTTTCTTCCATTCTTGTGATACTTTGCTAAGAAGAACATTTTCCAGTTCCATCCATGTAAACATGAAGGAGGTAAAGTCTCCATCTTTCTTTAGGGCTGCATAGTATTCCATGGTGTACATATACCACAGTTTATTGATCCATTCGTGGATCGATAGGCACTTGGACTTCTTCCATGACCTGGCAATTATGATGGTATATCTGGAAAACACCAGGAATTCAACTAAAAAACTCTTAGAAGTGATCAAGGAATACAGTGGTGTATCAGGATACAAAATCAATACCCATAAATCTATAGCCTTTATATATACCAACAGCAGCCAAGCTGAAAAAACAGTCAAGGACTCTATCCCATTTAAAGTAGTGCCAAAGAAGATGAAATATTTGGGAGTATACTTGACTCAAAATATTTTCTCCAGAGACCATCACAATTGCAAAGTTTTTGCTTTTAGGCAGAGAAGAGTCACTGACAATTTTGCAATCAGAGTATACTTACATACTTGTATATACTTGAAATACATATTTAAGCTGGATACTCTGACTTTGTAGTTTATAATTATTTCTAATTGATAAGGCTGAAAGGAAGTTATTTTAGATCAGTGAAGCAAAAGGACCAGGATGGGTAGCAAACCTAGAATAAATGACAAGTACGTTGAAAGGCTATTAGAGGAATAAAACATTTCTGTGTTTTTCCTGATTCCCGTATTGCCTGGATCTAGTCATTCTTGGACAAACAAGTAAACCTTTTCTAATACAGTAGAACATCTTGTGAGTTGACCACCCAGGGCCTTGTAACCAACTGGTCAACATATGGAGGTGGTCAATGTAGGGATGTTCCACTGTATTTAATTAGCATTTTCTGAGGTGCTCCTAGCAACCAGCCTGTGTATGGTGGTGCTGGTAAGAAGGCCATGGGTATGTCCCCTCTAAAGTGTGCCTAGTCAAGTGAACAAAATATCTAAGAACAAAACAAAAGGCCAAGATTTTTGATGGTATGTTCAGAGAAGTGTGCTCAATTTTTCATGGACAAAAGAAAAGCGATAGCTAGTGGAAAGACTTGGCTTCTTCTGGCAAATGTTACCATTTTTTTGATTGAAATTGATAGCTCATACTTTGTCCAGTTTGGATGGTGATACATTGAAAATTGAATTAGTTCCTTAAAGAACATTATACACGATTTCATCTATGATGAATTTCCTGCCATGGCATCTCTATTTGCCTCTGATCCTTCTCTTGCAGCATTTTATGCTTCTAAGTTTGTTTACACTGTATCTCTCTCTTCTCCACTGAGACTTCCAAAGCCATGGCGTACAGCTAGCAGGTGGTGATATTTAATGAACACCCAGAAAATGTAGATTCAGTGAGAAAACAGAAACTCTTCCATATTTGGAATCTCATAAAAATTAGTCCCCTTCTTAAAGACATCCAACACACATAGGTATTTATAACAATAGCGAACCATTTATTTCTTGTTGAATTCAATTGGCATAAAATGATGGCACAAGCATAAGTATAATAGGACTGAAATTCTTGGATAACAAAGTAAAAGAAAGTTTTAGAATAGTTCAGAAAAGTAAACCAAAGCCTCTTTAAGGTACTGTAATGGAAGAAGAGGCTGTCAAAATGGGGAGGGTTTTGTAAAAATCTTAGAGAAAAATTATCCACACTCTCTCGGTGGCTAGCCATTGTTGAGATCCTCAAGGGGTTCATCCATAAGCTCTTCCTTCTCAGAGAGGGAAGGACAATACATTTTCCACTACCAGACCTAAGAAGTGTCAACAAACACTGCACCCAATTTTATGGTAATAGATTGTCTGAAATACTCAAATGCTGGATGAAGAAAATGTCATATTACCAACAAAACAGAACCTCTGGGCTCTCCACCAGTAAGTGGAATGATACTGCCATTTTCAACCCAGCCTTAATGAGTCTTAAACTGGTTCAGCAGCAGAAATACAGAGGAAGAGGTAGGGAGCAGAGAAAAGAGGACCGTTGATGGTTGTAGGGTAGGGGTTAGGGAGGGAAAGGGACCTTCAGACCTGATTTCAGAAAGCCTTTAGTAATGCATCAGTCACTCCGTGACTGCATTCCAGGAAGCTATCAGTATCTGTCTTTCTGGTTCATTGTGAATTTTTTTGAGGCTGTGACAGCCCCACTCTGAGCAGGTTATAGGTGAAGTATG
>NW_003852403.1:3548287-3549449 GCF_000181295.1 Otolemur garnettii | reverse complement strand
CATTGCAGTTTACAATATTTGCATTTTTTTAAGAAAGCGAATGTTGATCTCATAGACACTTGCATGATTAACTCACTATAGAAATGTTGATCGTAGAACCCTTGTGACGTCTTGTCTGCCTAAGAGGAAGTGGGTTTTCCAAGGGCAAATAAAAGTTTCCTGAACTGTGGGCATCTCACATACAAGGGCATTGGGGAAATCTTCAGCCCAAGATCCTGAATTGGCTCTGGTTAAACTTGGGTTGAATTTGAAGTGACTGTCTATTGTAGGCAAGTTCTTGTCATGTATCCAATGTTTGTGGAAGGGAGGCAGGGAGGAGAGAGAATGGAGGAAGGAAGGGAGGGTGGGAGGGAAGAAGGGAGAGGAGGAGAGTGGAGGGTGCAAAGGAGAAGTAAAGAAGATAAAAAGAAGAAAGTAATTATTAATTATAACACCTGGAGACCTTCTCGCTCAAATTGTTCTCAAGGTTCTTAATCTGGCTAGTCAAAGATCACCCTCAACCCACTACTTTTGTCCAAAAATTGTAGCCACGTCCTTGATTCATTGTCAAGATAACATTAGGACACTGACCCTCCTTTCTAACCTATTGATTAATTTTGTCCTGTTTTACTTGAAAATGTGCCCTTCATCTAATTCTCATTCCAGCCTATCATGTCCATTTCTAATAGCTCTGGGAAGATGTTCCCTCTCTGGTGCACATTTCCACTACCTGAAGCCAATTGGTCCGTTCATGTTATCCTTTGGTGTCCAATGATTTATATGTGACTTACCATGAGCTCCCACGGCCCATTGGCCCCTATAAGAAGGTAACATTCATGTATTACTCTTCAAGGCTCACAATACTATAAAAGTAAACATTTCTGACTTTCTAAACAATTATATATATATGCAAGGGTGGTGGTGTGAGAGTGTGTATATTCAGAATACATGGCATGATTTTTATTTTATTTTATTTTTTTTGCCATTACAAAATCTTTAATGAAATTAAACCTCTCACGCACACTCTGAATATATGTCAAATTATTTCTTGCATAATAGAGATGGTATTCAAAATGTTTCCTTTGGTGAATCATATACTGACCAACAAAGATCAACAACCAAATTAACTCCCTTGTTACAGTCCAACAAAGTATCCCATGATTGAAAAACATTGAAACAATAG
>NW_003852403.1:3540397-3547620 GCF_000181295.1 Otolemur garnettii | reverse complement strand
TTCATATTAGGACTGTGTACATTGGATACTTTTTCTTCCATTCTTGAGATACTTTGCTCAGAAGAATATGTTCCAGCTCCATCCATGTAAACATAAAAGAGGTAAAGTCTCCATCTTTTTAAGGCTGCATAATATTCCATGGTGCACATATACCACAATTTATTGATCCATTCGTGTGTCGATGGGCACTTGGGCTTCTTCTGTGACTTAGCAATTACAAATTGGGCTGCAGTAAACATTCTGGTGCAAATATCCTTGTTATAAAGTGATTTTTGGTCTTTTGGATGTATACGTAGTAGAGGAATTGCAGGATCGAATGGATGGCAGGTCTATTTTTAGATCCCTAAGTGATCTCCAAACATCTTTCCAAAAGGAACGTATTAGTTTGCAATCCCACCAGCAGTGCAGAAGTGTTCCCTTTTCTCCACATCATGGCATGATTTTTAATTTACTGTGAGTGCATAACTTGGTCCACACATTGACTCAAATACAAAAGGACGGTACAGAAGAAAGAAAGGTGTGGGAGGTGAAGTGTGAACTCCATCAGGCTTTGTTCTCCATCAGGAACAAATTCAGCAGGGTCAGCGCAGTTACCCATATGGTATTTTACCTGTCGAGGTCCTGGGGCTACAGCCTACGTGAACCTGCTTTCAGCACATGGAAGATATTGTGAGTGAAAATCATTTTCAGATCAAAGTCCCAAGTTAAAGAACACACTGGAAATTGATTCGTGGAGGTTACATTGAGAACTGAGAAGTACATTGGAAGTTTTTGCCCAAGAAAAATCAGTTTGAAAGGCTTGACACTCTAAGACACTTAGATATATAGAAAAGAGTTTGATGTAGAACTTTGGAAAGTACCTATACTAAACTGAAATATTGCCAAGATTATTAACACATCACTTTGATGAGCCAAGAATTTCCATCTTCCCCGTAGGGGAGAATGTTTCCAATAGTCTGAGGTGTAGAGAGGGCACAGCTTTTTATTTTAAGAATAAAGAATTTCAACTTGATGAAAAGAATTGCAGCTAGGTTTTGACAGAGCCTATTGGGAAGTGGAGGCAAATATGATGTTTTATAAATGGGGGTATCACAATCACATCACTTTCTGTAGGTGCCTTCTGATCAACTAATTAGTATAGTGTCAGTCGAGTTCGAGAATCACTTTTTTAAAAATCTGTTTTGTCATAAAAATTTCTTAACAAGCCATATACAGACACAGCATTTGTTCTTTTTTTTTTTCTTCCCTAAGTTATTTCTCAAGTGTTCTGTTTCTACATCCTGTGGCCTGAACGGCAGTCTCAGACTGTATTGAAAGAATGCAGAGAGTCTGGC
Source organism: Otolemur garnettii (assembly GCF_000181295.1). Lineage (NCBI taxonomy): Eukaryota > Metazoa > Chordata > Mammalia > Primates > Galagidae > Otolemur > Otolemur garnettii. Next base: position 3,546,286 of record NW_003852403.1, on the reverse strand, counting down.
AGAAGAAATGAATACATGATAGATTAGTAACAATATCATTGACTGAAGATACATTTGTGCAGGTGGTAATCTCAGAAAACATGGAAAACATCATATCCTACCCACAGCATGATGAAGAAATTCTATTTCCGAAATGGTGAGGCTTTAGATCGTATGGCCTATTGAGCCTCAATTTTCCTATTTAAAAATGGGAGACTCTGGGTGGTGCCTGTGGCTCAAAGGAGTAGGGCGCCAGCCAAAAGGGGAGACTTTGTAAAAAGTTAATTCAATCAAATCCTAATACAAGAGGCTAATACACTATATAATCTAAGAAATTATATAATCTAGTATATAATCTATTACATCATAAATGGTATATTATAGATGAAGGTGTTTCATAAACTCTTAAATACAGAAGAAATAGCAGTTCTCTATGTTTTGATCGTTCTGTTAATCTAGAAAGCAAGATAGTATGAGGGAGGAAATGGCAATCTTTGATCCTTGGTCAGTCCCCAGATTTCTCTTTCCTAGTGTTTTTTGCACATATTTGCTGAATACATGCATACATACAGGCAGGTTCAGTATTTGCAAGCTAGGGAGGTTAATCACAAAAAAATAACTTGTTCTTTTTCCTTGACTGTAAACGTCAACCTGAATGGCCAGCACCAAAGTCACGCTCAGTTACTCCTACTTGTCACTTGATGAAAATTACATGGTTTTACCTGAGTCCTCTTGATACCTTAAAAGCCTGGCTGTGTATTCCAGGACTGGCTATGTATTCCTAGTGGGAGAACATTGGTATCAGTTCAGGATTGTGTGGATAGAGCCTCAATGATCAAGCAAGAAGCACTGGTGATGAGCACAATTTAGTGTTCTTAAAACAATTCAATAAACTCTTACAAAAGATAAAAACTTCTAAAGCAAGGTATGACATGAGGATTACATAGTAATGTTTTATAGACAGTTTCTTGGTAGTAGCAGTAATAGTGGTGGTGTTGTTTTTAAAAATTTATTCAGCATTTGGTACTTTTCTAAGTCCTTTAAAACATACCGTCTCACAACAGTGTTTAGTTCCCCACGATGCACCCCAATTTATAGATACTGAGTTTAAACTACACCAGAAAACAGCTCAAGCTCTATGCTAGCTTACTTATTTTTCAGTGTGTACTACATGCGGAACTGTATCATTCTTTTTATCACGTAATATTCCAAGTACAGGGATATATTATAAGCAGAGAGGTACAGGAACTGGGTCAGTCTCCTGACAAGATTAGTGACGGAGCCAGGATTTGAACTTGAGTCTTCTCACCCTTTGACCAGCACAGTTGCTGGCCATGCTCATACCCTTGGTTACTCTGTGAGACTGAACCAGGCCGTGTGGGGAGCAGGGGGAGGAAGAGAAACAGACCAGCGAGAAGAAAGCAGAGCTCCTTTGAAGAGACGGTTACACCATGATGAGCAGGCTCTGATGTATTTCATCCTGCAAAAGTTGCCCCCATGGATTCCAGCAGCTCCCTTCTTCATATACTGACTGTAACAGCGCCGTTCACTTCATGAGAATGTGTAAGATAGACACAAACAATCAACTGCAAATATGGGAGAAAAAAGGTTTTAAAGTAGCATGGGAACGAATTGTTTATAAAATTCACCTCTATAATTTCCAAGTCCAGGGCAATTGATTTGAAATTGGGGAGAAAAATAAAGGAATTTTTCACAATCTTAAAATAATATTTTCCACCAAAAGACTGATAAGTATTGCATAGGAAATGATTTAGCTTAGGAATATTGTACACATGTGTATGTGTGCGCGGCAGGTGCACACACACTACTATGTGATTGTACATTACCTTGAGTATCAAGGGCTCTGATCCCAGGCTATCTGCTATCTGGGGTCGGGCCTAGCAAGATGGTTTATAAGCCCTCTGGGCATTCTGATACAGGCTGGAACAGGGGTCCTCAAACTTTTTAAACAGAGGGCCAGTTCCCTGTCCCTCAGACCGTTGGAGGGCGGGACTGCGGGCCCGGGACGAGTCGGCTGCTAAGCAGGACAGACAGCGGAGGCAAAAACACCCGGCGGGCTGGATAAATGTCCTAGGTGGGCTGCATGTGGCCTGCAGGCTGTAGTTTGAGGACGCCTGGGCTCGAATGTAAAACCCACTAGTAGTTAGGTGACAGGCACTTTTCCCTCAGCCAGCCTCCTACCTGCACTTGCCACCACTTATTCCCTCCTCTGTTCCAAGCTGCAGGCTCCAGAAGTGTTTTCTCCCCAGCCTAAAACCCTGCATCTAACTCTGTTCTCTAAGGAATTAATTGATGATCCTAAGGATGTTTACAGTGTTGATTTGTTATGCAGGTAGAACAAAGCAAATTTGGAGATAAGCTTTATCTTTACCATTTACATGAAAGAAGAAAAAAGAGAGGCAGTTCTACCCAGGGAACAAAATCTATCCAAGTGATCCATCTATGTTGAAGCAGTGCTTCCTTTTGGCGTTTGCACAACAAGGTCTTACGCTTGCCTGCCAATTTCCTATTCATTTGTCCTAGAACTAGAATTTAGCTGGATCCTGTGTCAAGTTATGCTTCTATTTTTTTATTTTTAGGAACTACTCTGGAGCAAACACAGAAACCAGCATACCATATATTAAGACACTTAAAACTTAATGATTAAAAACTATTAATTAAAATATATTGGGCCTTCTAGCTTGATGATCTGGATGGCCAGATTCATATTTATAAACTGGGGCTGTCTGGCATTCCCCTCTGATGGTGGAGCCAGCCACAGGGGCGGCCAGCACCTGGCCCCCAAGCTCTCCACCCACTGGGCGACCACCCACTCCCTTTATTTTCTTTTTCCTCAATCTACAACAACTGACTCCAACATTTTGCAAGTAGGCATAGCTTAGGGATTTGTGACAATCACTTCAGCACTAACAGCTCATTAGGGTAGCACTGTTAAATCCTGCTGGGGGGGTGGTTAGGGCAACAGAAGGCATCCTCGCCCAAAATGTCACATTACAATCTCCAGGGAGACATGTGAAACTTGAAAAAGTTTCCAAGGTGATTGCCTAGCCACCATTTCGATATTCGAAATCTTCGTATATAATATCAACATGCCCTTCTTCATTATGTCTCTAGATGGGGCAGTTCTTTACGATGATCAATAATAATTTGCTCCAAATCTTATCGTATTTAAAAGAATACGTACAGGCAAAACTAAAGCCTTTTGAACAGTTTCTTCCTTCACTGTATCAACCACTGTTTTTCTTTGAGAGTCTCCATCCTGGAAATATATTTATAGCTTTGCCCACATGCAGTATTGCCAATGAGCATTGCCAATGCTCAGGTAATACATACCACACAAACATTTTTAAAAATATTGTTTCCATATAACATCATACTTTAAAATCTAACCATTTAGACATGTGTATGTCAAGTTCATTGTTTCTGAATATTTTATTCTGAACATACAACAATGAAATGCTAAAAATATAAAGTGTTTTAGAAAACAAAATGAACACCTTTGCACCCACCACTCAGTTTTGTCATAGAGTTGTTTGCATAGTAACTTCAAGTTCATTTCAAAAAATAAAACAACAGGCTCAGCACCTATAGCTCAGCGTCTAGGGCACTAGCCACATACACTGGAGCTAGAGGGTTCCAATCCAGCCTGCGCCTGCCAAGCAACAATGACAATTAAAAAAAAAAAAAAAAAAAAAAAAAAAGCCAGGCATTGTGATAGGTGCCTTAGCCCCAGCTGTTTGAGAGGCCGAGGCACTAGAACCACTTAAGCCCAAGAGTTGGAGGTTGCTGTGAGCTGTGATGTCACAGCACTCTACCCAGGGAGACAGCTTAAGACTCAGTCTCAAAAAAAAGAAAGAAAAAATGAGCATTTAAAAAAATTTCCCCTTCATTTGATTTTTTTTCTCAAGGTAGTCATCATGATAAATTCAAAATTTTATATTCCATGAATTTTTTCTATGGTCACCACTGACTGGCTTAAGTTTTCTCCTTACTCTTGATATTCTTCAATTTCATTATAATATATCTAGTTGTGGATTGATTTACCTTAATTTAAAGGTAAATCAAGGTTAATCATGTTGGGATGGCACCTGTGGCTCAAAGGAGTAGGGTGCTGACCCCATATGCCAGAGGTGGCAGGTTCAAACCCAGCCCTGGCCAAAAACTGTATAAATAAATAAATACATAAAATTACATGTATAAATACTTTCAGTATATTTTTTAGTTGGAGATCACACATCTCTTTTCAATCATAATAATTCTCAGCTATTGTTTTTTTCAAATACTGTTCTTCTGCCACTACCTCTATTTTTTTTCTCATGGTTATTGTCAACCACATACTATATAAAGCCTCTCCTTCTATCCGACCGTGTATTGTATGATTTATTCCCTTGTCTCTCTGGCTTTCATTGGGGGCATGTTTCTCAGGACCATGTTTCAATTCACTAATTTGTTTTGAAACTGTATCCAGTTATGTTCAGTCCATCAAATACACTTTTTAACTTTTATTGTACTATAATTACATTATACTGTATATTTTTCATAAGACAACAAGTTTTTCTTTGTTCTGGTTGGTTTGTTTCAATTTAACATTTAATATATGTTATTGAGTATTTTAAACATCTTCTAAAAAGTTTGTCAAACGGTAAAGTAAAATCATTTTATCTGGAGGTATAACTGACTGTCTTTTGTAACATTCAGGTTCCCCTTATGTTTTGAACATTTGACCCGCCTTTTGTGGGATGAGAGTGTCCATGTTTTTCTCCTTCTCTTTCTCCCTTGATGCTCATCTATCTCTGCGATGCTGTTGACAATGCCCCTCAGACCCCCTGAGCTGCCCATTCAGAACTGGGTTTAATAAGGTGCTGATACTGGGGGGTGGTGATACTGGGGAGTAGTGATACTGGGGAGCGCAGATCCCACCCCAGAGTGGCCAGATGTCTTCAGGCCCCTCTTGAGGTCTGCGTCCCAGTCCTCACTTCTCCACAGTTCTTTAGGTTATTTAAAAGATGCACTGTCTGTCCAGGTAGACAATAGCCACTTATAGATTTAAATTTAATTTTTAATCAGTTCAATTAAACTTCAAATGCAATTTTCCAGTCTCACTAGCTGGTTGTTTCCAATGCCTACTGTAATGGACAGCTCTTTTCCATCATGGCAGACTTTCCTTTGGAGAGTGCTGTTCCTGAGCTCCCTTTTCCGTCCCTCTCCCCTTCCCTTCTCAGTTTTGATAAGTTGTTTTTTATTGGAATGGGTAAGCCCATACCCCGACCTCTAGTTTCAAGCAGACAGCCTCACTCTGTCCCCCTCTTCCAGGGGATCACTTTTAGCCCTCATTAACCTGATGGTGCTGAAAGAAGTCCAGTCTCCCAGTGTCTGGGTCTAAAGTTAATAAATCCATAGTTACATAACCACTCACTGCGTCAGGTTTCTGTATCTTTTCTGGTCTTCGAATTAGAAGCTGTTTTTATTGTTACTCTTTTATATTTTAACCATTGCAAATAATTGTTTGGGGCCAAGGGCTTGCTATAGCAATAAGCCTGTGTATCGCAGTCTATTCACTTTTACTCCAGACTTACAGTCCATTGCATTTTTGAGCAATCTATGCTCATTTACTCATATCCACTTTATAGTCATTTTGGCTGCTTCCAGTTTTCACAATTAATGTGAGTGCTGCCATTAACATTCTTGCACTTATCTTCTGCACAAGCCTAAGAATTCCTTCACACGTGCATAGCAAGAAATGGAGTTGCTGGGACACATGTTAGGTGAACATTTTATGCTATTCTTCAAAATTATTGCACCAATTCACACACTATGTCCCCATAATTGAAGAATTGATGTTTGCACTGAGTGTAGTGGCTCATGCCTATGATCCCAGCAACTGGGGAG
>NW_003852403.1:3527290-3540377 GCF_000181295.1 Otolemur garnettii | reverse complement strand
TTGAGAGAACAGCGTGAGATTCTGTCTCTTAAAAAAAGAAATCATTTTTTTAGGAGGTATAGAGGATTAAAAATCATACTTGTCCCATGTGATCATTTATGCCAGAGGTTCTCAACCTGTGGATCATGACCCCTTTGGGAATCAAATGACCCTTTCATAGGGGTTACTTAAGTACATTCTGCATATCAGATATTTACATTACGATTCATAACAATAGCAAAATTTCAGTTATGAAATCACATTGAAAATAATTTTATGATTGAGGGTCATCACAACATGAGGAACTGTATTAAAGGTCACGGCATTAGGAAGATTGAGAACCACTGATTTACGCAGTGGGGCTGGGCCACTTGGGTTTCTTCCTTTGCTGTTTACATGCCAATGTCCTTTGCTCATATTTCTTTGTTTTATTTTTCCTTTTCTTACTTGTTTTAAGAGATTTTACACCTTCATAAAAGTAAAACTTTGAGGTATATGCTTTGTAATGATCTTACTATCTGTGGCTATCTTTTGGAATTTTGTTTTTGTGACTTCTAATTGTGTAGAAATGTTTGCTTTTGTTTTATAAGAAGTCAAATAAATTGGTTTTTAATTTTTTCTTCTGCTTCTTATTCAATAAATTAATCTGTAGCCTAGATTCATAATGATAGCTTCTTCCAATGTTTCCTTCTAAATTTTGTTAAGAATACTGGGGGTGGAGCATAGCAATGTTGCTGCTACTCTCCAAGTACTTCTGATGCATCTTAAAGTTTGAGGTTCACTCTTCTATGGTAATATGTACTGAGTAATATATACTTAATATATACTAAGTAATATATACTTAACACTCTTATTTAAGTATGTGGTAGATGTGGACTTATTCCTGCAGGTATGTTTGTGTATGTGATTTGAAACTTTATTCCATATGTGTGATTAGCAGTCCTACCATCCCTCATGTGTGGGTCTTCCAGTACCCTCTGCTTCCTCTAATGCTGCATAAGTCTTGCACTAATGCCTGCACCTGTCCGTATTTCTTTTCTCTCTATTCTCGGCCACTGGTCTTTTTATCACAGTACACTGTCTTTACTACCAGTCTTTACATCTTATAGGGTAATTTTCCTTGTACCCCATTGTGTATGTCTTGAAAGATTTATTGATTTATATGCTGTTTTCACCCTTTAGCATTCTATCTGGTTTTTTGGATCATACACACATCCACACACATACACGTGGTGAAATTACCTTTAATTTGTAGATAAATTTGAGAGAAAAGAGATTTTACAATGTTGTTTTTTCCATTTGGGAAAAAGATATGTCTCTATATTTCTGCAAGTTACACAATATAAATCTTGTTTCACTCTTTTATGGAATTTTATCATTTTTCTTTTTTTATATGAGATAACAATCTTTTTGTAAATTTTGGATGACTATGAGGGTACAAACGATTAGGTTATATTTGTATTGGTTAGGTACAGTCCCTGCTGTAGTTGTGCCCTGCCCCCAGGAGGTGTGCCACGTACCCCTCACATTTGGGGTGGGAGCACGCCAATCCCCCTCCTTCCTTCCTCTGCTTCCTCCACCCTCACCCTCTCCCCAGCTTGAATTGAATTGAGCTTTTCTCTTGTGTAGGTGTGTTGGCTTCATATTCCTGTATTTAGTGCAGTGTGTATTTGCTTTTCCATTCTTGTGATACTTTACTAAGAGGAATGTGTTTCAACTCCATCCCCAACCGAGCTTATGTGCCATTGGCTAGGTACATTCCAAGGCAGTTTGGGTTGCTATTTTGAATGACTTTTAAAATATATATATATTTACTAAATATTTGTTCTCAGGATAGAGAAAAGAAGGGATTTTTTTTTTTTGGTATTATGTTCTCTCAAATAAGACTAATGAAATTTATTATTAATTTTAGGAGTTTTATAAAGCTTATACTAATATTGAAAAATAACAAGTTGGTATCTTTTGTTATTTTGCTAACTAAAACCACCAATAAACTGTCTAATGCAAGTGTGGAGAGCAGGTATTCTTGATCTCTCTGTGATGTGAAAGGGAAAGCTTCTGACATTTTCCCATTAAGTAATATCCACATATCATATTACTCAGTACCTATTACCACAGAAGAGTGAACCTCAAACTTTAAGAGGCATCAGAAGTACCTGGAGAGGGTGTTAGCAACATGGCTATTCTCCATCCCTAGAATTTCTCACTCCGTGAATCCCACCAGGTGCAGACGGTTTGTGTCCCATATCAGTTCTGAGGAGTTGTTGTGGCTTTGGGTCAGAAGATAAACGTGGTGGAGGGAGCAGAGAGGCTGGGTTCTGGGGAGGAGAGTCAGGTAGCAACGTGCAAGCTGCTCCTCAGGTCAGGACTCACTGAAAAGGCTCCTTGTGAGCAGAGTCTGGAGGACAGGAGAGCGTTAGTCATGCAGATTCCTGGAGGAAGAGCTTCCTCGGCAGCTGGAACAGGAGACTGTTCCTGAGATGCTTGGAAAACTTCAAGGGAGCCTCAGTGGCTGGAGTGGTGTTGTGTAAAAAGAATCTACAGAGAGGTTAGAAGGGTAACAAGAGGCCAGGATGAGAGCTGCCACACAAGGCCACCATAAGGAGTCTTTCAGTGACCTGGGGACTTGGTCTGGGGAATGAGATAAATTCACATCTGTATTCAAAGGTTTCTTGGACTTTTATGTTGAGAGTAGGCATTAAGGATTCAGGGTAGAAACATAGAGACCAAGAAAGGGGCTGTTTTGATAATCTGGATGAGAGCTAGAGCTGTGGCTTTGGGGAGTAGTGATCGGGTTTCCATGTAGTTGGAGGTAGCACCTTGTACTTACCTTCCCTGATTTTGGAATAAGGGGTATGAGAGAAAAAGAGGAAGTGTGGATGCGGCCAAAGCTTTTCCCTGAGCATCTGAAAGATGCTGAAGTCATTCAAGGAAAAAACGCCCCTGAGTATGAGGCTTTCTCTCCTGTGTGGAAACTTACGTAAAGAAACCAAACTGTTATTCCTCTGCCTGGGTATGGAAAGTGCTGAGGATACCCCAAAACGAATACAAATAGAGATGTTGCATCCACACTTGGGTTCTGGTGGGTTTGTTTGTTTTGTTTTTTTATGCTGGGTGGATTTCCTTGTGAAAAAAATAATATACTTTGAGATCGTCTAGTGTTAAGCCGGATTTTCCCCCTTGCCGTTTTTTTTTTTCCTTTTTGGAATTTTCCCGGGTTTTGTTCCGTTTTCCTTATTTTCCTTTGTTTTTTTTTTTTCCTTTTTGTTTTTTGCTTTTGAAAACCGGAGTTCTTTTGGCTTTTTTTTTTTTTTTCCTGAAAATATGGATGACACTCGTCTGACAAAGTGGACTTGCTCCCCACACTAAGGCGCCTGCTGGGAGCGGCGGCAGAGGCAGCTCTGTTTCAGGGACAAAGAAAAGTGTGTTTGTGGAACTGCCCATACATGCATCATGCTTCCTCGTCATCTTCCTTCACATTTACATTTCTTATTCCTAAACACCAAGAACAATTGTTTCTGCTTCTGATTTATATCAAATATTTATTGCATAGAAAGATGTGCTTCCTCTTTTCAGTTTAACTATGATTACCTTTGATTCTCCCTGAAAGAGGAATGGATCATACCCTAATTAAAAGATCAGATTTCACATCTGATAAGAAAACTACAAATCCTAAATAGAAACGGATGTCTATTGCTAATAGTCTAACGGGAGGAAAATTATGGTCTATCGGAAGAAAGCTTTTTTTTTTTCTCTTTTAAGTCAACAGTGTATATAGTTTTTACTTAATTACTGACTCTTAAATATTTTTGTTGCCCTATGAACCTAACAGTGGCTCAGTGCTGTGACACAGAAAAGTTTACATCTCAATTATTCAAAATACATTATGTTTGATTGTGTTTCCAACTGTGTATTGCAAATGGGGGCAGTAGTAAGCATACATATACGCACACACACACAGAGGCATATACATATAGAGACAGATATTTTCACAGATACCCAATTATTCTTAAACACACACACACATAAAAACACATCTTAAACATAGATCTGAATGGTAACCTGTTAAAGTGGGCAGGGACCTCAGAGAGAGACTGAGACAGAGATCCCTTGTAGCCTTCTGCACAAAAGCAGTAACTCTGAGACTCAATGCACACATTATTAGATAACTGATTGCCTGTGGAAGGCCCAGTAAAAAAAAGTGTAGAGATGGAGGAGTCACAATTCTGCTGATAAAATGAAAATTCAAGTCAGCTCCGGTGCCACCTGATAAATTAACACATCTTTGTCCAAACCCAAATGAAGCCTGGATTCATTTCAGGAGAGGCACTTATAATTATTGAGGAAAGGTGTAAAGAAGAAATCATAGGCCCTAGAGACTCTCAACCCCACTCAGTATCTGTTCCAAGTCTAATAACATCATGGGAAGCAAATTAAGATAGAAACTGATTACGACTGATTGCAAAGGGCTGTTTGTGTAATTTAAAGGATCCATACTGATAGACTGGTCTTAAAATAAATTATCCCCTTGTTACAGGAAATTCAAATGCTCTGATCACTATAATATATGTAGAGGCTCAGGTTATTTAATATTGAATCAAATAATTTTAAAAACCATTTATTGAGAAAAATGGTTTCTATTTAATCAATGAAAAGAAATTTATTACTGTGAGACTGCATATTTGTAAATTAGAATAGGTTTTCTACTAGTTCTCTTATTGGTTAATGCAGGATGAACGTGAAACCAACTAATCTACAGATTATTCACAAACAAAACCAAATGTTAGGGTGGCAATAACCAAATAGGAGAAAGAAGTATAATACCTTGAGGAATGTGGAATTGCACTGCCTTTACATCTAAGCTTTACATCTAGAAATACTTGGGTCCATCTGAGGCTTGATCCTCAACCCTGATGCTGTATTACATAAATAATCTTTTCATACTGAACCATGATCATGACTTTTAAAGATAGAATACTATATATGCAAACAATGTTTCTGGCATCATCTGCTCCTTCAGTCATAGAAAAGGTATCGTGTCATACTTTAGAGAACATTTTTACATCAGCTCCAGCCATGCCAGGTTTGAGCATTCTGTGTGTACAGGGATCTGTCAGCCAAGTGCTCTCAGGGCTCTGCTCTAATGCTGCCAGTGACAGAAACCATTCCATTTCTTTACGACTCTGTTAAGAAGTCTTTCTGTACACTGAGCTCATGTCTCTGACCTAACCACTCCCACTCTCCTGTAGCCCCTTCTGTATGTCGAGGACTCACAGAACAAGACTAAATCCACTGTCCCAAGACAGCTATCAGTTATGGGATAACAAACACCACACCTTCTCCGCATCAAAGGGGGCTGTCTGCAGTTCTGCTGTTCACCAACCTATTCCTCTGATGCCTTTCTGCCTCTCTGATGTTCCTATGAAAGCACCTCCAAGTACCCCTCCTAGTCCAGGTGTAGATTCTATATCCCAGAAAAGATGGTCATCTTTATTCTTCTGCTTATTTCTTTTATATTCAATATCTGCTTGTTCAAAGTGTTAATGGTCACACAAAAATTTCTAGTGTACGAGTTGGCATCTGTGGGAAAAGAAAAAAATAATTTAAAAGTGTTCCAGAGGTCGAGGTGGGTGCCTTGCTTAAGTTCAGGGGTTCAAGACCAGCCTGAGGGAGAGCAAGACACTGTCTTTACTAAAAAAAATAGAAAAACTGAAGCAAGATGACCGCTTGAGGCCAGGAGCCTGAGGTTGCTACGAGCTATGATGCCATGATATTCTACTCAGGGTGCCAGAGTGAGACTCTGTCAAAAAAAAAAAAAAAAAAAAGAAATTGTTTCAATATTTGGCATTGAAAACTCGAACCAAAAGCTTTGGACACAAATCACAGACAGCATCAAACCTACTAGCTCTGAATTGATGAAACCATTGCAAATGTCCAATGTTTCGTCTTTAAAATAATAAATTAAACAATGCTGACCTAACCATGCTGGGCTGACTATACAGTTAATTATGTAACATGTGTAGCGTGAAATCTGGGAAATTGTAGGTAGGTGATAAATACAAGTTCTCCCCTTTCTACATCAAATGATGTGAATTACTTTCCAGAGCCCCAGTCACTTCTTATTTACTTTTGACAAATGATTTTTTTTCTAAGGTACTAATTATAAAATCGACTAATTATGTTGTAGCCTTGGGAAGTTTTAGAGTAGGTCATTAAAGTTGTAATTGGAGTGTGAGTCTTTCTTCTATTTTTTTTTTTTTAGGTAGAGGTCTAGTAATAAATTCCCCAGAAACCTTTAAATAATGCAGCTTTTATTTTTTCAATTTAAAGCGAAGACAAAAAATGAGAAGAAAACTGGAGCTTTTTATCTTCAAAGGAGTTTATGAGCTTTAAGTCATGAATAGGCACTGTGTCCCTTTGTGCACCAGAGGAGGGCAATTAGCCTGATGGCAAAGGAGGAAATGAGGGCCCAGAGGGATAAATCAGGGTCCCCAAAGTGCTGTGAGCAAGGTGTGAGTGCTGAGTGTTTACCTGTGCATGTGCAATGAGATGAGGGTGTTTGTGCTGGAAGGAGGTGGGTGTGGATTGGAAGGAATTGTGAAGGTCCCTAATGAAGACTGATAAGGAGGTTTGCTATTATGGTTTTGGTAAGTTCATCAAGATCTCTCTTATCTCCAATGATGATGGGCGAAGACTCTCACTGCTGGTATTCTACACACACGCATGGGTGTTTATGTTGTATAGACATAAATATGTACCTTACCAGGGGCTGTAAAGAGTACATGACGAATCCTGCTGGTCAGTTACCTGTTTGCTCTTAGATCCACTCCCTGGCCCTTCTTGTATTTTGATCTCTGTCTTAGAAAGCTATATTTTGTAGGCTTTCCTGACCAGTGGCTTCTGGAGGGAGTTGGCCAATAGGGAAGCACTAGATCTTTGCTTTCCATCTCTGCTTTCTGTTCTCTTTGTTTCTTGGTTCACTTCCAACCGTAGCCAGGTTTGTCCAGGGTTCCAGCTCCTGTCTGTGAGACCCCCTGGCTTTGCCCTCAGTTCCTTGAGACAGACCTCTCCCTTTCTCCCTTCAACCTCAGGGTTGGAACGATTTCAAGCCATCACCAATCCCTGTTACCTTACCGTCCCCTGTTTAGCTTCTTACCCTTTTTCACCCGTGCAATCAATTATCTTTATTAATTTTAGATATTTAAAGAGGTTTCTATGTCCAGATATAGTAACTCCTGTTTTCTCAGCATATTTAATCTTGGATGAGAATATAAATTGAGAGGTTAGAATATGATAACACATTATTAAGACTAAACCCATATTAAATATCATTATGTTTTTCTTTCAGGCATATCCTGATTGATTAAATGATGTCACTAAATGACTGTGGGCAAATTGTTGGACTCTTAGTCTTATCTTTATCTGTACAAGTATAAAAAGATAGGAGGCCTGACCTTCCTCAAAAGAACATTCATTATGAAATGCAGCACTTGAAAAATATATATATAACACTATCTCAGTGGTTAATTACAATAAGAAATAGAAAAAATAAACATAGTCTGTAGAGTTGGTTTAACTTTGAAGCCAAATCCACGTTTTAACACATGCCTTCCCAGATCCCTTGGGGCACAGAGGTTTCTTTCTTTCCTTCCTTTCTTTCTTTCTTTCGTTCTTTCGTTCTTTCTTTCTTTCTTGAGACAGAGTCTCAAGTTGTTGCCCTCAGTAGAGTGCCATGGCATCACAGTTTACAGCAACCTCAAACTCTTGGGCTTAAGCGATTCTCTTGCCTCAGCCTCCCAAGTAGCTGGGATTACAGGCACCTGCCACAATGCCTGGCTATTTTTTTTGTTAAATTTGTCATTGTTGTTTAGCTGGCCCAGGATGGATTTGAACCTGCCTCAGTCTCGGTGTACATGGCCAGTGCCCTACCCACTGAGCAATGGGTTCCACCCGAGGTTAATTTCTTTTAACTTCAGTCTCCAAATCTGTAAAGTTATGGTAAGAACATCCTTTTTCATCGGTGTCATGGGAGTTACTTAGTCTAACCTTTCTAAAGCTCTTGGCACTTGGCTTTCACATATAGTGAGTCTTCAAACAGGGAGCTCCTCTCTCCATCTATTCCTCTACAAGATGTGGAAGTAATTTCTGAGAGCACTGTCTGGGCAATTTATTCCTAGGTAGTACACATATAGGAGTAACATATGAATCATCCATCACTTGATTAACTAAATCTCTCTCTCATTTTTTTTTTTGGAGACTTTTTTTATGGTGTCATAGCTCACAGCAACCTCAAACTCTTGGGCTCAAGTGATTTCTCTTGTTTCAGCCTCCCAAGTAACTAGAACTATAGCCACCTGCTACAACACCCAGCTATTTTTAGAGATGGGGTCTCACTCTGGCTCAGGGTGGTTTTGATCATGTGAGCTCAGGCAATCCCCCTGTCTCAGCCTCCCAAGTGCTGGGATTACAGGCATGAGCCACCACACCTGGCCTCTCACTTTTTTTAATGTTAGAGGAAAATGATCATCACCTATTTATTGGTTTTGTGTCACTGTTTATCTTCTGAGTTTTCATTTCAACTTGTCAAACTCTCCAGTTAAATAACATTCCTCTGACTTGACTTGTATATTTAATTTACTGTCTTATGGGTCTCTACTTAATTTTTGTCAACTTACTTGTGCCACGTTGCATTTCACTTTATTTTAAGCAAAAGCCAACAATTGTATCCATATCGCAGTTTGAAAGACTATCCCCTGAAATGCCTTCTCTAGTTTACCCATCCTTATTCGTGCTCCTTTTCCAGATAACACTCAGGTTTGGAATAATACGTTTCACTATCCAATCTTGCACAAGCTAGTAGTTTTGATACTGCAACCTCTTTTTGACCTTGCTTTGTTACTAGGGGGAAAAAAAAAGGAGGGAATATGTTACCAGAAATTCTAGCCAGTTTGATTTCACTGCTCTCCAAAAGAACATATGTTCTCATTGGAAAGATTCAGAAAAATTTGGCATGAAGGGTGGTGTGTGGATTTAGGAATAAGTCTTTGCTTTTTAAGAGGAAGTGTGAACTGGAAGAAAGAGCACTGGATTTAAAATAGAACACGTGTGAGCCCAATCTGTATTCGACCCATCATGCCCTTTGACGTCTTGGGCAGGGCTCCACATTTTTGTTTCCCCAGATTCCCCCTATACAAAATGAAGTGGTTGGAACAGTCATTCTTTATGATTTCTTCTATCTCTATCATTCTGCTATATCAGAAAATATTTATAGCTGGGTCGGATTCTATATTTGGATCTGGTTTAATTTGAACTTTTTTTTTACTTTTTGTGTCTAAGTTACATATGATACTGGGGTATCCTTGTCACTGACAATCAAATGAAGATGAGCTATTAGAAGAGGGTCATAAAGAGTCAGCCAAGCAAAGAACTTGAGTCCTTTCTTAAAACTATTTGCTGCATCTTATAATTATATCATCATTAAATGCATTTTTTAATTTTAATGAAGAGCCACCAGCCAGGGACTTGTCCTTCTGCTCCCAAATCCCCAGCCCTAATTCCCCCACTCACACAGGCAAGCTTATTAAACCATTTTCCTTTGTGACTTCCCTGTTTCTTAATTTCCTACCTCTAAATAACCTATTAGGCCCCTAGTTCCTGATTTTTTTTTTCTACTTTAGCGATGGATCATGACTGTCTTGGGATAACGGGGATTTAAGTCATTTACCCTACACCCCACCTCGTCTGGTCTCCTCCCTGCCCCTGTCAGTATTCTCAGTTTCCAAAGTTGTTCCTAATGACACCCTTAAGTGAGTAGAATAGTATGGCTGAGAAATGGGGCTTTTTGTGCAAAATTGAAGTTACTCTAGTCACATAATTCCCCGGTTTCCCCCGAACAGATTTTCAAGCTTAGAGTAACGATTATATTTGACTGAGCATCCATTTAAACCTACAAGCCTGTGCTATTTTTTTTTTTTTTTAAGGCCAGACCTCACTTTTATCTCAGTCTGAGTTGCATGAGGCTTTTAATATGAAATCACTTTCTATTCAGTCCAAAGCTTCCTTGTTGCTGATGAATGTCATACATAATGAAAGATTATATCCACTTATCCTCAGCAGTAAATCATTTATCACACAAGGGAGATATAGTATTGTGAATTCTGATCAAAGCTGCCCACATCCTTTAGCCGGCAAAAATGCTGCACCCTGTTAGTTGATTGTACAATATCCTGGGAGAAACAGGGAAAATTATGCTGTTGAATGAGGGTCTGTAACTCCAGGGGTTTCTAAAATGCCTTGTAGGAAAATCATGTTTCATGTAGAACCTTCTATGATCCAGGCGTGTGAACTATGAAAGTCTTTTTTTTTTTTCTTTTTTTGCCTTCTTCACTTAATTAAATCAGAAAGCTGTGGGACTTTTTTGCAGCTTGCTCTGTGATAGCTGAAAACGGATTCCTGAATGCCATCCCGTGGATACTTTGCCCCCTCTCTTACGGAGACAATAATTATTACCACTTCTCTTTGAAGCATGCTGCGAGTGGTTTTATCAGTTCATTTGCTAATGAGCTCCCTCTTTCCTTTAAAACGTCAATCATTAGGATGGCTTTTAAATAAGATTTATCACCCAGATTTATGTTCTTTTCACTCTTCCTGATCACGCTGTGTACTGTTTTGCTTCGGGGAAGTCACCCACATAGCCCAGGCAGAGACGGCTCACCCCTTTGATCTCTGTGGATGGCAGACTCTCTCGCCACGTCTCCTTCTGTGAATAGACTATTCTGGACAGGACATGATCGCCTTCCACATGAGTCTCTCCTGCTTTATCTTTGATTTTTGGTTGTCATTGCTCTTTGTTATACATCTGTGTTGACTGCTTTTCAACTTCAATAGCGTGTCTATGAGCCTCTCAGTCCTAAAATTATCCTGAGTAAAGTGAGATGCAGAAGGAAAGCCACGTCCATCTCACTTGGGCTGCCGGCCAGCATCTTATAGTCTATTCAGATGTTATGTGAAGTCTCAGCTGGTGATCTGCACAGTCAAGACCGACACCTAGGCCCAACACTTACAAACAACATTACTCCATTTTATCATCACCACATCCTTGAGTTAGCCTTTCAGTCTTTGGACCATTTAAGAAGCAGGTATTCAAATTCATATTCTACCCTTGCAGACTGCGTGAGCTCATTACACCCCTTGTGTGGCTTATAGGAGCGAGTGTACTGTGTTCCAACCTCCTTCTTAAAACAAGAGTTTGCTAAATTTGTCAGAATGGGATATAGCAAAAATAATATGCACAGGTATATTGAAATCTAGATGTTTCTGCTGACAGTTCTTAGTTCTCTAACTACTCCGTTTCTTGTGTTTCCATAGAGGTAAGGTCACCAGGTTTAGAAAATTAAATACAAACAGCCAGCGAAATTTGGATTTTAGATAAACAATGAATGTATTTTTAGTATAAGTATATCCCACATATTGCATGTATGACAGCTTATAGAAAAATTGCTGTTTATCTGAAATTCAAATTTAACTGGTGTTCTTTGTTTTATGTGGAAATCGTATTTATAGAAGAATCCAAGTTCAAGAGCTGGTCTCTGCTAATTGGTAGATGTCAGTTTCCCCATTTAGTAACTGCATGGACTGCATTGTGTCCCTTCTAATTCTTATGTTGAAGACTTAAACCATGATGAGACTATATTTGAAGATAAGGTCTTTAGGAGGCAATTGAGATCAAATGAGGTAATAAGGACGGTGCCTTAATGATATATAAATGTGGGCTTATAAGAAGAGAAAGAGAGAGATCTACCCCTGGTGAGCACATCATGAGGAAGTAGCTGTCTGCAACTCAATGAGAGAGCCCTCACCAGAACCTTGCCAGGCTGGCACCTTGATCTTGGACTTCCAGTCTTCAGAAATATGGGAACATAAATCATCTATGGTTTGAGCCACTCAGTCTATGGTATTTTGTTATGGCAGCTCGATTTGACTAATACAGTGACTTGAGGATGTCTTGATGTGGGGTAGTTTTATTTTCTTGATGGGCTAGGATCAGACAAGCAAGGTCATCACTTTTCTTTTCTAGACATGTCAATTACTCCTCCAATTCTGAGCAAGCAGAGACAAAGGAATGGATCTTTAGTGCTTGAGCCTTCAGCGTCAGAGAGGGTCCATAGTTGGCTAATTTCTCAATCTTGGTAAGGTCATAAATTAGAACAATAAAGAAGAAACGTGGGGGGTGGATGTGACAATAAATTCTGCTCAAATATTGGCTGAGAAATGCAAAGACCCTTATGCTAACTTTTAATTACCTGGACAAGTAGAGGAAGAGACCTGACTTTCCTCTGACTTTGTCGTAAGACCCCAAGCTATCTACTTATGGCGTCTAATTCATGAATGCATTTATAAGAAATGAAGGCAGTGTGTGTATTTGTGCCGGTATCAGCACAAATGCACACACATGCACAGAGTATGTGCTAAATCGAGACTTAATCACCCCACGTAGGGACGGGCATCTGAGACCTCTGAGAGTTTAGTCACAGGCTTCTATCATCCTTTGTGGTGGCAAAATTGAGGAGTGTCCTACATCCCAAGGAGAGGGTTTTTCCCCATAACAAGCCTTGAAAAGTAGAATCTCAAATTGGTCATAATAGATCTTGGGTATATTAGAAATATAGCAACATGGCATTTTCTCAAATTGATACGAAGCAAAATTCTATCCCCTCTCCCTTTGTCATTGTTATACCCCTCATCCTTTTGTTATTTGTAAGGACAATTATTATTTCAAACATCTGATGTGAGAGTACAGTTATGAAGTCTTTCCTTCAAGGGGACACCATTTTACTCTTTTATTTACCTTCTTACACGAAAAGTAGTTTACCTTCTTACGCTAAATTTCAGATGTGGTAGAATCAAAGCTGAATTAGATAGAATGGGCTATTTGCTCTAGATAGCTGCTCTGGATACTACTGGGCACCCTACATTGTGCTGTATGGCCACACCCCATGTCAGGTGTTATAATTTTGTTAATAAGGTGCTGAAGTTGAGGCAACTCCTGACTAAGTAGGAGCAGAAATCTCTATAAAGACTAAAATGTTTACTCACACTGATGTGACAG
>NW_003852403.1:3523178-3527109 GCF_000181295.1 Otolemur garnettii | reverse complement strand
TTTTTTTAACTTCTCAGACTTGAATTCCTTCTTTTCCTTTTCTTTCTTTAAAGCTCAAATAGTGGCTCTATGTGGGATACCTCCCAGAGCAAATGATTTTAAATTCATGCTTAAAATCATAGGAGTTTTAGGATAAATTGATCCACACCTATATTTGAACTCAACCTTTGCTAAAGGGAAAATTTTAAAGCAAATTCCTATATTTATGTGAGATTTCAGATACCACTTCATTAGCAGGAAACATCAGTGACATCATAAGCTGTGGTTGCGTCAGACATGAAGTTTGTGATATATTTGAAAGCTATTGATAATGCACGGGAAAACCTTCAGGGTTTGGAAAGCAGCTGCTACTCTGCTATTTAAAACAATTCCATGTTAGATTCTTTCTTTTACAATAAAAAAGAAGATTTTGGAAAGGTTGTACCTACCTACAGCCTGTCTGTAGGTAATTTTAATATCAGTTGGATAACTTAAAGATCCTGCTGTCTTAATTAGTGTTCCTTTTTAAATAAGATCATTTAATTATATTCTCCATTCTGCTAAAGAAAGCTTACACTTTCATCAGTGTGACAATATTCTCCATAGTCAAACATAGATCTCAGTTTCAGAGATGACTGGTTTAGGAAGGGAATGCATCTTAACACTATAAATACTTTGTGAGCCCACCCTCAAGTAGAAAGATTTCTGGTCTACCCAGCACACACTTTGCATTCAGACTGAGCCTCCTGCCTGAACATCTCCTTGACACTAGGCAATTTGGTTCGCCTTGTTAAGAAATTCATCCTCTGATTTTTTGTTTATTTGTATGTTTGAGTTTTGGCTTTGGTTTTTAAATTGAAGATAGTCTGCAATCAAAAACTGTTTTTGTCCTTTGAACAATATCCCCTCAGTCCTTACCCTAGAGCCCCTGATCATCACCATTTTATTCTCTGCTTATAGGGGGGTCAACATTTTTTTAGATTTTGCATACAAGTGAGATTGTGTGATATTTCTTTTCCTGTGCTTGGCTTATTTCACTTAACATAATTCCCCCAGCTTCATTCATGTGGTCACAAATGACATAATTCTCTTCTTCTTCTTCTTTTTTTTAATGCTAAACAGTAATGCCTCATGTATACACACTACATTTTTTTAGTGATCTATCAGTGAAGTCTTAGGTTGATTCCATATCTTGACTATAGAGAATAATGCTGATATAAACATGGGGATGCAGATATTTCTTCAATATTTCATTTTCTTTAGCTATCTACCCGCTGGTGGGATTTCTGGATCACATGGTGGTTCTATTTTTAATTGTTTGAAAATCCTCTATACTGTTTCCATGAGGGTTGCACTAATTGACATCCCCACTGGTAGCATACAGGAAAAATAATTTCAAGAAATGTATTGTATAATATGGTGACTACAGGTAATAACAATGCATTGTATACTTAAAAATTGCTGAGAATGGATTTTCAGTGTACTCACTATAAATAAATATGTGAGTAATGCATATGTCAGTTAGCTTGAATTAGTCATTTTATATTATATATGTACAGTAGAACCTCCAGAGTTAATCACCTCCCTCCATTGACCACCTCCTTGAGTCGACCTAATTTTCATAGACAGAAAGTAAAGTACATATATTTATGAGTATAACAGACCTAATTCCTTATGCTGACCACCTCCATATGTTGACCAGTTTGTTACAGTCCCTTGTGTACTCAACTCAGTAAAGTCACAGAGACTTTACTGTATTTCAAAACATAATGTTTTGCCCTCCAAATGTATACGATTTGCATTTATCAATGAAAAAGGGAGAGAATGTGATTATCATTCTTTGGCGGCAATTCTAACAGGTTTTTCCACCCATAGTTGATGAGTACATTTTAATTAATAAAAAGCTAAGGAAGTATGCCTTTAAATCAGCAACTAATGTCTGTGACATGGCTCACTTAAGAATATTTAGAGATTGAACAGCAATTTACCAATCTAGGTCATTCACTTTTAAAATAAATCATGGTTACTGGTCATGATATTTGGGTTGTATTTTCCAATCCTATTCTTGGAAAATGAGGCTGGTTGTATGGCAGTTTATATGTCCACTAGATTTCCAGGAAGAATTTCAGAGGGTACCATAAATAAAGCCAGGGCTTTGGTATCAAGCCCAGTTGACTTTGCATGTAGTTCAAATAGCTGCTGGCTGTGTGGTTTTAGAATCAAGTACTTGACCTTTCTCAATCTCTGGCCCTTCACTTGAAAAGCTAGGATGATAATTTCAAACACAAAGAATACTAAAAACTAACATTTATTGAATGCGTATTGTGTAAAACCACAGGTTTTGCGTCATTTATTCATAATAATAATGCTAGGAGGTAGCCACTATTATCATCTTCAATTTTCAGGCCAAGGGAAGGAGGCAGAGAAGTACAAGCATCCTGGATTCAAAGCCAGGGGTTACTCCAGATCAGTCTGCTGCTAAGATGGAAAGTTTAAACGTCTAATGACTGCTCCATTTCCTCAACCCAGGATTGACATGGAGGCTGGTGATAATTGGCAAAATAATACCTGGACGAATTGTTTCTTTTTCCCATCAGCATTTAAAAGGCCCTTTAAGATGGACAGACTTGTGTATTACTAACCAATTGCCTACTTTCCTGTCATACCAAAAAGAAACGACCAAAGTTTTCTATGCATCAAAGTTGCTCTGGTCAGGAAAACATCCATGCAGTTTGCCACCATATCCCTTATAAAGTTATTGATTTCTGCTAGTTAAAGTTCTGTCTGCAATCGAAGTTCCAAGCAGGAAGTATATATACCTTCCATAGCATTTATGCACAGACCAGACACCTCACTGGGATTGCAGGGACCATTTGGACATATACATATGTGTCCTTCATATAGTTGTCTCTGTCAATTTCATGTGTATAAAATCTATTTATGTAGACAGAACCTTTTTTATTATTTTTAATTTTGATAGAGTCTCACTCTGCTGCCTTGGCTGGAGAGCTCTAGTGTCAACCTGACTCACAGCAACCACAATTTCCTGGCCTCAAATGAGCCTCCTGCCTCAGCCTCCTGGCCTGCCACAATGCCTGGCTAATTTTTTTTTATCATTATTATTTTCAATAGAGACAGGATCTCAGTTTTGCTTAGGCTGCTCTTGAACTCCTGGGATCAAGGGATCAGCCAGCCTTGATTTCCCAGAGTTCTAGGATTACAGGCATGAGCCACCACACCCAGCCCTGACCAGGACAATGTTAAGGAACAGTTTAAGGTATTTCGAGCGTTAAGCAATTGTATAGTATCAATTATGAATGCTTGTCTGTCTTTTTCCTTTCTGGTATCATTCCCATTTTATTTAAGTGGCAACAATGAAACAAAGATATTAAATAATTTGTCTACAGTACATCCACACAAAAATGAAGTGGGAAAGCCAGAATATAAATATAAACCCAACCCCTCTTAATCATGATGATTGTTAATGAGGAAGGCAGGAGCTAAGAGATGGAATGTTGACTGGGCTGTCCCTATATTGTAGATAATCAAGTTTCTAAGAATAAAGAGTAAAAGTGGGAAAGGTAACAGTGAAGTAAGGAGATGGCGTTCCATTACTGAGCAAATTGCTGGCAAAACAATGGGAACCAGAGAATAACGTGTACAGTTCTCTCAGTGCAACCTCTTTTGTGTTGTTCATTTTGTTTTTGTTTCATTTTGTTTTCCCAACAACACTGGGGAGAGGGAGTAATTGAAGAAGTGGAGGGGAGGCTGTTGATCGTGACTGGGAGTTTAGCCTTCACGCCACTCACTAATCTCATGATTAGCTCCACCTTCGTTGTTATTCGGGAAATGGGCTGAAAGCCCCTGGGTTTCAGGAGGACCAGGAAGAGATGGGAGTGTTCTGAATTTAGCAGTGTGGGCTGGTGACCCAGATTATCACTTTCACATACAT
>NW_003852403.1:3522178-3522724 GCF_000181295.1 Otolemur garnettii | reverse complement strand
GCCACCCTCGGTATATGGGGCTGGTGCCCTACCCACTGAGCCAGAGCGCCACCAAGGCATGATTTATTTTTAGCATGTATTCACCATTAAAGATTACACATATGGCTGGGTGCCTGTGGCTCAAGTGGCTAAGGAGCCAGCCACATACACTTAAGGTAGCGGGTTCAAATCCAGCCCGGGCCCGCCAAAACAACAATGACGGCTGCAACCAAAAAATAGCCCTGCGTTGTGGCAGGCACTTGTGGTCCCAGCTACTTGGGAGACTGAGGCAGGAGACTCGCTTGAACCCAGGAGTTGGAGGTTGCTGTGAGCTGTGATGCCACGGCAGGCACTCTACCCAGGGGGATTGCTTGAGGCTCTGTCTCAAAAAAAAAAAAAAAAGATTACACATATGCTTTTTAATGTTAATGATTCTGTTGTACTTTAACAAGAATAAACAGAATGACCTTCTATGAATTTCTCTGTTCTTCTACTTTTATCTTGCAGAAAGCAAGACAAAATTACACACAAAAGCACTTTCAATCTCCACAAAAACTACCCCAAACA
>NW_003852403.1:3514073-3522042 GCF_000181295.1 Otolemur garnettii | reverse complement strand
GTTTTCTGCTAGCAACATTCCATCTGCACATTTGAATGAATGTGGATTTATCAAGGTGATATATGTGTGACGTTTAACAGGAAATTTGATCTTGTTAGTGTTTAAGCCCAGCATCCATGAGCATTGACTGTGGCTCTTTAACAAAGCATCAGGGTTTAGGGGTTGTCCAACCACACAGCCTCAGCTGGGCTTTCTGGTCCGGCGGGGCACCTCCTCCTCCACATGCTGTTATGGACAGCACACAGAGATGGCAGCAGGGTGAGGGCGCTCACTGTGCTGCTCCTAATACCTCCTGAGTCCTTAACTCCCCAGGGTGGGCTCATCGTCCTAGAAACTCATTTTAAGACTGGAAAAATTTTCAAACATTTTTTTCTCATTTCCTTTCCCACACACTAATAGAATAATACGTTTTACGTAAGGAAGAACCCTAAAGAAAGCAAAACAGGACCAAAACAGGTATCTCCTGAGGATACCAGTCTTATAGTAAATAAAGATACAAAGAGTAAAGTATACTCAAAATCTCCCACATACGTTGGAAACAACATCTTCAAAAAGTTAATGCGCACAAAAGCACATACTCAGGACATAACTCATCATTATGGGAAAATGAAAATGGTAGCCCGATGTTATGGCTAATTCTGAATAAAGGCAAACTAATAACATTAGGGCAGCTTTCAGGAAATAGGAATTTACTTTTTTTGTCACAGATGTGCTTCGGTGCCAAATATTTTCAGACTCTTTACTGTTATGGAAACAGTGATGTGCCTGCTTTCTTTTGAGTGCAATAAATGAATTTTTAAAAGGTTATGAAAATACGTGTCCACTTAAAAAAAAGTTCTTTCAACAGTCTATTGGGTATCTGGGATACCCATATATCAGCGGTCTTTGTCCTCGGCCTACAAGGAAAAATGCCAAAAACACTCCAGAGTGCCAGGCTTTCAAAAGGTGCTGAAGAGAGCCTGCCCAATTATCTGAATTCCAATTTGGCTCCCAATGAAAAGTAGAAAAATTACCTAGATGCTTTTCCATGTTGCTCCTCCAGTTGCAACAGACCTTATCTAATAGTTTATTACACTCAGACAAACAAAGCACATTCTGAGGGGAAAAAAATATATCACAGTTCCTGTCTCTGACAGAATGGTCTCTTTGAATTCTTTTGTTGATTTCATAGATTTTTAACAACCAGAGGATTGTTTTTTAAATCTGATTTTTGTAAGCCAGCAGCACAATTTCCTCCTCTGTAAGTAGGACAGATTCATCCCATAAGCAACAATGGATGCGTCCTTGCTTAACTCAAGCATGACAGATTAAGCTTCAAGTAGACCAGTAAATGCCACCTCCCCACTTAAGGAGACTGTTCAGAGGCAGGCGTTTGGGGCCTCTGCTGGATTTGTTCCCTGAACTGCCAGCTGATGAACCACTGCTGTCGGAGGTGGCCAAGCAGCCCTGACTGAGTGAGAGGCTGTGTGAAGACCCAGAAGAGGACTGGCAGGGCTGAAGGGACATGCCTCATTGCGGATGCTTCCAAGCAAATTCCTCACCTCCAAATTGTGCCTGCCTCTGGGTAGTCGCCTGGTACAATCCCTGGCAGAAAGAAGGCACTGTGCACATGTTTGCTGAATGTAAAAGAGAAAAATGGGAGTTTGGAGATGCCTTTCAGACCTTGCCAGATAAAATGCTGTTATTTCTGGCAAGCTGGTTCGGTGACACTGACTTAAAGAATAGCTTAGAAGTTAAAAAAATAAAAAGGGGCTATCAGCAAATGAATAAGCTGATAACAAAAAAAGAAATCAGGTAAGCAGTGGCCAAAATCTGTAACTGATGAATTCTACTACAAAATGGTTTTTAATAGAAAAATGCCACTTGCAATACAATGTTTCTGTCTTTTTGAAACCATGAGTTATATAATGAAAAGTACACCTGCATCCAGAATTATAATTTGAGGATAACCATTATTGAGATGGCTGTGAGGCATCTTACAATGCTATCCAATTTGCTCCTTAGGTATTGCGTATAAAACTATAAAGGCAAAGCTATGCATTTTCTTTTCTTTTAGCACAGAAATAGAATCAAGCGTCTGCCTATCCATGCCAGAAACAGACTGAATCAAGTGATACAAAAGCGTGAATGTGCTGTTCTCAGGTTTATGTAATTGGTGGCTGTTTAACTTGTTGAAATCTTGAATCTTTCACAAGCACATGCGTATGTTTGTCATTTATCCCCTTTTCTCAGGTGCAAAGAAGGCTACCAAGGAGTCCGTTGTGATCAATTTCTGCCGAAAACCGATTCCATCTTATCGGATCCAAGTAGGTCAAGCATTTTTCTTCTCTCTAACGCGATATATAAGCAGCTGGTTGTTAACTCAGCTGAAAGCTGTATTGTGTCTCTGAAAGCTGCCAAGGACAGAAGCTGGTGACAAATGTTTAATGTTCAAAGCATGCTCAGAACTCACTGGGCCTAGGGATTCTCCAGAAGACGGAGCCTGGCCTCACGATTCCACCTCTACCCTCTGCCTGGCGTTCCCAGCACCTCCTTCCCCATTATCTCTTGGGTCTCCTCACCTCCTACTACTTCATTCCTAAAGCAAGGATATTAAAAAAGAAAATAGCTTATTTTATTCTTTACTCAAAAATATGTTATGGAAATGACAGTATCGTACACATTACAATTCTTGCATTTCAGTTGGTAATTTGTGATCATATTAAACCATGAAACATTGACCTTATGGAAGTAAGAAAATATCTGCATAAAAACTTGTCTGAGATGTTGTTAAGCCTCAAAAACTCCGTTTTTAGCAACACTATTTGCACATCAGCAATTACTGTCTTAAGGACAAATTATTTTTCCCCTATTCATGAAGACAATTTGCCCCTAGAAAATATTGCCATTTGTTAGTTTCCGTTTGTATATGAAATGAAAAAGAAACTTTCTATATGAAAATGCCCAATTTTGATCAAATGTGAAATTTTTACTTTTTCTGCAAATATTTCTCTTTTAATAGGTGCTAGTTAAATCACCACCAAAGGAAAAAAAAAAAATTATTGAATCAGCAATTTAGTTCATGGAGGATCCTAACAGATATTTCCAAATCATAGAAGCAAAGTTACAGTTTTCTGAATATCCTGTAGTGTTTGGGGTTGACTCAAAGGTTGCCCTGGCTGTCAGTGGGCATTTGCTGCATCATGAGCGTGTCTGCTCATCTTTCAATGTTTTTTCAAAATGCATATTTGTTTTCCATTTTCCTCCTGAATTCCTAGCTATGATTCCTCAAGTAAATACAAAGTTCTATAAAAAGAAAACAGTTTTGTTTAATTTAATTTAATTCTGTTCCATCTTGGCAAGGCAACTCACCATACAATAATTAATTACTCACTTCTTTGCAAATTTAGCTTTCCTTGAGAAAAGTGAAGTGTGCCCCCAGGCTAGCAAGCCACCCAGCCACTGATACCTCTGTTCTCAGAAATGTGAGGCGTGTTTCTCTAGGAATTCCCCAGAGAGGATGGTGTTACTGGACTGTTATGTGTTTTATTTATCTTGTTTATCTTGTGTTTCTGGCCACTGGCTAAGCTGGGGTTTGAAAGGCTATTCATGGTGTTTGGAGATGTCTATTTGAAATATTAGGACACTGGCATAGAAAAATAGACTTGCTAATTTTTTTCTTTCTTTCTCTTTTTATTTTTTTGTCTTTTTTTTTTTTCCATTTTTCCTGATGTTCCCCTCTTTTTGTTTTTCTCTCTTGTTGGGTCTCTGTCCTTCCCTCTTCTTTTGCTCTTTCCTTCTTTCCCTTTCATTATTTTCTTTATTTCCCTTAAGCTTTTTCCCTCCCTTTCTTTCTTCTTCCTTTTCTTTATTACATTTTCTTTCTTTCCATATATGACTATAGGAGTACAAGTCAAGATCATGGACAAGGCCTTGCCCATGGTACAAAGTGGGCAAAAAACAAACAAACAAACAAACAAAAAACCCTCTCTTTAAAAAATACAATCTAATTTGTCCATCAGTTCAAAAGTGGAGGATAAGACCCACCATAATGACTGTTTCCTCCTCAGAAAAAAAAATAATAATGATACCATGATCAGAGTTTCTATCCCTGAAAACTTAGGTCTTAGATGCATAAAAATATTTAGTGCAGCAATATTTATAATGATGAAAACATTTTTAAGTCATCAATGATAGGTTTATGTTTAAGTAAAGTATCAGATGGCACATCTATCATGTCCTATTATTAAATGCCCATTAAAATCATAACTGTGTTGGGGTGTTTCTATAAAGTGAAACCACAAGAGAGAAAATTATTTCAATATAAATTTGCAAAAGGAACATCTGTTGGCCCAAAGGTGGAACAAAATAGACTAAAATGCTTAAAAAGGACTTTCATTTTTTTTGTGTTGTGGAATTATATGAAATTGTTTTCTTTTTTTTTTTTTTGTCCTGTTTTCTGTAAAATGGCATGTCATTATGTGGGTTAAAATGCCAGAATTCCTTAAAATAGAAAAATGAGAGAGAAGCATTAAGAACCCATGGATGAGTCCCCAAGACACAGGTTAAGTGGAAAAAGCACTCTCTGTTCTATTCATCCGGGCTCTCGTTTATTTGCGTAATCACTAATTTATTCCAACAGTATTTTCTGAGCACCAACCAAGGACCATCTAATCTGTCAGACTGTGTTAATATAAAGGTGTGCAAACAGGATTTAGGCTGTGAAAACGCCATAGACCAGTGATGGAGAAAAACGTGGATGATGTACACTTGGGAATGAATTAGGTACCATTTCCCTCTTTATGACCCTGGCATATTTATTTGGCTCCCAAGCCTCAGGCTTTCATCTGAACAATGATAACAATAAAACCTGTGGGCGTATATCATAGAGATCAACAAAGAGTCAGTACCAGATAAATAAATGCTAGCCCATGTCCCTTATCCACCGTTACCCTTACTAAAGGTATTTAAATGTTAAAATGTGCCACGCACCGTGCCAGCAGCTTTACATGGATTGTCTCATTCAATACTCAAAATTGCAGTCTGGTGGACTGGCGCTTGTTCACATTTTATGGATGAGGAAATTAGACCTCAGGGATGCTAAGTAAACTTGCTCAAGGTCACACAGCTAGTTAATTCTGGAGTCTAACTTCCATTCCAAATAACCCAAGGGCCTGATCTCCCAACTGCCTGGCTCTTTCCTCTCTCCCCTAGAACCTCTCTCCCTCTGGTTGTTTTCAACAGGACATTCATCACTCTAAATTTCCATTGACTGAAACTCAGTGACCTGCGGCAAGCATTATTCTAAGGAACAATATTTGCACAATTTTCCTATCTTAATGCAGCAACTTGAGCCTCTGTAGAGATTTAAATCCCTAATGAAATTTCCTTGTCAAAATTCTTGCTGAAGGATTGTTTAATTTGCTGCTCATGATATCTTTGGAATGACTCTGTGCTCAGGAAATCACTTTCCCCCCAACACCCCCCTCTATTCTTCCCCTGTCTCCTCCCTCCTCTCCACTCTTTCCTTCTTTTTTTTTTTTTTTTGCAGTTTTTGGCTGGGGCTGGGTTTGAACCTGACACCTCCAGGGTATAGGGCCGGCACCCTACTCCTTTGAGCCACAGGAGCTGCCCTTTTATACTTTTTTTCTTTCCCACTCTTTCTTCCCTCCCTCTCCCCCGTCTGTCAATGCACGCTTCTGCTTAGTGAAATCTTGGTTGACACGAGTTAGACGCCTCTCTTCTTTTCTTCTCTCCCAGGCAACGCAACATTGATCAGAATCATGCACCTTTGACAATAAATTTTAACCTCAAAATCTCAAATTACGTCTTTTTATGGAAATGTTGCAAGGGTGTCCCTGTGAGAGCCTCAGAGCCTGTTATGACAAGTGTCTTTCCCGTGGCTCCAGGTTGGGTCCTCAAACCTACTATTCCAAAAACTCATCCTGTCTACACTCCTTATCCCCAAGAACTTACAAATGGCACCATCCAGGATGTATATACATATAAGGATCAGTTTTATGATTAGATGCCAGTTTTGGAACAACAACAACAAAAAATAGAATGCGCATAACTATCAGGTTAGTCAAACCCTCCTATGGATTCAGTGTAGCACAGCCACATTCAGATCACAAGACTGAATAGTAAGCTCTGAAGGAGGGCAGGAGAGGGACCGATGGTGGTGTGTGGAGGAGGCGGCCCAAGCTAATGGAGCATTCCTGAAAGGAACATGTGTGTGTACCAAGCTTCCTGTGCCACCAGCCAGTCCATCATGGAGGGCAGCAGGTGGCTTCCAGGATGTTGTGAACTCTTCTTGACTGTTCTGATGTAATTGTTTCAGAGGCCACAATGGGTCAGTCTGTTGACTCCTGCCCTCCTTTCTCTTCCTCACCACTCATTCCCACCCAAGGCAGTTACTATCCTCAGCCTTGAAACAGAGGTAGGTGGAGGTGGAGAGGCATGAGGTAGCCAAGGATTCAGGCATACAAATATATATTCTATATATATATTTTTTCTTTTTCTGTCTCCTCTCTTATGAGCATCTTCACCTCAAGATCCTGACATCATCATTGGCCATTGGAAACCCGAGGTCAGCTTCAGAAAATAGATTTGGGGCACAGTGAAAGACTGGGGTGGGAGTAGGGAAGATGCCCGTCAGAATCAAGGGTCCTCCTCTCCTCATACAACAAGGGGCAGCCATTTCCAGACCTCCCTGTGCTTTCTTACCAACAGCATCCAAAACTCAGCATCTCCATGGCCATGACAATCGGTAACGAGTCTGCAGGCCAAAGCTTTGGCATACGGTTTATACAGCCTAGACTCCTGGAGTCATCTAGTCTCCACCATGGAAGGATGGAGGATAATGCCCAGCACTGGTCTGTCTGCCCTGACTTACATTCACATTTTGGTTTCTTTAGATCTTAGAACCAGCCTCTGTGCTCAAAACACTTGGAAAGGTGCCAGAAGCCTGGTCTGAATTTGATTCAGTAGAAATCAGACTAGTGAAAAATACGATATGGGTTTAGATTTCCCATCACCCCAATCTGGGCTTGTGGACCTCAACTTCCCTGGAATAGTCACTTCATAAGGCAAAAAAAAATAAATTTTTCCATAGCATGTGGTTCTAGCCCAAGAGAGAGGATCGGGAGGAAAGTGAACCAGTGGTTACTGCCTCACTTCCAAATGGTCTGCAGAGACAACTAACTCAGACTTGAGGATGCCCATGAGATTGGCCCCAGCACCCAAGTTGCTCAGAGCAAATGGAGTTCCTTTGCCGTTTGCAGGACAGTAAAAGAAGAAAACTTGGAAACAACCCTAGAAAAGACAATGTGGAAGGCCAGAGCCTGGGCAGGTGTTTGCTAAGCAGACCCAGGAGCTTTCCAAGAAGGTCATTAATAGGAAGCCTCACCACCACCACCACACACACACACACAAAGACCCATGTCTGTACTCTACCATTCTCAATTTTATTTAATACAAACATGTTCTAGGTCTCAACAATTAGATAAAAGGTTTGTAAGGAAAGATGCTTCAAATAGAAGTCTTAGTTCTTATCCTCTAACAACCTGCTTTTAGAAGTGTGACCTTGAACAAATCACCGTTTAATTGAGCCTTCATTTCTTTATGTATAGAATGATCCTATGGGCATCCTATTTAAAAGAAAATAATGGTTCTCAGTCAGAAGTGAGGTTTAATCAAAGCCAACATTATGAATCCTTTTATTCACTCATTCATTTATTCCCTCTAGTGATTAAGAAAAATATAATGTATACCATGCCGTGGATCCAAACAATAATAATCACAGGTGCCACTCTCTCAATATATTTGGGCTACTGTAACAAAGCACCATAAGCCTCATGAATTACAGAAATTAATTTCTTACCTTTGTGAATGCCAGCATGTCCAAGATCAAGGCACCTGCAGGTTCAATGTCAGGTGAGGGCTCTTTTCTCATAGACCATGCATTTTTTCCATGTCCTTGTTTCTTCTT
>NW_003852403.1:3512931-3513831 GCF_000181295.1 Otolemur garnettii | reverse complement strand
TGTTTTGATGTATGAATTTTGAGGGGACACATTCAGACCATAGCATGTATCACTAGATGATAATGAACTTATCATTTAGTAAACTGTGTTTACTTAAGTTCAGTTATAGACTGAAAAGCTTGTAAGGTCTGCTAGAGTTTGAAATATTTTCTTCATTCACTCTTTAATTCTAAATCTTACTGACAGTTTAACATTGATCAAGTAGCTTAATTTGGGGCACATGAAGGACTGGGTGGGAGTAGGGAAGACGCCCTACTCTCTTAATATTAATAAACCCATTATAAATTAAGATATTACTAATCTGTAACATATAAAGCTATAGTAAAGATAATAAAATAATATATTCAGAGCATGTTGTGCTTGGGATATGGCGAGAGCTTAATGACTGTTGTTGATTATTATCATTATTGTGTTTGTTAATGGTCACCTTGATTACTACACAGTGTGTGGGGCACTGAGACAAGTACTGCCAGGGATTAACAAGAATGAGACATATTACCTGACTTCAAACATTTCCTGTTGTATACTGGAAATAAAAATGTACAAGTGTATTACTTTAGCGCACACAGAGACCACATGACAATTTAAGGGAATATAAAAATGGAGGGCAATAAAACTTCACATAGAGTGGAGTGAGGGATCTAGTTTGCTCAGGAAAGGCTTTATCTAGGAATGAATATGGTTGTGAGCTTTTTACATGGGGTATTGTGGCTGTGTACTGTTGTATAAGCTGTGCACTGTCCAACTTTACCAGTACCTCTCATACTAGAGTGTGATGGGTCCTCTGTTGAAGAGTGTAACATGGTCTTGGGAAGGAAATTTCTACTAAGAAATTAGTTGAGGAAAAGACAGATTCTTGAGGACACAAAGCATAAACTAATCATCACTTTGTTAGCAGAT
>NW_003852403.1:3489708-3512198 GCF_000181295.1 Otolemur garnettii | reverse complement strand
TAATCAAATCTGTGGTAGGAAGAACTAAATGTTGACATCTTGTTACATGGTATACTCATTGGCTTTACAAATTGGAATCACTCTATACATTTTTTGTCAGGTGTTTTATTCTTCATTCGATATATCCTGAGCCTTTCCCCGTAGCATTTTGTAATCTTAGATTTTTCTAAATTATTATTTTAAAATTTATATCATTATAAGTATGTAACATAAACTATTTAACCAATTATTGATGGTGACTCATTTAGTGTATTTCCAATTTTGCATGATTACAGAGATTGACAGGCATTATATGTATATCTATGTACCATGAGGTCCAGAATACTTTTTTAGGATAAATCCTGGATAATATATTTTGATAACTTATCCTCCAGAAGGTTATAACAGTTTACACTTCCATAAGTGTAGTATGAGTATGTTGATTTTTCAGTTTTTCTTTTATGAACACTGGATAGTGTTGTTTTAATTGATAAATTTATATAGACAATTATACCCTATCAATATTTTAAGTTGCATTATTTGATTACCACCAATAGTAAATGCTTTTGATTTATTATTTATGGTGCTTTTTAAAACATGTAAATGTTTTTGCCTTTTATATGATCAAACTTATTAGTTATTTTTAAAAAATAATGCTTGTCCTTTCCTCACCATGAGATGAATTAAATATTTAGTTACTTTAGGTATTAAATTTTATTATGTGTGTACTTTATTATTATTTATCCCATATATTGATGCATGCTTGTGCTAGTCACATTGGAAATTTATGTTAGTGTGCAGTTTGACATTAGGAACTATATATATATATATATATATACACACATTAGGAACTATAACTATATATATATATATATATATATATATTTTTGTCTCTCTGAAGGGAGAGAGAGAGAGACAAAGTCTTACTATGTTGCCCTTAGTAGAGTGCTGTGGCGTCACAGCTCACAGCAACCTCAAACTCTTGTGCTTAAGCTATTCTCTTGCCTCAGCATCCTGGGTAGCTGGGACTACAGGCACCTGCCACAATGCTGGGCTATTTTTGGTTGTACTTGTCATTGTTGTTTAGCTGGCCTGGGCAGGCTCGAATCCACCAGCCTTGGTGTATGTGACTGGTGCCCTACTTACTGAGCTATGGGCACTGAGCCAAGAACAGTATTTTTTAAAACATAGTGTTAAAATAATTTTTCAACAGAATTTATTGAATAATCTCAAGTTTTCTCATTGATTTAAAAAGATAAGTTAATCATACACTCTACAATACATATATTTCGTGCTGTTAGTCGACTTTCTATTCTGCAGATAGAGAGTAATTTTAAGAGAATTATATTTCTCATTTGGTAATGTTATATCCTCATTTTTTATAGCTTGTTTTATACATATAATTGGTAAATATATTCATATATAATAAATATTATATTTTATGTATATAATATATATTTTGATATAGAGTGGACATATAGTTCATGTGCAATTTTAAATTGCATATGCACTTTATGGCTACCCTATATAGATTAAATATAGTAAATAGGATACCAAATTTAACTTGGTTACACATAGTATTTTATAATATCACCTACTATTTTAAAACTATTTTATTATAAAGCACTCATTATAGGATATTAAATAAAATATAGGAGTCAAACAGTATATGTGGGTGAATAGGGTGACCATATAATTTATCATCTAAACTAGGATACTTAGTAAAAGTCAGAGCTATGAATGATTCTGATACTGGCATATCAGTATCTGATACTGGCATAAAAATATGAAGCAGAATTACATGGTCACTCAAATTTGTAAAATGTGCATGGTTACACTTTCCATATGTGCATTAAAAAGTAATTTGAAGATAGTTTATTGTAAAATGTAGTAGGCTTAGTGAGTTTTTTGGCAATTTTATTCATAGTATCCTAATTTTCTATAGTTTTTTAATATTATTATAAATTTAATATATTACTTTTAAAGAAATTTAAATTTAGTAACTAGAAAAAGAATAACAATGGCACCAAATACCCAATTTTTTTTTTAATTTTTACTGTGTCCAGGCAATGATCTAAACACTTTGCAGATAATTGCACAGCTTTCTACAGTCGATTAAATTAAATCTCATTTTAATGATGAAGAAATTGAGGCAATATGAAGAAAATGATTTGCCCCAGAATATACTCTCAGTAAATGGTAGGGCTGGAATTTGAAACCTATTGGATATGCTGCTGAAAAGTAGTAAAAAAGTAGTTTCAAAAGTTGACAGAAATTCTTTTGCATAGAAGTTTAATTACTATGACTCCTCACATTCCTCTTTTATCTTTCAGCTTCACTGTTTTGTTTTGTAACTTTTCATATTCTTCTGCTATCTTAGGATTTGTCATATCTTCTGGCAGATTGCACTGTTCAAAACTTGTGGGCCTGGAGGAAAGTTTTTTTTAGTTTTACGTTGTCAGCTGTGACTGTCAGCACCTGTAGGATAGGTGCTGCTCAAAGCCAGCTCAGCGATGGAGACCCACTCTGGTGATAACTTCCCTGGGGTATTGTTCTGTGTTCAGCTGGTAATCAGGAGTTTGCTGTCTCCACTCTCCTCATGCCACCATAACTCCCTGAAGAGGAAACCCTAGCAGCTTGCTCTCCGCCTCCAGGGCATCTACAGCTGGGGTGTAGGCTAGGCTAGGAATTGCATTGCTGGTTACTTGCTTGGGAAGACCTGAAGCCCTGGACTGGTGCTTAGGATCCTCCTTCCCCACACTCCTGCTATTGCCCTCACCCTCTCCAGTTAGAGACATCTCACTAGGTTCTTATTAGATACGCTTGTTGAGTCCACACAAATCCTTGATACAGTTTAATTTTGTAGGCACTTTTTACAATGTATTTCAATCTTCATGGTATTTGACCTGTTACTTGTGTAAGAGGACGTTGCCACCTCTCTAGAATTATATATTGACATGCCTCCCCCTCCAAATTTCATACCCATAAAATATTTATTTTCTCCTTGGAAACTATGAGTGGACAACTTTTTGTGTGTGTGATTCCTTTTTATCTAGAAGTTTCCATATGGTACACTTTTGACTGAGTAAAAGGAAGCATTGAAAGGAAAATGATAGAGAATTTGGCCACAAATAGCTAAAGATTAAAAGCAAAGAAGCAATGACCTCCAAAACAAATTGGCCCTCATCTAGGAGGGTGTGTGGGATACCAGAGATTCCTTCTCTTCCCCCTTCATAGCTTTTTGTGCTCCTTCCTTATTGTGCCCTTGGGATACATCTCAATCACATCTAATAACATAATGTGTATCACCAGATAGTTATGACCACTTTTTGCAAAATGCATGAGGAACCATAATGATTTTCATCTGTGTTAATTCGGCTTTCCTAAATGCATCTATTTGTTTGCATCCTATGCCCAGGAGCTTACATTTTGGAGATAAACAGCAATTATCTGTATCTTTTGGTGATGTTGCACACGAAGTCAATTCTGAGAGATGACCTACAAACTGCCATACCCACCCCCCATCATCCTTTCCTTGAGACAGCTATTTTAATAGAGGATGATAGAGCAATTTCACTACTGTGTGAATGGCACAAAATGGCATGATGTGAGCTATTACCATCTTTATTTCTAATTTGGTCCTGTTATTTATCACCCATTCAGTTTTCATATAGTTTTTAAAAAATTGGATACAGATTGTAAATAGTATCTCATAATGTGGATTATAAAAATGAACACAGAGAAATAGAAAATTTGACCACATTATTGACAATAACCAGAGACGCAGGGTTATGGATTTTCTGTTAATATAAGGGCCATAGTTCAAATTCTAATAGAGGGATTTCATGGGAGGAGGATATACTATATGCCAAAAAATGTGCTACACCTCTACCTACACTTCCATATTCAGCTTGATCTCTGTAAGTCAACCAGCTAGGGGACTGTAACAAATTGGTCAACATGTGGAGGTAGTCAACATGAGGAACTAAGCCTACTGTACTGATCTGTATATGTGGTCTATGAAAATTGGGTCAACTTAAGGAGGTGGTCAATGTAGAGAGGTGGTCAACTATGGAGGTTCTACTGTATATTATTCCTTAATTATGGCAGTTTTATAATTGAGGCAACTGAGATTCAAATAAGTTAATTAACCCACCCAAATGATCCATTTCTAAGAATTGAAATACAGATCTAGTGATTCTACATTCTAGCCTTTCAAGTGCTTTCTGATAGGGACCAATACAATTTTGTTGTAAAAAGACCCTTTTTAATACTCATTTTATTTTTCATGAGAGGTAAAGAGCTAGACATTCTTTATAATTTTTTAAGTGAATATCTTGATTAAATATTATAGTTAATGGTATGATTAAAAATTCAACTTAAAATAGTTGAAAAGATGGAAGCATAATTAACATAGTTTGAGGTAAAATAATCGCATAAAGCAAAACAGTCCTAGGTATATAACTTAATTTCTGAGAAATGATAGATATTTGACAAAATTATGTGCAGTTAAAATTTTTTTAATGATCAGTTTTCTGTGAGGATAAAGTTTAGAGAAAAGGTGCTGGATCTTCTGAATTTCTGGCTCCCCTAAATTTTGTCTCTCTCTAGGATTAGGTTTTTGCTGTTAAATTTTATGGTTTGGTATCTCCTCTGTCTCCATTGTCTTTGGAATCTTGAAAACATCAGTCCTTTCAGGAAAGTTTTGTAGGAGAATTAATGTGGAATTGCCCATTGTGCTTTAAATCGTGAGATTATCAAATGTCCAGTGTTCTTTTTATGATTTCTTCTGGTCTTGAAGCACAATCTACACTCAATAGGAATACTTTATGTATAATCTGTAAATGTTACTGCTGAATGAAGAGTGAGCAATGAGAAATTAAAAATCAAATAAACATATATGTACTATAAAGTGATTAAAAAATAGGTATCATTCATTAACTAGTTCATGCAAGAATCTTTGCCAGTTTAATTCATATGTGTTAGTCATTTAACTCTTACAAGATGAAATAGCTAGCACTTTCCCCATTTATTTTTCACTATGCATATAAGGCTAAGAAGCTAAAACATAAATGGAGAAAATAATGAAGACTTATTGAAATATATGAGAAGACTTACACTGAGAAATATAGCATGTTCTAACATAGATCACCTTTTGTAAAAGAACATTGTTCTTAAATAGTATCTCATAATGTGAACTCATTATGTGTCTAAATGAAATCTTCAGAGTATTCCTTAAATATTTTCATTAGCTTTTTTTGTTTTCTTTTTTTGTGTATTTTAATATGTTAATTAATCATCAGCCTGTTGAAAAATAAAATGTAGATTTATAGGGACCTTGGGATAGGGTCATACTTGGTTAACAATATATCCAAAGTGCCTATCACATCGGGCAGCCAAGGAATTCTGATGGAATTAATGGAATGAATGAAAGAGAAACTTGTCCAAGGTAACAAGTCTCATTAGTTCTCATTTAAAATGTATTTTTAGTGCATCCACTTTGAAATTTGTTTGATATCAACCAAATGCCTATACCTTTGGTAAGTGTTATATATAATTAATATAGTAACAATATGTTTTATTTGAGTTTAAAATTCTATTTTAGTTGAATTTAATCTTTAGGATAGTAATACCTTCATGTGGTTCAATATAAAACAGCATAAAAAGATTTAAAATGAAAAATCTTCTCACCCTGTCCTCTATTCACCCAGTTCCTCCGTCATAGGTAATCAATACTGTTAGTTTCTTGTAGATCATTATAAAATTATTTTATACATATGCAAATAAATTGAACAAAATACTCTTCTTCCTTTTTATATAAACAGATCTATCCCACATCTTGAGTTTTCATTTAGCAATGTTTCTTCAAGATAATTTTATTTCAGTACTTATAGAGTATTCTAATTATTTCTACAACTACATACCATCTTGTTCACTGCATATAAATTAATGTGGCTGCTGTGGTCTGAATATCTGTGTCCCCCCCTTGATTCACACATTGAAACCTAATTACCAATGTGATGACATTGGGGGTGGGACCTTTGGGATAGATCATCCGGATGAAGTACTCATGAATGGCATTAGTCCTCTTATAAAGAGGCTGCACTGAACTTCATAAGGACATAGCAAAAAGAATATATAAATGAGGGAAAGTGCCATTTTGTGCCAGCACTTTGATTTTGGACTTCCCAGCCTCTAGAACCATGACAAATAAATTTATGTTGTCCAAAGCTACCCAGTTGATGGTATTTTGTTACAGCATTCCAGAAGGACTGAGGCATCAACATAATTAACAACTTCTCTGTAGATTTGCATTTGGGTTATTTGCCATTTACATTATGCTATTTTGAACAATATGTAGGCTAAATTTCATAAGTGGAGTATCTGGTTAAAACATATATACCTTTGTAGACTTTTAGGTTTCCCTTGTTGTCATCCCCAGAGGAGTGGCAATTTAAACTATCAAAGCTGCTTCTCCAAAGTCTCTTTCACATGACACTTTGTTCTGTGGAAATGTTTTTATTTTTGTTCAATCTTAGATGTGTTATCTCATGTAATTTAATTTATTTTGTGATGAATAGCACAGAGTATTTTCAGTTTAATTTATTTAGTGATGAATGGCACAGAGTCTTTTTTCATGTGTTCAAGAGCTATTTGTATGTCTTTTCCTGTGAATTACATTAATGTTTCATCATACATTTCTATTCAGGTTTTTGGCACTTTTAAATTTATTTAAAAATTATAAATAATTCCTATTCCTACAAATAGTAGGGTCTATTTATATTTGAGGGAAATTAAAACTTAGATTATGATATGAACATGAGCATGAACATGAACACATCAACCGACCATTGACTTTTAAATATAGTATTTTAAAATGAACTATTTCCTTTTGGAACTAAAATTGAAATTATGAGTACATTATTGTTGCTATTATGATAATAGAGAATTTTATTTATTTTTATGCCAGCTTATATTGTGAGAATGCGTTTAGTCAATTTGAGTTTATCAATCCTGTTATGCTCATCTTTGGAATATCATCTGTGTATTCCGGGTTTGAAAAATTTACTGCAAAAAATCAAAAACAAAAAAAGTATTGTTTTTACAGAATAAATGTATTGGAATGTGGAGAAAGAAACTATATCAGCCCATGTATAACTATAGACTACTATGCTTTAATAGTCTGGGGATTTGAATTGTTCAGGATCCAGCTGCTTCAGCAAGATAAGGAATGCTGAACAGTAACATCTTTGTTCTGATAGAAAAGTACCAAATGATACCTCAACAGAGATACCTCAGAACCCTGAGCTGCTTAAAAAAGAACTATACCTGGTATAGTGGTCAGGTATAGGAAGAGATACCTAGGCGTGTCTCATGGAGTTTGATTCTTCCTATTTCCCTTATAGCAAACATGATTCACAACCACCATTGAGGTTTTATCAGAAAATTGGGCCCTAATTTTTATGGTGGCCAAAAATAGACCCTGTAGCTAGATGTATCTATCCTTTCTTATTTTAAACACACAAATGTTACTCTACTGTCTTTGTAGTTGTTAGGATTTTCCCTTGTTGAAGTTCCACACGCCCCTGCAGTAATCTCATAAAAGTTTGTTGAGTGTTCTCAATCAACCTGAGAAAGATCTGCCATTCGCTAAATACCTAATACTTCCTTTGATCACCTAATCTCATTTTGTCTCTGTCTCTGTGGTCAAAGAACCATTGAGATTGTTATCACTGGTGCCATTTTACAGGTGGAATGCTGAGTTATGTTTCTTAGTGATGCTCAGATTAGAACCTCATTTCTGGCTGTGTTGGGGTAAAAGAGGGCAGAATCAGACTCCACTGGCTTCCACAGGTGGGTGGGGATGGGTTTGAGATGGAGAGGATTCTTTCAACCAAAGAAAATTTGGGAAATGTTAGGAATATTAGAAAAGAAGAATATCCACCTAGAGGAAGAAAGCCACTTCCACCATAAATTAATTAGTTTATTTATCCACATACAAAAAACCACAGTTCTTATTTTATTTTATTTTTGTCCTCAGGGACCTGATGATGGCACCTATTTACATCAGTGGTCCCCAACCTTTTTGGCATGAGGGACTGGTTTCATGGAAGACAATTTTTCCATGGACCAGAGAAGGAGGGGGTCATTAGATTTTCATAAGGAGCATAAAGCTAGATCCCTGAAATATACAGTTTATAGTAGGCTTTTTATCCTACTCCTATGAGAATATTATACTGCTGCTGATGTGACAAGAGGCGGAGCTCAGGAAGTGATGGAAGCAATGGGGAGCTGCTATAAATACAGGTGAAGCTTTGCTTGTTACCTACCACTCACCTCCTCCTGTGCAGCCCAGTTCCTAACAGGCCCAGACCAGTACTTGGACTCACTCTGTAGACATCCTTTTCTCTAAAACTGAAAATACATTGTTTTTAATCTTCTTGTAAATCCTCTAGGAAAGCAGATGGTGAATCAGATGTCAGGCCAGAGTTTTTTCACAATGTGGGACATAATCAATCAGCCTGAGACCCTGGACCTCATTTGTACTTGTGTGTTCCTTTATCCATCATCCGTACTCCAGCAGCCACTCTCCAATGTCTGTTCACTCTTTTCTGTAGAATTCCTTCCTCACTGATGGAAAACATGGCCACGCAAAGCATCATAATTGATTTTGTTTTGGATCAATAATGAATAGTATTATTCTAACAGCGTCAAAAGCAGCCAAGTTGTTCTGGGTTTCTCTCTTGTCCAGGAGCACCACACCTTTCCCTTCACCTGCCAACACCATCAATCCTTCTATTTGCCTTTGCCTCATTTTTCTCTGAAATGTTGTAAATTTCATTTTGGTGCTTCTGAACCTACATTTACAAGTCTGGGCCAACTTCTTTTAACATTAAAAATAGCATAATTCTAGTAAGCCCAGAATAAAATAACCAATTCTTCATGGCAAATGTGTCACTCAAAATCAAGTGTGATAATGATTGTCATCTGCCTCTGAGGCTCTCCTGCCATTGGAGGCCAGGAGCTTTTCAACAATACATGCTAGTGTGCTAGTGCTTTGCTGACAAATTCTAAGTTGCATCTACTCCTGCAAAGTCAGAGAAGGGAAAATCTGTTATATTTGCAAGTGGAAATTGATCTGAGGAATTAAGTGAAGACACATTTTTATTTTCAATCATTACTGATGGAAGCAAAAACTGCAATGGTCATAAAATGATTTAAAAAGAAAAAAAAGTAAGGAAAGCATCCGTGAAAGCAACCACACATATGAATGGGGTATTATGCAATAAGGTGACATCTTTCTAGAACATAGATTTGTACTTATCTTTATATATTCAAAGTTAACTTTCCAATCAGACTATGAAGTCTTCCTAACATCCCCCACCCATGCACTACATTTTACAAGGCAGGAGAACAAATTCTTCCATTTAGATTTGAGAAATAAATATAGGTATATGAATTCTATCCTCATGGAACTTACAAAAATAATAATTGCATTAATTAGTATTTAATTAAAAGTGGCCCAGAATGCCATGGAAGCAGTGATCCCACACAACAGCAATGCTTGGACCTTATTGAGGGGAAGAGTTGTCATGGATATACTTATTCCTTCATTCAGTGCTTGCTGTGGCCCAAGCACTGTTCTAAGCAGGTAGACAAAGCATTTGTTTTTGTGCCTCTGTTGGGAGGGAGACAGAGTGAAAATAATGAAAATAAATAGAGAAATAACTAAACAAACAAACTTATCAAGCAGTGATAAGGTAATTCAGTAGAGAATGATTGGATTATTACTTTTCTGAGTTTGACTAGGGAAGAAATAATACTTAAACTGAGATAAGAAGAAAGCAAAAGTCTTCAGGGAGAAAAGCATTTCATGGAGAGAAAACGTCCATGGCAAGAACCCTAAGCCTGGGATAAACTTGTTATACTCAAAACAAAGCACAAAATGTCAGAATGAATGATGGAACATATTGGGTGATGAGTGATGTGATCATACCATTGACATCCTAATTGGGACAGTGAAAGAAAATGCTATGTGCAATTACAACTAGGGAATAGGCATTCAGGTCTGTCTGGGAAAACTGGACTTATGATTACTTTTGACTGGTGACTCTCAACCAGTGGCCATTCTACCTTCCAGGGTATGTTTGACGACATCTGGAAACATTTTTGGTTGTCACTTCTTGGAGTGGAAGGCGCCACAGCATCTAGTGGTAGAAGCCAGGTGTTAAATATCCAGTGAGGCACACGAGATACCCCCCCAACAAAGAATTATCTATCTTAAACTGTCCCTAATGGCGAGGCTGAGGACCCCTGCTGTAGGCTCGGAAGGTGAGTGACACCAGTAGCCCTATCATACCATGGGAAGATTTGTAAGCCCCAGGGAATATTTACGTCTTAAGTGAATTGTGATGTGAAGTTGTTGGAGGTATTTAAGGAAAAGGGTGATGTATCTCATTTACAGTTTTGAAAGATCCCTTTGGCTTCTTGTGATGAATGCAAGGGGGAGAGACAAAAGCATAACTGGGGAAATGGATTAGAAGGCAAACAATTGTGTTGCCTTGAACTAGGGTGTTAATCATAAGTGTAGAAGGAAGTCTGTTTTGAAATGAAATCAAAAGGACCAGATTATGAAAAAGATCTAAGGAAATGGGGGAAAATAAAATCAGAAATAATTTTCCAATTGACCTTGAATAAGTAGATATGTGCTGTTATAGTGCAGAGGTTATAACAACTTGAGCAACTTGGTGTGTAGGGTGAAGGCAGTCAAGCGTTTTGCTTCAGTAAGGTAAAACTGGAGTGGGGACCCACTTGAAGACAGGAGTCTGGAGAGAGGTCTAGGCGAGGTGTACATATTATAGAGTCAGCAGCGCAAAAATTCTAAGTAGAGCCATGGGAAGAATGTGGATACGTTTACAGGTTATAAAGGGTAGGGGGTCAGGGTGGAAATTCCAGACTTTCCTGACTTTGAAAAGTAGAATAAAGTAGCAAAGTCAAAAGTGGCAACTTAAGTGGAGCCTCAAGAGGGATGGCAGGACAATTTGGGCTCACAGAAAATGTGAGAAGGGGAAAGGGGTCAGCTGTCTTAAATGACACTGAGGGATTTAGCAATAGGTGTAAGAAAGGAGATTTGGAAATTTTAGGTATGGCAATATGGAGGGAGCTTGTGATCTAGTGCCCTGGGGTTGATGGGCAATAGAAGCCGGATTGAAATTGGTTGAAAGAATCATGAGGTGAGGGAGTAGGGACTAGTCACTAAAAAATTCGTACAAGATCTTTGTCTTGAAAAAGGATCAGTAATAAGGTGTACATTGAAGGCAAAGCAAAGTTAAAAACTTGAATAGTAAAGTCATGCTCCTATGATAAAGGAGATAATACTATAGAGAGGGAGAAATTGATGGTGCATAAGGGAAAGAAAATGATTGCATAGGTGAAGTCCCTGAGAAAGCGAGAGGGATGGATTTGGGGGCAGAGATGGAAGGGGGGATGCCCTTTGATAAAAGCAGGGGCATGTCCTCAGGAGTGACAGAAGGTTGCAGAGGATGTATGAGGATGCAATGGGCTTGAGGAGAACATACAGCAGGAGCAGAAAGTGGAGAGAGGACTGCTGTATTTATTCATTAGCACAGTGCAGTGGGGAGTGAGGGCCAGACTGGTGGTGAGGAACAGCATTTTATTTAAGGGCCTTGCAAAAGAAATATTTTGATGCACTTGAATAATAGAGAAACGTAGTCTGATTTTAAAAAGGGCTCAGTAAATATCTCTTGAAGGAAGGAATAATGGGATGTATGTTTTATTTCTAAACAAATGTAGTTTAATTCAGTTTACTTCTTACTGATTTTAATTTTAAAATATTTCAATTTGGGCATTCTAGCTGAATTGATGTTGTTCAGTACCCTTTTCTGTTCTAGAGCCATAAATCTCTCCAAAGTAAATTGTTCTTAGTCTTTCTCTATGCCAATAGTGTCAGTGAAGCCGACTTAGACAATATGTCCCATATGAATTGCAATTATTTCACCTCAAATGGTTTGTCATACCCTAGTCAAAACAAAGCAGCTTTGATTTACTACAGTTGAGGTAGAAGGGAGATTGCTGAAGGTTACAAGCTTGATTGTCTCATATGAGGCTGACCTTTATGCTCTAGTAATCTCCTGAATCTGTTTTTTTCCAAGTGTCTGTAATGTTCAGTGTTGTTCATCATAGCCTTGGATGGCACCTGCAGATGAGGA
This sequence comes from Otolemur garnettii, assembly GCF_000181295.1. NCBI lineage: Eukaryota > Metazoa > Chordata > Mammalia > Primates > Galagidae > Otolemur > Otolemur garnettii. The sequence goes on along the minus strand of NW_003852403.1, from coordinate 3,499,989 downwards.
AGTTTGCACAACATCTGATCAGAAAGCAAGTTTTTAAGAGCATTTAGGACTTGAAACTCAAAGTCAAACAATTTTCCTTGTTATAAATGACCAGTTCGGCATATATAGTTGAATTTTTATGAGCAATGAGGTAGAAGAAGAAAAACTTGGAGAAAGAAAAAAACATGGAAGAGAAATATTTCAGTGAATTAAAATTTTCTCATTTGGGGCGGTGTCTGTGGCTCAAAGGAGTAGGGCACTGGCCCCATATGCTGGAGGTGGCAGGTTCAAACCCAGCCCCGGCCAAAAACGGCAAAAAAAAAAAAAAAGAAAAGAAAAATTCTCATTTGCTAGAAAAATGTAAAATGTGTGATTAAGTGTACCACAACCCACTGCAAGGAGTGATAAAACTCAACTTCTCTCGATCATCATTAAACATCTAGAAAACAAAAATCTTCAGGCTTTCAGCATTTTAATAGAAAGAGTCTAGGGATTCAGATTGCTCTCCTTCTCTCTCTCACCTGTGATGGTCTAGGTCAGCAGTCTGTCACTGTCCATGTCCTCCCTCCCACATTCATCCTACAGGGGTCAAATGAGTTGAACAATAAAGGCATTTCTATATCAACATGAGTAACTAGTGAAATGCTATCTTTCAAATACTGTGTGTATAGAGGAAATATATAAAATAATAATTAGCTGAGATGGGTTTTGTCAAAGGGCTGGCTCAGTTTATTTAATTTAACTATTTATATCAGATTAATCTGAAGGTACTATCAATTGAGTTATATTGTTTGTGTTTGTCAGGTCAAGTTCATGTTGTAGTAGAGCCCTTCACCCAGGAAGTGTGCCCCAAACCCTTACATTGTGCCCATTAGGTAAGAGCTTACCAATCTCCTTCCTTCTTCCTTTCTCCCTTCTCCCTTCCCCTCACTTGATTTTAATTATATATTTTTCTCTGTGGGCATGTAGTTGTTCATCTACTGGCTTTTATGAGTATTGGGTACTTTGGATATTTGCTTTTCCATTATTGTGATATTTTATTAATGAGAATGTTCCGCACCTCCATCCAGGTTAATATGAAAGATATAAAGTCTCCATCTTTTTTATGGCTGAATTGTATTCCATGGTATACATGTAACACAGTTTATTAATCCATTTATGGGTTGATGGATACTTGGGTTCATTCTACATCTCAGCTATGATGAATTGAGCTGGAACAAACATTCACGTGCAAATGTCCTATGGTAAAATGAATTCTTTTTTTCTGAGTGGATGCCTAGTAAAGGGATTGCAGGATCAAATGGAAGGTTCACTTATAGAAGTGAAGATTTGAAGATTCTCACTACTTCTTTCCAAAAAGGCTGTAGTAGTTTGCAATCCCAATAACATTGTAAAAGTGTTCTCTTCTCTCCATAACCATGCCAGGGATGACTCATTTTATTTAGCAAATGTGAAAGAAGGTCCTGTGTGGTGTTAAAGTGAGAGCTACTGCCCCACCCCAACAAGCCACATTAGTATCTTCAACTGCTACTGAGAGTTGTTGGAGAGTTGCACCCAAAAACTCGGGGCCACTTGAAAGCCACCTGGGTTCTTGGCACCATGCAGGAAAGAATTTAAGAGTGAGCAGACAGTAAAGAAAACCAAGTTTATTACAGTAAATAAACAAAAAAAGGGAGACTTTCCCATGGACAGGACAGGAGCTATCTCTCAGGGCAACACAGTTTCCAGGGTCTTACTTTATACCTTCTAAATTTTATGTTAAACAGAAAAGTTAATTCTGTTAATTCTGTTAATTCCTAAGACTTCTGGGAAGGCAGTGGGGATTTCTCAGAACCAGCAGTCCTTCTCTTTCTGAACCGTGTAGGGTAACTTCCAGGAATTGCCAGGGCATTTGTAAACTGTATGGAGCTGGTGGAGTTTCGGGGCCTAATGAGCACAGGGGCAGCCTGTGGTCATTTTTCATGGTCATTTGGGTTCTAGCTGGCTTTAGCTGGTTTCTTCATCTTACATCTCTTATTTTATCAGAGGCCTTACTTTGGGGCTTATGAGGTTTTATGGAACAGACACAACCATTTCCCTATCTTACTATGGTCTGGATGGGGATTGACTCCATTAAAACTCATGTTGAAATTTGATTGCCAAAGTGGAGGTGGAACCTAGTGGGAGATGTTTGGGTCATAGGGGCAGATCCCTCATGCATAGATGAATGACCCCTGACAAAGTTGAATGGATTCTCCATCTGTGGGGAATGGGTTAGTCCCATGTTACAAAGAGTCTGTCTTCCTCGGTTTCTCCCTCTTGCTTCCTCTCCTACCATGGGAGTTCTTTGTACATCATGTGCACTTCCCCTCCTACTTCCTACCATGGGTGGAAGCAGCATGAGGTCCTCACCAGTGCAGCTGCCCAAACTCGAATCTTCCAACCACCAGAAGCATGAACCAAATCAACTTCTTTTCTTGATAAATTGCCCAGCCTTAGGTATTCTTTTATATCAACTCTATATGGACCAGGATACTCATCAATGGCAGGAATGGAAAAAACTCTATCATAAGGATAGAAATATTTTAAGCATTTTGCAAATTGTTTTGGAAGTACTTCAAATGCCAAAGCTATCACATTACACATCCTGCACACAGAGGCCCGCACAAGGTTAGTCCTTGGCACAGGTGGCACACACTTGTACTACAGTGAGGGCACCAATGGTGGTGTGCCAAGTCGACCAAGGGGATGAGAAGAAGGTGTCTGTTCCAGCAAGGCTAGAGTCCCAGATGTAGACACACAAGTGTTTGAGATGAAGAAAACACCTAACCAGGGTTCCCAATTCTTATTAACAAAATCAATTATAATAATAATCATATTGATTTGGTCTTGGCAGGAAGAGAAAGAGAAGAAGGATGGAAAGAAGAAGGTTAGGTAGGAAAAAAGGAAGGAAATAATATATACAAGATACACAAAGAGAAAATGCCCTGGGCTCTGTATACATGAGTAGCTGGAAATGAGCTTTAAGGCTGAAGTCACGAGTCTGAAATTGATGTTTAGGGTATGAAATAAAAAATAGAAAAAGTCCAACTGAATACTCTCAATTGTATCAGAGGATTAGCATGACCTTCCTGGGTCATTGTAGAAAAAAGAAAGATGAACCATTAGCACCAGGCTGTGGAGTTTTAATTTACTTTTCTCATGTAGTATGAGAATCTTTTTGTCTCACCTGATAAAAGTGGGATATAAACTACCCCCACAACCTCAGAAAAACACAGGCACTCGGTAGAGGAAAATAGAAATTTTTCTCATCAGGATGGAACAACCAAGGGCACAACTGGTCCCTACAGGGTAACCCATGATGCTGGTGATCTCACAGGAAAAATTGCAACAAAAATAAGAAAAGCATACAAGAAAATCTTCCGCAAGAGGATTGCTAACGAATGTAAAAATAAACTCAGAATACCCCACAAAGAGAAAATGTGAAGAACAATATGAATTAAAAACAAGTTAATATAGCCAACCAAATACCAAGGAAGAGAAAAAAAAAACACTCTAATAATTAATAGCGAAATATAATTAAAAGGCAAAGTACCACTATCATACAACTTTTTTTTTTTTCTTTGAGACAGAGCCTCAAGCTATCCCCCTGGGTAGAGTGCCGTGGCATAACAGCTCACAGCAACCTCCAACTCCTGGGCTCAAGTGAGTCTCCTGCCTCAGCCTCCCACGTAGCTGGGACCACAGGCGCCCACCACAATGCTGGCCATTTTTTGGTTGCAGCCGTCATTGTTGTTTTGGTAGGCCCGGGCTGGATTCGAACCTGCCACCTTAGGTGTATGTGGCTGGTGCCTTAGCCACCTGAGCCACAGGCACCGAGCCTATCATACAACTTAATATGGATGTTTTTAGCAAGCTTAATAACAGAATAGGAACAAAGAGAAAGAGATTTTACAAAATGAAGTGAGACTATCTTTTTTTGCATTACAGAGACTATAATTTATGTACTTAGAAAATATAAAACTCTATAGGGAATCACTGTCCCAACTAAAGAAAACTAATAAAATCGGTATAAAAATGTAGAAATGCTTATATAACTACAGCTATAACCAATTAGAAAAATTGATTTTAATAATTTTTTTCATAGGTAGCACCCATATTTCAGTGGATAGGGTGCTGGCCACATACACCCAGGCTGGTGAATTCGAACCCAGCCCAGACCAGCTAAACGACAATGGCAACTGCAACAACAACAAAAAAAATAGCTGAGTGTTGTGGCAGTCACCTGTAGTCCCAGCTACTTGGGAGGCTGAGGCAAGAGAATTATTTAAGCCCTAGAGTTGGAGGTTGCTGTGAGCTGTGACACCCCAGTAATCTACCAAGGGTGACATAGTGAGATGTTGTCTCAAAAAAAATTTTTTTTTCATAAGAAACCTATTACTTCATTTTTCATTTTTATTATGAAATATACATGGAGATGACACACACATTTATGTAAGTAGAAACTAAGTGTGCACATTATAAAAGAATTAAAAATATTCTATTCCCAACAGCTTCAAATGTTATATAACATGGCCTATCAGTAAAAATAGGTACTCTAAGAATTAGGAAGGAAAACTGAATAAATAGCAGTGGGGAAATTGGGTGCCTACATGTAAAACATGGAACATGTTCATATTTTTAAAAACTTCAAATGGCTTAAAAAACTAACTATAAAAAACAAAACTTTAAATCATTTAGGAGAAAATATATTTTACGGCCTACACTTATCCATGTGCAAATTAACATTTCTAAGAAAAAGCAAAATTTATGAAACCAAAGTTAGAGAAAATTGAGTTCTATTGCTCTTCATTTAAACGCTTGTCTTAAAACAATAGTAGTTCTTTAGAATTATCGCTGGAGTACTTAAATGACTTATAACCTAACAATAGGAGATCAACCTTCTCAGGAAAATGGAACATTTTTATACACTATTAATGACTGTAGAACAATAAAACTGGAAACAACAATAGATAAACAAAAATTAATCCAAATAGACAGTGTGATGGCTCATGCCTGTAATCCACGCACTCTGGGAGGCTAAGGTGTATACATAGCTTAAGCTCAGTTCAAGACCAGCCTGAGCAAGAGCCTGGCCTATTTCTATTAAAAATAGAAAAATTACCTAGACATTGTGGTGAGCACCCGTAGTGCCAGCTACTCAGGAGGCTGAGGCAAGAGGATCGCTTGAGCCCAAGAGACTGAGGTTGCAGTGACCTATGATGATGCCATAGCAAGGCCCCATCACCCTGGGCCCCAGGTGACAGAGTGAGACTCTGTCTCAAAAAGAAAAAAACAAAACAAAACAAAACATTAAACCAAGCAAACAGAAGCTAAAACTCTTCCAAAGAACTCTGGGATTAAATTGGAAATCAAAGCCACCAATAAAAGCCCACTTAGCAAATAATAACAATTGGCAGTCATCCTTTAGAAATTCTGTTGAAAAAGTACTTGGTTTAAAAATGTGATGCTGAACTGCTATTTTTAAGTAAAAACAACAAACAAGATAAATCATAGAAATAATTTTAGTAGAAGAAACATAAAAGTCAATAATTTGAAAAGATAAATTCAATGTACTATATAAAAGAAAGAAATCAGTTTATCTTGTAAAAATTCCAATAATAGAAAAAAATAATGATTTAGAAAACAATGAAAGCTATAAATGGCATGTTTCCAAGTACTTTCAAATTAAAGCAATGAAGTTAAAATGATAAAATATATACAGATGGCCATAATTTTAAATTGCACCTGAACTTTATGGCTACCCTGTGTGAATATGCACAAATGGAAATTTTTTTCATTTCCATCATGAATGAGAAAAAGGAATAGAATAAGTTATAAAATTAAATTTTAAAATCATTAAGTGTAATCTTTCTAAAAAAGTTTGTATTTTTAATTATTATGGTAACATAATAGTTGTACATATTTTTAGGGTACATGTCATGTTTTCATACAGGTATATAATTTGTATTAATCTAATCAGGGTGATTTGGGGTTCATTACCCCAAGCATTTATCATTTCTTTTGTTAAGAACAATTCAATTCCACTGCCTTAGTTATTTTAATATATATCATGATTTATTGTTGGCTATACTCACTTTGTTGTTCTATCAAATAGTGTTCATTCTACCTCACTATATTATTTGAAATTTTCAAAAATCTTACCAGACCCCCAAATTTTTATGGTGATTCCCTACCATTTAGGTTCATTGGAAGCATGGTGGGTAGAATGAGACTCAAGAATGACAGCTCAAGTTATTTTATACAGTTAACAGAAATGTGATATAAAATTTAACAAGGACAGCAACAAATTAAACATAGAAATCAATCACACTTAAGAATAGTAACATGGTTATGTGGAAATCAATCCTTATACACACACCTCAATTCTAAGAAATGAAGATAATAGTTACCAAAAACTATAATCTTCATAGTGTAGCCCTTATTCAATGTAGTCAATTCTTATCCTCAAAATATTCCACTGAGCAAGTTACAGTTACAATACTATTTCCTGTGTCAAGCTTGGCATGTCAACAGAACCTCCTTGTTCAGTTATATGTGGTATCCTATGGTTTGAATAACCCCCCAAAACTCATGCTGAAATTTATTTGCCATACCGATGATAGTAAGAGGTAGGACCTCTGAGAGTTATTAGGCCCTCATGAAAGGATTAATGCTATTTCATTCATTCATTTTAAAGTGACTCATCAAAATTCCCTGAAATTCATTTGTTTCTTATAATGAGTTATTGCCAAAATGTTCTTTGTCAGTGACAACATGTATGAACAGTCATTTTTTTTTTAAATTTCAGGTTAATATAAGGGGACCCACAATTAGGTTATGTCCATTTTTTTTTGTAAGGTTAAAGTCCATGTTGTAGTTGTGTCCTTCCTCCAGGAAGTGTCCATGTTCCTATGCCCTGTACTACTTGGTTGGTAGCCTATGCAAACTCTCCCCTCCCACCACATTTAAATTTAATTTTAACAACATAGATGGCATTGGGAACTATTCCCCTAAGCAAAGGATCACAAGAATAGAAAAATAAGCATCACATGTACTAAGTTCCAATTTGAAACCAGAGGATTAATAAATACATGGTCCCATGAGACAAACACGGCTTTGGTGACACCTGATTCTTGCTCATTGTTTATTCGGTAAACTGATCACATGGAAAGCACACCTAGCTGAAACGTTGGAAACAACTGTTTTATGTAGAAAGAATGAATCTTAGAGTGCATTAAAATTCAAATATGGCATGACAAAGTAGGACCTATTCTAAAAGTTTTATAATAATTGTGCAACCTTAGGATATCAATTAATAAATACATATAATCACATCAATGGGTCACAGGAAAAAGCCATGTAATCATTTTGAGATGCAGAATAAATATGTGTTTCTACTTAGAAACTGAAATATATATGAAAAGTACTTATATAATAAAGCATAAATATCTAAAACAAATTGACAAATACAAAAATAACAATAGAATTTCAGAGAAATTCCTCTAAATTTAAAACAAAACATACCCTACCAGCACAAAATGAAGAAAAATAAAATAAAACTATTCTGTACTCCAAAGTGGTAACAAATAGGCAAAATAATAAGTTGATAGAGTAATAGATGAAGAATATTATCAATATATGCTTTTTTGTCCTACTTGGTAACCCCAAGATAAATAAGAAATAATTTTAAGCCTTTTATATGTACAAGAATATGGCTTACTTTAAAATCTTCGTGCAAAAATCCTTGAATTTCTATGTCTGAGCCATCCAATATGGGAGCCATTAGCCACAAAATATGGCTAGTCCAAATTAAGCTGTCCTGTTAGTAAAAAGCACACATCAGAATTGAAAGATTTAGTTTGGAAAAAAAAAAAAATAAAGGACTCATTATATGTTGTACATTTTGATTGTATGCTGAAATGATAACATTTTGAACATATTGAATGAAATAAAATATATTAAAGTTAATTTATCTATTTCTTTTTACCCTTTTAATGTGGTTACTAGAAAATTTCAAATTACATATATGGCTTGGCTATGACTCACACTGTATTTCTGTTAACAACACTGACGTATGTATACGCAAGTAAAATTTAAAAGAAAAAGATAATATGATAGGACAATTAATTTTTTTAACAAAAGCAATGCAACGTCAGTAAAATCTAGGGCTAAGAAGTATAAGATAGTGTAAGACGTTCCAAACTACAGATAGGGGCCCTATATGATTAAAGAATATTCTTTTACTGGGTTAATATGCACAAATGTTTGAATTAAGCCTCTATAGAGGCTGTATTCAGGTGTGTGAATAAATATAAAAACTGTCCGATTAAAAGTACAAAACTACGGAGTGATCTGTCTGTATGGGTGAGAGTGAAAAGGAGAGTGAGAGAGAGAAAAAGAGAGGAGAAAGAGAGAAGAGAGAAAAAAGAAAGAGAGCAGAGAGAGAAAGAGAGAGAGGAGGGAAAGTGAGAGAAATTCCTGCCATGATTCTGATTGGAAAAATTGTGCCCTAGGACAAAATGTAATTTCAGTCACACTACCCAGCGTTGTCTGTGTTCACTGTGTTGCAGTATCATTATCAATATTGTCAAGAGGGAAATGTTTGCCAAAGTGACCAGTAGATTCAATCCAATTTTCATAAAGCATTTATTTTCAGAAGGATGTGAACTATTTTAAAATATATTGAAATAGCATGTAAGAAAGCCTAAGAAATATTTGATTAATCATAAAACTAATGATTGGTACCTTCCCTGTTTCCAGAACAAAACCCAGTACTTATGAACATGAGGAAGTAAAGATGGCAGCATTTTAAGAGTTAATGAGAGAGTAATGCATTATATTAACTTTGATTTAACTGTCTAGTCACATGGCAACAAAAAATAAAATCCAATTATTTTTCTCAAAATCAATTTTATGGGATTAAGTCTCTTCCTATAATACAATGCAAAATTAATATAAGTAAACTAAACAATTATAGAATATAATCTTGGTGGAGAAGACGTATCCTTGAGCATGATACAAATATTGAATTATAATAGCAAACATTATTAAGAAACTCAGAGAATGAAGTTAGACAAGTTGTTCAACCCCATGCATAGAAAAGGAAATGTAAACTAAGGATCCTAATTACTCAGAAGATGAAACTGCTCACCATTCATTAAGTGGACACCATTTACTGGGAGATGGAGCCAATACCAAAGATAGTCTTTGGGAAGAACAACACAATGAGATTAAAGAAAGAAGTCTTGCCAAACCACCAGTGAATTCATTTATCTTCTTCTTCTCTTTCCTTCAAGCCAGTTCCCTTTGATGGAAAACTATTATGGAAGAAACTTAGTATCTTGATTTAAAATGTTAACTGTATGGTATGAATATAAGTATTTACTTTCCGGTAATGTGGAGCAAGATTTGTAGACTGAATTTTAGTTTGTGGAATGAATAAATATCAGCTATCTGAACATGATTTTTTGAATTATTTTGAAATGTCAGCTCTTAACCGACATAGCAAGTCATCTCTAAGTAATAAAATTTAATATCAGATTTGATTTTCATTCAGATTTTGTGTGTTCAAGGCTTTCATTTCAGAAAGGATAATAGCTAATATTGCTTTGCAGAAGTTAGGTAGCATTGCTTCCAACTCGATTGCTTTGATGTGCCTTTTTCTCTGAACAAAAATCTCTTTTTTAATGCTCTTTTGATACGTAAGCTTGTGGTTGCCATGAAATTAATCCTGAATGCTAAATGGGATGAAGGGTTTTGAATTTGCTAAAAGTAGTTATTATGATACATTTGTTGCTATTTTCTGGACAGGCAACTGGACAATGATTTAATTTAAATGTTTTTGTGTGTAAATATATAAAAGTAAACAGGCAACAACCACTGTCCAAAGCAAGAAAAATATATGGGACCAGGTTTTCTCTTGGCTTGGAGGTGGACCTCAGCATTTTTATTGTGATTCTGTCTTATAGTAAGGTCAGTGTATTGAACAGGTCAGGCTGAATTGAACATTAAAGACTTAGAAAAATACTTGTACACTTTTATGTGAATAGATCTGCTTATATGGAACTGAAATGAACCTTAAAAATGGTCTGGATTAAGTAGAAGGATCACATTTCATAATTTGCTTAGGGTTGGTAGGTAAAGTAGGAACTAATTTAAATCCAACATCCTTTCCCTTTTCACATACCAGTGATGTGGTCTTGGTAGTGGGGTTGGGGTTGGGGACCAAGGGAGAGTTCCTTTACAGTACAGCTCTTAAAAAACTGTTCTTTCTGGCTCGAC
>NW_003852403.1:3488681-3489550 GCF_000181295.1 Otolemur garnettii | reverse complement strand
GAGCCCAGGAGCTGGAGGTTGCTGTGAGCTGTAATGCCACGGCACTCTGCCCAGGGGGACAGCTTGAGGCTCTGTCTCAAAAAAAAAAAAAAACTGTTCTTTCTAATTGTGAGAATGTTTCCTACATCAAGCCATCCACCTGCTTACCTTAGTGTAATTACAGAGAAAAAAATGTATATGTGTACTATGTATTTCCTGTTTCATCAACCAATTGACTGCTGTTTGATTTTTTTCTTATAAAACAAAGATATTAGCACCTAGCATCCTTATTCCTTTATTATCTTTCCTCTCTGTATCCTTCTGCCATTTATGGAGAACGCTTCAATTCTCTGTGACCATAAATGTATTTTTCTTACCTTATTTATTGGTATATTTTGAAAGCTGGTACCCTATGCAGACAATTCACCTTACAAAGCCAAGTAGGGAATTTTGAGTATATTCAATTTTTTGTAGAGCCTTATAGTTTGCTAGATTAACTAACAACTTTATTAATCTCCCCCCTTTTAAACTCCCTACGGACCAGTTATTTCCACGTTTCTTCTGGAGCACCCTCTCACACACACAGCTACCCTCTCAATCTGCTGCCCAGCTGCACTCATGGGATTTACTTGTACTGTTTTCCTGAGCTGCATATATCATTGTCAGAATTTCTTGTTTTTCTGTTTTAAATTTTGTTTCCCCCCCACTTTGGCTAAAGAAGAGCCATACATTTTCTGAGTATTACTAACATGCCTGAACAATGTCTTACTCTATGCCAAGTGTCCTCAAACTATGGCCTGTGGGCCACATGCAACCCACCTAGGACATTTATCCGGCCCGCCGGGTGTTTTTGCCACCGCTGCCTGTCCTGCTTAGCAGCCGACTCATCC
>NW_003852403.1:3467557-3488633 GCF_000181295.1 Otolemur garnettii | reverse complement strand
AGTGAACTGGTCCCCTGTTTAAAAAGCTGGAGGACCCCTGCTCTATGCTTTCATGAGCTAGGATCTTTCAACATTTATTTTCATGGGGTTTTTTGTTTGTTTTTAGAGACAGAGTCTCACTCTGTCGCCCTTGGTAGAATGCCATGGCATCACAGCTCACAGGAACCTTCAGCACTTGGGCTTAGGCGATTCTCTTGCCTCAGCCTCCCAAGTAGCTGGGACTACAGGCACCCACCATAACGCTTGGCTATTTTTTTTGTTGTAGTTTGGCAGAGGTCAGGTTTGAACCTGCAACCCTTGGTGTATGGGGCTGGTGCCCTACCAGCTGAGCCACAGGTGCCGCCTTCATGGGTTCTTTTAACTCATGCTCTGTGGAACATATTTTATTTTCAACTGGATAATTTCCTTCTCTATAGCTTTTGTTTTCTCATTCTCAGACTTCTCATAGTTGGCTATTGGTTCTCTTGGATTCATTTTCGAATCCTGTTCTTTTCCCCAGTCTTTGCCAATTGTTCTTATTTGTTGAGAGATTTCATTTTCTTTCTACTCTTTTATTAATTCTTTTTACTTTAACCATAGCATTTTAATGCCCAAGAACTGTGATTATTCCCCCCCAGGAATTTAATCCCTCTTTATAGATGAAATACTTCTTTTAAATGTCTCTAGGCATATTACTGAGTAACATTTTCATTATTCAATGAATTATCTTTGTGATCTTTCTCTCTTCGTGATCCTCTGTTCACGTTTAAGAGTGAGGCACAAGGAGTTTGCTGGGGATTTTGTGTCTGTGGGCATATATGTACAGTGCTTGTCACTTTGAGGGGGTCTTTTTAGGGTGCTCAGCTTGGAACTGGTCTCCTTCTTGAAACCCTTGACTATCAGGATGTCTCGGGAGTCACAATTTCTCTACAGATTGCCCTGCAAACTCCTTTCTAAAAGCTAGATGCCTGGCTGCTGCCGGTTGTGAGTCAGGAGTAGGAAGAACAAGGTAGGGAATATTTCCTGGTCTGTGAACGGCACTTGTTTTCCCTCTCCAATCCACATGTCCAGTTCCATGTCATCCACGTCCAGTTCCATGTCATCCTTTCATTCTCACACGTGTGAGGCACTTTTTCAGTCCTCTGCAGTTTTACTGGAAGTTCTGTTATCACGTCCCATTTGTGCCCCACTCTGAACTTCCTCTATTCCAGTGTAATAATTATCATTCTCCCATGAACTTGTGGCCTTGCAGATTATGCCAGACTTCTTATATACCCTGATGGTTCTTCATTAATCTCTTGTTTGTTAGAGATTTATGACCTGTTTTTTTTTTAATATTTACATTTTAATTGGGTCCAAGGAAGGAAAGAATGCATATGAATGTGGGTGAACCCCCATCTTGAAATTATCCCAGAGTTTTTAATTTCCCTGTTAATAACCCATCCAGCACCACCAGATAATTGCAGAGATTTTCATCTTGTCAAGCACATAGGTCATATATGCTGTTCCTCATTGTCTGACTTTGTACATACTGTACATAAAAATTGTTCTTTCATTATAGCAATTAATGTCATTAACTCTTACATTAATATGAAATATTTCACTTTGTTTTAAATAGAATTTCATCTTCTCTTTTCATTTGATTAAAATAGGTTTTCTGACTTGTTAAGTCATTTTAAGCAAAGACAAAATTTTGACAGAAAATTCATATCATGAAGTTGGAAATAGCTCTTGCTGTTGAGTCCCTGTGTTTGTAAACTTAACCTTCAAGCAACTCAACTTTGGAACAACAGCAGCAGCAACAACAACTCAAAGCCAAACCAAAATAAAATGTGTAATATGGGTTGTTTTTCGATATATTTAAGATCTTATATTTAAGAAGCAATTACTAATAAAACTGAGCATCTAGCAATCCAAATTGACCGAGACCCTTTGTCAGTCAATAAGGACTAAAGATAAAATGCTCCAGATTATATCTGCATTATTTGTAACATCTTAACACACATAAGAACTGAAAATAAATAGCTTCTGATAAAATATGATCATCGTTGCCAACCGTTGTATTTCTCCCCTTAGCGATAATTTTAATTTTTAGTGCATAACTATGAGGCTATCACATAATTCTCATGTGGCTTCTTTTTGTGTGTGCTATCACCCTAGATTAGAACATCTCAAACACTAGTGCCCAGGCTGACCTGTGCTTACATATTCTAAATCCCTGGCCTAGAGTCCCTGCCAATAGGGGCTGATACCTTGAGAAATTACTTTCAAAAGAGTTAACTTAAATTTCAAATGTGTACTGTAATGTATTCTGGGCTGAATTATGACTGTCAATTTTAAAATAACTTTATATAATTATTCAATTTAGGCAAACTACTGAACTAATTGTAATTCTGAAAGATATTTGGGGATATCTTTCTCCATATGTGTAATTTAAGGGCAAATCTTTTCACTGTGGTGTTTGTTTAGGATATATTTGAGTTGGATTGCTGACTTTAACAAAGAATTTTTCTGCACAGTGACTACAGAGAGGTACACTAGGATTAGAAGACAATGTTTTAAATACCAGCTCTGGAAGTCAGAAGTGGAAAAATTACTAGCACAGGTTAAGAAACTCTAGACTCTCTTTTTGTCCTCTGTTACATGTGGATTGATACAGTTCTTCCTGGGTATCATATGTCTCTCTCTAAATGGTATTGATACCAGACTTTTGAATTTGGATTTCTAGGCTCTTGGTCTCGATGATTCGATGAATGAATCGATGGACCACAGGATGGACAGTAAGTTAGGTTTTATTTACAGAGATATTATTACAGCTCTTACAAAGAGCCAAACCTTGCAGAGTAGGGTAAGATAGGTTTTATATAAGTGTCACAGCTCTTACAAAGAGCCAAACCTCCTTGCAGGGCAGGATGCAAGTGTTACAGCTCTTACAAAGAGCCAAATCTCCTTACAGAGCAGGATATAAGAGTTACAGCTCTTACAAAGAGCCAAACCTCCTTGCAGAGCAGGATATAAGTGTTACAGCTCTTACAAAGAGACAAATCTCCTTGCAGAGCAGGGCATAGTGTTATAGCTCTTCCTCTTCTGCTCTCTTTCCCTCAACAGTCTGCAGCAATCTGCTGAGGTCTTTGCTCTCCTGTTCTCTCTTCATGAAGGTCTGCGAAGATCTGCCCCTAGGCTCTTTACTCAGGGGTTTATATAGGGGTAGTTGTCCAATAAGCTGAAAGCTGAGCTGATTGGTCTATTTTCTCCTAAAAATAGACCAATCAAGAGCAGGATTGAAAATGGACCAATCAGGGATGCACTGGAGGAATCGCCAATGTTTTCCCCTGCTTGAACAGGTTCCTTTGGCTACTGGAGCCTCCAATGGGGGAGGGAAGCTCCCATCCGCTTGCTCCTACCTGCCGGTTCCTCTGCCGGCTACTGCTACCAAGACAGAAGTGGAATGTCCCCCAGCCCCACTCAGCTGAGCTGGCTGGGGCACCACTTTTCCGGTATCAGTATGAATATCACCAAATGTGACATTTTTTGTATAAACATACTTATGTCAATAATGCAGTGCTTGGGAATTGCAGGTTTCATTGATGAACAAGTCGCTTTGCTTGATATTATAAACCAGCTAGTTTATGAATGATGCATATCCAAGCTTCATTTCTATAAGGGTTTAATCCTGAGACTGTAATTTAGCCAAAATTAATATTATAAGAACTGAAATACTCTGCACCTACTGTTGGATATAAATAAGTATAAAGCAACTATGAACTCTGGTCTTGGTCCTTTAATGAGTCATTCTTACTTATTCTTACTTATTATTCTTACTTATATTATTTACTGATTTGTATGTATGCTTATCATCCATCTTTTATTTAATTGGAAAATCAAATAGCAGTGTGAATATGCATGCATTTTAACTACATTAAATTATAAATGTGAAAGGTTTAAATCATAATGATTATAATGATTTAGGAAAGCCTTTCAAAATTTCTGTTTTTTTTTCTTTCTTTCTTTCTGCTCAAGTGTTTTGGGAAAAAATGGGTGGATGTATTAAGAATCTGAGCATAGTTTAGTAAACACTACTCCCGGCAAGAACACCTCTTTCCAAAGCCCTAATGAGGACAAAGTCATATTCTTACTCAAAGCTGTATTCCTGGGAACACTTTGTTTTGCAAATGCCTAATCTGGTAATGATTTTCTAAAGGGACCAACATGAATGGAGCCCCTGGTCATCAGAATCTGTCTTCTTCAGGAGCGGCTTGGACTTCTCCACTGTACAGACTGAGGGCCATTTAGAAGCAGTGAGTGCTGACAGAGAACAGCCCACAGATCAAAGAAGGAAAGAAACAAACAGGAGGAATGTCTTTTGGGAATTTGAACATATTCCAGACTAAGCATCTTCAGAACAGATGCTAAGGTAGTCCATAACTTCAGAAGGGCAGAGTGGATGTGGAAGAAATATATCAGCTGAAATTGATACAAATCTAGAGACAAGGGCTAGCAGGAAACCCTCCTCTCTGGGCTTGGCTGGAGCAGAAAGTACGACTCCTCTTTGGGTGTCCTGGTATAGGACAGGACAACCCAGAGCTCTGGGGGAAATGAAGGTTGGTTTTTCTCAGCAGAACATTTATTGCAAGGAAGGGAAAGAGCATAGGCAGGTGCTGCCCGGAGGTATCAAGTGAGTCTGGCATGGCGGACAGAAGTCCTAATAATCCCATGATTTGGATGTCAAAGATTTTTGAACTAATGATCCAAGAACTTATCTCTGGCTCCCGGATAGCAATGGAAGATCATGCAAGGGTCTCCATACATCTAGCTGGGGAGAATTAGGATGGAGCAAAGGGTGCCCGATACACTAACATTCCAGAATCTGGTATACTTTTCTCATATTTTCTTTAATTTTCTTCTCAGACAACTTGCTAATCTTAGAACAATTAGAAAAAAATGAGAGAAAATTTAAATACACTATTGACAAATTGATCAGCTCTCATCTGAGTCATATGTATGCAGTAGTCTTCCAAATGTTAAAAAATAAAATGTTTTTAGGGCCGTGCCTGTGGCTCAGTGGAGTGGGGCACTGGCCCCATATACCGGAGGTGGTGGGTTCAAAACCAGTCTGAGCCAAAAACTACAAAATAAATAAATAAATAAATAAATGAAATGAAATGTTTTTAAATGTTTAATAATTTAAAAAGAAGAAATAAGATAAGGCCACTATTTTATTCTATGGGTCTAATGTGTTTGGAATTAAATCATGTGCTATGATTACTCTGCCAGCATTCAATTCTGGGATAGGGAATGACTGACGGCTCCCCTTTACAGGTCAGGCTTTTTTAAGGGTAGACTCCGGGTGCCCCAGCAGTCTGGCTGATCTTTAAAGTGTGGCAATCTGTTTGCATCCATGCAATTTTGTCTGACTAGGCTGGTTCATGTTAAGGGTAAAATATGCTTAGAGCTTAGACCAAAAATCTTATTCACTTAGTTACTCATTCATTCACCACTCATCAAAAAATTGTTAATACTTACGAAATGCTAAGCCTTGGCGGTATGCCTCATTCAATGGAGAATTTCTATGTTATAACATATGTGGCTGACATATCAAACTGTCCACCTCACAAGCAATTCAGGCAAACAAATGATAAACAAAAAACTGAGATCATGATTATTTTTTACTCCCAAACCTGCTTCCTCTGACATTTATGTCAACATTCACTGTATTGTCTAAATTAATTTCATTTTTCCCTCTTAACACCTGTTTCTGAACAAATCTTTATGCTTTATTCATTCTTCATCTAAAAGCAGCTTAAAATCTAATCATTTTTCTTCTTTGCTGCCACCTTCACTGTTTAGACACCATCCTCTCTCATGGGATTGTTACTGTAGTATCCCAACCAAACTCACTCTCTCTTCCTCCCTCCCTCTCTTCTTCCCTCCCTCCCTTCCTTCCTTCCTTTCATTTTTAACATCCATTTTTCCCAGATTTTAAAGTAAGCTGTTTTATTCTTTTATAAAATAAATTTTATTACGCATATTTGTATTTTACAACCTATTATGGAATACGTAGGTAGTAAAATGGTTACTATAGTGAACCAGATTGACACATAGATTGTTTTACATGTTACTTTTTATGTGACAAAAGCAGGTATAATATACTTATTTAACAAAAATTCCAAATATGATACAATTTTAAGAGCTGTAATACATTGTAATACAGCAATCTCTCAACTTGCTCACCCTATATATCTGGTACTTTGTCCCCTTTCACCTATATCTACCCATCTTCCCTCCCCCTCCCCCGTGCTCTTTGTAACTATCATTTTCATGATATCATATCATTTCATTTGTATATTTGGCCTTGTTTTTTTTTAAGATTTCAAATATTACTGAGGTCATGCAATATTTTTCTTTGTGTGTTTGGCTTATTGCACTTAGCATAATGTCCTCCAGAGTCATCCAGGTTCTCATAAATGATGGGATATCCTGACTTTAAGGCTGAATACTCTTCCGTATACAGATACATAAAGCCCAGCTTCTTTATTCATCTTTCAGTAGACACTTAGGTTGTTTCTGTATCCTGTGGGTAATGCTACAATGGACATGGAGTGTAGATATCTGAATGAAGTGATAGTTTCATCTCTTTTTGGTATATATCCAGAAGGGAGGTTTCTGAGTCAAACGGTTGTTTTATTTTTCATTTCTTTAGAACCCTCTATACTCTGTTCCATAATGACTACACCAATCTCCATTCCCACCAGTAATGCTCTCTACTTCCTTATAAACACTTATCTCTCATCTTTTTGATACTAGCCATCCTACCAGATATGAGGTAATATTAGTTTTAATTTGCATATGCCTGAGGATTAGTGATGTTGATGACATTTTCATATGTCAGTTGGCCATTTTTATATCGTATTTGGAGAAATGTCTGTTCAAGGTCCTTTGCCCATTATTTGATTTTCAGTTGTAAGAATTCTTTATAAATTTTGGATGTTAATCCCATATCAGATATGTGGTTTGCAAATACTTTCCCGTTTTGCAACATTACCTTTTATGTTGTTGATTATTTCCTTTGCTATGCAAAAATCTTTTCAATTTGCGATAGTCCCACTTGTTTATTTTTGCTTTTGTATTCTGAGCTTTTGGCATGATATCCAGAAAAGCACTGCTAAGGCCAGTGTTGAGATATATCTCATCTATGTTCTCTTCCAGGAGTTTTATAGTTTCAAATCTTTGAGTTTACTTTTGTGCTGGGTGTAGGATAAGGACCCTATTTTATCCTGCATGAAGAAATCCAGTTTTCTCAGCATCATCTTTTGATGAGATATTCCTTTCACCATTGTGTTCTCTAGATGCTCTTGTTGAAAATCAGTTGGCTATAAATGTAAGAATTTATTTCTGGGCTTTGTAAACTGCTTTTTGGTCTATGTTTCTGTTTTTGTGCCAGTACTATACTGTTTTGATTATCGTAGCTTTGTAATGTAATTTTAAATCAGGAAGTGTGATGCCTCAAACTCTGTTTTTCTTTTTCAATATTGCTTTGGCTATTCATTTTTTTGTATGTGTGTGGTTCTGTGTAAATTTTAAGGTTGCTTCTTCGATTTCTGTAAATAATACCATTAGAATTTTGATAGGGATTGCATTTAAATCTGTATATTGCTTTTGGTAATCTGAACATTTAAACAACAGCATTTTGTTTTGATGCTATCATAAATAAATAGTTTTTTTATTTATCTTTCAGCTAGGTCATTATTTGTGTATAGAAATGCTACTAATCTTTTATGTTGATTTTGTATCATACAGTTCTACTGAATTTATTCATTCTGACAGCTTATTTTGTAGAATATTGGGGAGGGTTATATATAGAGCTAATTTTGTTCTTTTCATTTCTAATTTGGGTGCTTTCATTTTTTAAATTGTCTTGTTGCTCTTGCTAGTACTCCAGAACTGTGTTGACTAGAAGTGGCAAGAGGGGGCATCTCTGCCTTGTACCAGCTCTTGGTGTAAAAGCTTTTAGTTGTCCCCTATGGATTATAATGTTAGTGCTAAGTTTTTAATAAATGGCTTTCATTATGCTGAGGAAATTTTCTTCTATACCTAAACTATTAAGAATTTTTATCAAGAGAAGATGTTGAACATCGTCACATGCTTTTTCTGCATCAGTTGAGATGATCATGTTTCATTTTTCCTTCTGCTAATTGGATGTGTCACAGTGAATGATTCGTATAGCTTGACATACCAGACATGAATCAACTTGGTTGTGATTCACAGTTTTTTCAATGTGTTGTGGAATTAGGTTAGCAAGTATTTTATTGAGGATTAGTATCAAATGTTTGTGAGAGATACTGGCCTGTAGTTTTCTTTTCTTGTAGTGTCTTTGTCTGGTTTAGGGAAAAAAAGTGATTCCACTCTTATAAATTGTGTTCAGAAGTATTTCTTCTACCCCTAATCTCTTGGAAGGTTTTGAAAAGTATTGGTAATAATTCCTTACATGCTTGGGAGGAATTCACCATTGTTGCTTATATACATGATGCAATCGGGGACTGGATTTTCTTTGTCAGAAAGTATCTAATGTCTTCTTCTATTTCTTTGTTTTGTTATTATTCTGTTAAAAACTTATATTTCTTCCTGATTTAATCTTTTGGCTTATATTTTTTCTAGGAATTTATCCATTTTCTCCAGATTGTCAAATTTGTTGACATATAATATTCACAATAGTCCTTGCACATACATTTTTTTTTAAATTTCTGAGTCATCTGGTGTAAAGTCTCCACTTTTATTTCTGAATTTAATTTACTTAAGTCTTCTCTCTCTCTCTTTACTTAGCCTCGCTTGATGTTTCTTGATTTTATTTATCTTTTTCAAATAAAGAACTTTTATGATTTATTTCTGCTCTGATGTTTATTATCACCTAACTCCTTCCAACTTAGTGTTTAGTGAAAGGTTGTTATGCACCCAGAGATGAGACCAGAGAATGGAGAGGTTCAGGCCAGGTTTACAAAACTGAAAGAAAACCTGTCTGGGCAGAGCTGAAGCTACTCAGTTCAGTTTGGGACAGCTTTTATATTGGGCCTCAGGCAGTACAAAAATTCCACTGCTGGCCTGAGTGTTCTGATGGGCTAGGGGTCTTGTGTTGGGAGTTTTTGTGGTGGTGTTAGCTAGGCTGGCAGAAGGGGAGGATTTGTGTGCTGCAGAGTTAGACCCACCAAGATTTAGTTTGGTCTTCTTTTTAGTTTCTTGAAGCATAATATTAGACTATCAATTTGGAGATTTTTTTTCTTTTAATATAGACATTTCTTACTATAAACTTTTCCCTTATAAATCCTTTTGGTATAGCCCACAGATTTTGGTATATTGTGTTTTCATTGTCATTTTGCTTTTTTTTTTAACTTCCCCTTTGATTTCTTCTTTGACCCACCAGTTGTTCAGGAGCATGTTGTTTAAATTCCATGGACCTTTGAATTTCTCTAGATTCCTTCTGTTATTGATTTCTAGTTTTATATATAGTGGTTGGAAAAATATTAGATATGATTTCAATCTTCATAAAATTTTTAAGACTTATTTTGAGACCTAAAAAATGGTGGTATCCTAGATAATGTACTATGTTAACTAGAGAATAATATATATTCTGCTGTTGCTGGACAGAAAGTTCTATATATGTTTGTTACATCCACGTAGTCTATAGTGTAATTCAATATTTTATTCTATTTTTCTTCCTGGATGATCTATCCATTGTTGAAAGTGAAGTATTGAAGTCCCCCACTGTTGTTGTATTGCTACTGATTTCTTCCATTACTTATTATATCTTTAGGTCCTCCATTGTTGCTTACATACATATACATTTATAATTGTTATGTCATATCAAATTAGCCTATATACCATTAAATAATGACAATAATGACCTTCTTTGCTCCTGTACCATTTTTTGACTTGAAGTCTATGGTGTCTTATATAGTGTTTCCTGCTCTCTTTTGGTTACTATTAACTATTTGCATAGAATATCTTCTTTTATCTCTTCACTTTCAGCCTATTTGTGGTCTAAAAGCTATAATGAGTTTCTTATGCACAGTATGTGATTGAATGTTGGTTTTGATTTATCCCTTCCACTTTATCTTTGGATTGCAGAGTTTAATCTGTTTATCTTCAAGGTTATCACTGATAAGTAAGGATTTACTCATCACATTTAAAAATTTATTTTCTGTATTTTGTAGACACTTTATTCCTCTCTTGTAGTCTATCTTTGTGATTTGGTGATACGCTGTAATGCAGAGCTTTGGTTTCTTTCTCTTTCTTATTGATGGATGGGCAGTAGGTTTTGCCTTGTCATTACTCAGGGGGTTTACAAAAAACATAATTATAATAGACTATTTTAAGTTGGCAGCAACTTACCTTTGGTTGTATACAAGCAGGTCTAGATTATATCTTCTCCACAACAATTTACACTTTGGTTGTCACAATTTACATCTATTTTGATATGTATTCATTAACAATTGATTGTGGCTGTGGTCATTCTTGACCATTTTGACTTTTAATCTCTATAATGGAGATATGAAATATTTATACACTATCATTACAGGAATGAAGTCTTTTATTTTTTTTTAAATTTACCTCTGTCAGTGCATTTCAGACTTCCATATATTTTCATGATAGTAATTATCATTCTTTATCATCTTCCGGAAAAACTTTCTTAAATGCTATTTGTAGTGGTGATGAACTTCCTCAGTTTTTGCTTATCTTGGAAAGTCTTTGTTTCTACATTATTGAAGGACAGTTTCTATGGGAATAGTATTCTTGCTTTTTTTTTTTTTTTTTTTTTTTTTACTTTCAGCACTTTAAATATATCATCCTTATTCTCTTCTGACCTGCAACATTTCTGTTGAGAAATCCATAAGAATCTAATAGGGATTTCCCTGCATGTTATCTGAAAATTTTCTTTTGCAGCTTTTCAAATTCTCTCTTGTATTTAACTTTTGAAATAGTGATTATAATGTGCCTTGGTGAAGACCTCTTTAGATAAATCTTTTTGAAGACTTTGGAGCTTCATGTGTTTGGATATCAATATTTCTCCTCTGACTTGGGAAGTTTTCTGTAATTCTTTTGGTAAATTAATGTTATGTGAGTTTCTCTATCTCATCTCTCTCTGAAACTTTCATAATTTAGTATTTGTGCACTTAATGATGCTTCATATATCCTACTGTCTTTCTTTACTTTATTCATTTTTTTCCTTTTGACTGGGTTTATTTCAAAAGGCCTATCTTGAAGTTCACAGATCCTTTTTCTGCATTATCTCACCTGCTCTTGAATATTTAAATTTTATTTTTAATTTCATTTTTTGATTTCTTCAGCTGACAGATCTCTGACTTTTTTATTTATTTTATTTCTTTATCAAGTTTCACATTTAGATCATGATTTGTTTTCATGATTTTATTAAATTTTTGATCTGTATTCTGTTGCTTATCACTGAGTTTTCATAATAAAACAGTGTATTTCTTTTCAGGTAATTTATAAGTTTTCATTTTGGGTAGGTCAGTTACTGAAGAATCCTTGTATTTCTTTGGTGGTGTCATATTTTCTTCCTTTTTTACATTTCTTATATTCCTGCTGATGTCTGTGCAACTGGTAGAACAGTCACCCCCTTCAAATTTTATAGAGTGATTTTCACAGGGAAAGATTATCATCTGCAGGTGGGTCTTCTGGTGTCAATTAGGAAGCATCCATTGGCTCTGATTCTGGGTGGGCACAGCAATGATAAACATCAGTGGTGAATACAAGTGCCTTGTTATCCTACATTGAAGCAGTTTGTGGCAGCAGTGGTAGCAGGGTAAATTGTTAGGCTTCTTGGTGGAAAGTTCTTTAGGAATCCTTATGTTTATTTTTTATCCAAAAAAGGAGACTCAGTTGAGTGAAACCCTCTTAGTGTCCAGTTTGACTTTGCCAACAGGTAGCCACAGCAGTGCTATTGTCCAAGGCTCAAGTGCTCAGAGTGTCTATAAAGCTAGGGTCCTGGATTTAATGACTTATTGAACTATTGTGGCCTTTGTGATGCTGGGGCAAGTTCATTTCCTGAGGTGCAGGTGGATGCAATTCTGCTACCAAGCTGAGAGGTGTACATTTTAAGCATTTCCTAGTGGCTCAGGCCCTGGGGACAGTGATATAGCTGTGACTCTGGTCCTCAAGTTAGGATGTAGCACTGGCAATGGCTTTGGAGAAGTGATATTCCAGAGGCTTGGGCTCTGGCTATCAAGATACCGCTTCAATTTGAGTCTTGGAATCAAAGAGACCAGTGTAAACCTGAACAATAGGAGTTACAGGTAGTATGTAGTATTGATACTAGACCCTGGAATGGTGGAATATCAATGGTCAAAGCATTGCAAAGCTGAGTACATCAGTAGAAAGGACCTAGGCATATCGGGCAAAGCTATCTATGTCCTGGCCTTCAAATGGGAGAGAACAGTGTAATGATGTCTTTATCCTCCAGGAATGGTGAGAGCCTCAACAGCTCAAACCCCTTAGTCCAGATCCAAAAAGGTAGAGTGCCGAGGGACTGCTCAGCAAAAGCTTTTTTCCTATGGAGAAGAACACAATGTCACCTCTGTGTTAGAAGATGAAGCTGCTATGCTGGGCTCCAGATCTCTGATTGGTAGGACACCACATGGGTTTGGATGCCAGGGTTGTAGTTGTTTCCCTGGGCCAAACTACCAATTCCAAGAAAGATAGGGCAATGGATTTGTTCAGGCACTGAAGAGGCATGGCTACTCTGTCAACATGAGGACAACTTCTTCACTGGGTAAAAGCATCTGGTACTTAGGAAATTGAGTACTACATGGGCTTGAAGAAAAGGGTCATAGCTGCTTTTCTTGGCTTAGGCCCCAATTCCTAGACACTGAACCAGTAGGTTGGTTTAGGTACCAATGAGTCACAGCTGCTCTGGTGGCTCAGGGGAGGTTTCTTTACTAGGCAGGGGTGCCTGTTCCTCAGGAAGTAGGGCACCGCATGGACACAGGTGCTGGGGTTGCACTGCTCTGCTGAGTCAGAGCTCTGATTTTCAGAAAGTAAGAAAGCTGATTGGCTAAGTTGCTATAAGGTAGCTTTCCCCCTAGTCCTAGACTCTTAGCAGCCAAGGGTAGAATGCAGCACCAACTGGGATGGGGCAGATGGAGTATCTCCTAGGCAGCTTATTTCTAGGGGTGGGGAGCTGTAGCTGCTCAATTTGGGTATGGTGCATTTCTTCATGCGTGTGTGGTGCAATGACAGTGGTAGAACCTCAAGGATGAAGAGTTGCAGTGGCTGCATCCTTTGGAGGAGGGCATACTCTATCAATGGCTCCAACTTCAAGATAGTGTAGCTTGATAGCAGCATCAGCCACAGAGAGTGTGGCACAATTTGGGCTCCTTTGAGCAGTGTAGCTGTGTGATATCCAGGCAGTTCCTTAAGCCAGCCTCAGAATTGGTGAGGACTGCAAGATTTTCCAGTAACAAAGATTGTAGGTGTCCCTGGTGGTGGTAGGGGCTGCTGGAAGCCTCCTGCTTCTCTTTTCTCTTGAGGGAGAAATCCCTCCTGTTTCTGGGCTGATTCCAGATGGGGGCATGGACAACTGAGTCAAGGTATTTTCTCTACTTATCTTTGTGGCTGTCCTGAGTTTATGAGCTCAATGGGGTTTTTGCTACTCCCGTGTGTTCCAAGCTAGCCTTAGTTACTCTTGTCAAAATGTAGTTGTTTGTTTTTTGGGCATCTTTTCCTGGGGGTGGATGAGTGTTAGGCACTTCAAGTTACTCATATTGCTGATGTCTCATAAAATCTATCTTTCCATTATTCTATTTAAAAGTGTCCTTATTTCTTCTTATGGCATAAGGTATTCTGCTATTAAGCATCTACAGGTGATTATGTTATGGATTTTTTTTTTCAGTTCCATAGTTTTAATTTGGTTATTTATATTTTCCATGTCTTTGCTGAGATTTTGTACTTCTTATTTGCTTTGGGGATATTTGTAGTTGCTATTTTATGATGGCTACTTAAAATCTTTGCCCAGTAATTCTAACATTATATCTCACCATTGTGTCTTTTGTTTTTCTCATGAACATTGTGATTCCTTGGCATTGGGCATGACAAATACTTTTTAATTTTATCCTGGAATTTTTGGCTATCATTTTGGGAGACTTGGGTTCCTAGTTCAATCTCTTGTTTTAGCATGAAGTCACCCTGTTTAAGCTTACCATGTAGATACTGACCTAATTTTCTGGTCTGCAGCTTTAATGACAACTTAATTTTCAGAGCCTCTGAGATGCTATTTTTATATGCTTAGTTTGCCTAGAGCCTTTAAGTCTTTCACTAGTCCCTGCTGGTGCCACCTGTAAGGACAGAAAGTGTTTCCTGGAGGCTGGGCTTCCCTTTTGATTGGGGTCTGAGAGAACTCTTGTTCTGGCTGATTGTTGTCTGTGAGCTCTTACATGATCCTCGACTGAGCTTCCAGCCTTCCTGGACTGGTTAGTTCTGGTGGGAATTCATGGGGTTCGGGGCTCCAGTTTACAGGAACAGAAAGCACTCCCTTGGCCTGTCACTGTTGGGATTCCACTTCAATAGTGAGAGGAAGGGGGCTCATGTGGGCTGCTTTCTCTTGCTGATGTGGGGATCACAAGATGCCAATCCTGGGTCTCCTTGTGTTGATATGGGGTTGGGGACGATATTTGAGGGATGTTTGGGTGCTACTTTGTACTCCAATTCTTAGTCTGCTTCCCTGTTTCCACACCTCAGAGTCCTCCTATGATTGCCCATTGTGGTATATTTTAGATCTATAGTTGTTCTTAGGGAACAAAGAACCTATGTCATCCAGACCAGATGTCAAGGATGTTTTTCTATAGCACATGTTCCTGTTATTCTCCACCAAAAGAATAACTAGTCTTCAATTCATTCCCATCACTCTCCAGTAAAATCACTGCTCCTTACTCTGGCCTTATCAGTCATCTGTCCTTATTTGGTTATTTAAGACCAAATACAGTCTTTATTAATAACTGAATTATGTTTTCTGTTACATGAAGCATGGGGGTGCATATATATATATATATATATATCTGTGTGTGTGTGTGTGTGTGTGTCTGTGTGTGTGTGTTGTGTGTTGTGGTAGGTGCCTATAGTCCCAGCTACTTGGGAGGCTAAGACAGGAGAATCACTTGAGCCCAAGAGTTTGAGGTAGCCATGAGCTATGACACCAGGGGATTCTACCTAGGGGCCACAAAGTGAGAAAAGAAAAAACAAATCTGGTTCCTGTTACTTAAAAAAGGGCTAAGGGGCCCATCAGAGAAAAAAGCCTACTGATTTTATTACAGTGGTTTACAAGTAGTGACCTCATCTCTACTCTGTTTGCTTTGCCAGTTTCAATTGTACTACCATAATCTTTTTATATAGCAAAAGAACCATGCAGAATTGCTTTCAGATTTTTTAGGGGTGTGTGTGTCTGTGTGTGTTTTACCTGCAAGACTATGGCCATGCTGCTCTCTTTGCTTGAAACACCCAAATCCACTTTCCTCCAGTGTTATGGGTTGAATATGTTCCCCTAAAATTCATGTGAAGGTATCTTAATCCCCAATGCAACAGTGTTGAGAAGTGGGACATGTAAGAGGTGATTAAGTCATGAGAGTTCTGTCCTCAAGAACAGATTAATACTGTAATCACAGGGAGTGAGTTATCATAGGAGTGGGTTCCCAAGAAAAAGATAAGCATGAGAGCACATGTAGTGAAAATAAAATGGAATAAGTCAAGCTAAGGTGGGCAAGATGCAGCTGGCTTGGTTGGTTTGGGATTTCCATTTGAAATCAATTTCCTAGATATGAAAATAAAATAGGCCTGGGGAAATGTAGTAGAGGCAGACACTCCTACACCTTTCTTAGCTATTTGTGAATTTAGAATGCACTTTGAAAGATAAGAACAGTTAGTCAGACAGGCCAAACCGGGAATAGGTTATAGGCGAAACGCCTATATGCCTCTGGCCAAAAAGCTGTTTAAGAGAGAGCAATGAAAAGACTGTGTGCACATACTTGTGAGAAACTGAGGCAGAATCCCATGTGTCTGGGTTAGTTGTGGCCCAACATGACCAAGGCTTTGGCTGGAATAGCATTTCCAGACTGCACTAAGGAATTAAGGTTGATTTCATAAGGCCAATAAAAAAGGCCTTTGGAAAACTGGCCAGATAGCCATCAGTAACCTTTCCTGATCTGTGGTAAGTAATGAAGGTTGCTTGCTGACGGGTCCAGGAATAGAAATGTGCTCGGGGACCTCAAGAGAAGAGGAATTTACCCAATGCATACAGGTATCTAATGGCACAGATGAAACCTGGGCTCGTGAAAGGCTTTTGAGAAGTCCAGCCTGAAAATTCCTTATAAAAGATTCCAGCAAAAACCCCCTGACGGCCCACATGGGAGCAGAGGTTTGCACACAAATTTCTGTATGCCCAAGAAGTTTCTTTATGCCTTGTTTAAAGATCTGAAGTAACAACCTCCAAATGGCAAGGCCATCAAGGGCGGATATTAAATCTACCTTGTTCCTACATAGCCTCAGGATTCATCAGATAAGTACAAAGAAGTAATGCCTGACTACACGTTCTCCATTAAGTTATGTTAAATTGAGTTATGTTGAAAGGATTATGTTAAAAGGTGTATACTGAGTGGATTATCAGATTACTAGAAGCTAATCACAAGGTAGTCACATAATGTTTAAATGGATCAATGAGGTCATTGTTGTACAGTGCACATGTACAAAATTCCCTATATAAACCAACCATAAATAAAGCTCGCTATTTTGCCTGAGTGAGCAAATGGTCACCTTTATTTAAAACACAATTTCAATAAGAATGCATATTCTCTGGGGCATCTCTTTTCCATGAGACACTAATGGCAACAATAGATAATAGAGATAGTCTTGCAAGCAACCTGGGAGGTAGTGACACATTATGGAATGGGTTAATGGTATGATGTTTATTTTGACAATGATTTTTTGGTCATTCTTTTGATTGTTATATTTAACTTACCTACATGTTATTGATCACATAAGTATCATGTATTTTTATAATGTATTTTATATAAGTTATTGAAGTTTGTTGCATAGGCAGAACAGTCTTAGAGATGCTACTCTCACAGTTCCCAAGAATTTCTGGCCTTCTGACATAAAGTTTGGTGGACCTGTCCCTGCCTTTGTACATTGGCTGACAGTGACAGGAAAAGAGTGCCAGACCCTCTTTATCTGGTAACAAGTATAGCCTGTCCCTCTCTCTCCCTCTCTCTCTCTCTCTCTCTCTTTCTCTTGTACATGCTCTCTTGCCTTTCCACCACAGCATGATGTAATAAGAAGTCCTTCACCAGGAGCAAACTCCTTGACTTTGGACTTTCCAACTTCCAGAACTGTAAGAAAAAAATCTCTCTTCTCTATGAATTACTCAGTCTCAGGTATTCTGTTGTATCACCAAAGGACAGACTAAGGCAGATCATTGGCACTGGGAAATGGGTCCATGGCTGTAGAAACCACCTGAAAATGTGGATGTGGCTTTGGAACTGAGTAATAGGTAAAAGCTGGAAGAATTTAGAGGAACAGACTAGAAAAAGTCTAGATTTCCATGAATGGAGCATAATGGGCAGTCTTGATGCTAGCTCAGAAAAAGACAAGAGCTATAAGAAGAGCTTAAATCGGGGTACAGGTGAATCTTTCTAAGAATAGAATGTGAATGTTTTAAAGCAATAACTGAGAAAATGACATGAAGGCTGTGTTGACCAGTTGATGGAAGTATTTCAGATTGCATGTGAAAACCCCACACTGTACCCTAGAAGTGCATTAATGTACATAGTTACCGTTCAATAAAAAAAAAAAAAAAAAAAAAATAGAGCTTAAATCTTCTTTGGGGTTACTCGTGATGATCACAACTCGTTGTGATGACAACGAGGATTGAAATATGGACAGCAAAGGCTATTCTGATTAGATCATAGATGGAAATGAGGAATAAAACCATCTAGGTTGTACAATTTAAAAGAACATAGAGGAATTCCACCTGTATCCTAGAACTTTGTAGAAGGCAGAATATAAAAGGGGTGATCTCTTAAGAGGCCATCTGTCAGAGGTATTGTCCAGACAGCAAAGGACTGAAGTGCTGCATGTCTTATTTTGGCCACTTACAGGAAAATGAGAGAAGACTGAAATAATGTAAAGACAGAATCTGCTTAGAATAAAAGGGAAACAGAATGGAAAGATTTGCAAAACTCTTAGCCTGGCCAAGTGAAGAATAAAAAAGCTTTTTCAGGAGAGGATATTAAGGATGTCACAAACAACTGTTTCCTGAAGAGATCAATATGGATAGAAGGAAGCCAGGGTCTATTTACAGACAATAGGAGGATGCCGTGGAAGGCATTTCAGGCATTTTCAAGGCAAGCTAGGAGCTTGAGGGTAAGGTTTTCATAGAGGTGCCCAGTAGGACCACAACAATTTTTTCCCTGTGCAACCTCTAAACTCTGCTCCCAGAATTCTAGCACAGTGCCTCTCAGCTTCCCTAATCATGGCTTAAGAAAGCCCAAGTGGCTTAACCTGCTGCTCCAGAAGATACGAGCCATATGACCTTTGACAGCATTCACATGGTGCTAATTCTGCAAGTGCACAGAATGCAAAAGCTGAAGGACTAGGACAACCTCCACTTAGATTTCAGAGCAGATTACCGGCATCCCAGGGCCTGAGGCAGAGACTTCTCACAAGATTGGAGCCACCATAGAGTCCTCACTAGGGCAATGCCTAGTGAAGCCATGGGAGTGGGTCACTCCCAGAAACCCCAGAACCATGGAGCTACAGTGCACCACTCCAGCCAAGGAGAGCTGCAGGCACAGGACTCTAACCCTTCAATGCTTCTAGGTGGCTGGGGCCCAGCAAGGCCATGGGGGCCCTACCTGAGGACTCGGGGGCCCAACACCTGTTCCGTTGTGCCTAGGATGTAGGATAAGAAGTCAAAGGATGCTATTCTCCAGTTTTATGATAATGTGTTTTTCCCTGTTGGGTTTTAGATTTACCTGGGGCCTGTTACTGTTCCTTCCTGTTTCTGTATTGAAAATGGGAATGTCTGCCTGTGCCACCACTGTGTTTTAGATACCAAAGGCTCATAGCCAGAGGGGAATTTGCATCAGGACCAATCATACTTTGAGTGTCACCCATATCAGATATAGACGAGATTTTGGACTTTTGAGTTGGTCCTAGAAAGAGTGAAGACTTTGGAGCTATTGGGATAAAAGGAATGTACTTTGCATGTAAGAAGGATATAAATGCTAATGTTTGAATGTGGTCCCCATAGTTCATGGGTTAGAAACTTAATCTTTAATGCAATGATATTAAGAAGTGGGACTTTTAGGAGGTGATAGGTCATGAGGGCTCTACACTCACAATGGATTACTTCAGGAGTGGTTTAGGTATCCTGGGAGTGGGTTCCAGACAAAGCAGCCCATCCTTTTCCCTCTCACCTCTCACTGCCCCTTCCTTCCTCCCTCTCTCCTCTCTCTCTCTCTCCTCTCTCTCTCTTTCTCAATGCTTTCTCACTTTCCACTTCCAGCCATGGGATGATGTAGCAAGAAAGCCCTCGCAATGTGTAGGCCCTTCGATCTTAGACCTTCCAGCCTCCAGAATTGTAAGAAATAAATTTCAATTTTTTGTGAATTACTTAGTCTCCAGTATTCTGTTATATCAGTAAAAAACAGACTAAGCTACTAGCCATCTTTCCTCACAGACACACACACATGCATATTTCTTGTATTTACTTCCTACTCCTCTGCTCTCAGTTCAGTACCAAGTCTGCAACTATTTCTCACTTTCAGAATAGTTGATGACATACTGGTTTCTCAGCCTCCTTTACTATTTCTGCTGTCGCACTTACTGTATATATTACATAACTACTGCTTCGATCTGTTACCTTTGCTGTGATAACCCACTCCCACACACACACACTAACTTGTAAGGAAGAACTATGTCTCTTTCACAACTATATCTCCATCACTCTTGAGTGATCCATTTTAAAGGACTTTAGGTAAGCACATCATGTTATAAGTGCATAAAGAAGAGACAATTATACCTCTAGGTACACAGGGGAGGAGCTGTACCTTGAAAAAAGAGTAAGAATTTTCCAGGACTTAGAAGTTTCAAAAGAGCCTTTCAAGCAGTAGAGTTATTTCTTGGGACAGGCAAGTATAAGAGATATGCCACCTGTTCAAATGAAACTGAACAGATTCCTCTGTCCCCATGGACATCCCCCATCTGTGCCTTCCAATCCATGCTGAGACAGCTTCTGCAACCCTAAGAAGTTGATATTTTGCAGATCCCGGGAGTCCACATGGCATTGCCTGGCCTTATTTGTTACTGCTCTTTTCTCAGTGTGAAGGAATGAAGAATGAGTGTCAATAAATCTGAATGTCAAAACTCAAATACAAATGTCAAGACCATTCCACATCACTGGTTGTTTCAAATTCTGAGCTCAACTTGTGCAGGCTCCAGTTCTGTGGAGAACCACTTGTCCGTGTCTCCATTTTCTTGTCAAAGGTTACTCCAGGCATAACAAAGGAAAATAGCCACCTTCTGCTGTACAAACACAGACTAAGTGTTCAAGCTGAAGAAATAGAGTTTAAAATTCTTTTGTGAGTTTTGAGAATATTTCCTATGGGAGGCATTTAGAAAGTTGCTCAAGCAAAAGTAGCTGTGCTTTAAACATTTTATTTTATTTTATTTTTGAATTAGAGAATCTAGCATTGTTATTGTTATTTACTTGTTTGAGAATAAGAGAAAGTCAACTGGGCCTGCTGGCTCACACCTATAATCCTAGCACTCTGGGAAGCTGAGTTGTGTGGATTGCTTGAGCTCAGGGGTTTGAGACCAGCCTGAGTCAGAGTGACATCCTGTCTCTACTAAAAGTGAAAAACTGAGGCAAGAGGATTGCTTGAGTCCAAGAATTTGATGTTGCTGTGAGTTATGATTTCATATCACTCTACGAAAGGCACCAGGATGAGACTCTGTCTCAAAAAGAAAGAAAGAAAGAAAGAAAGAAAGAAAGAAAGGAAGGAAGGAAGGAAGGAAGGAAGGAAGGAAGGAAGGAAGGAAG
>NW_003852403.1:3426668-3467537 GCF_000181295.1 Otolemur garnettii | reverse complement strand
AAGGAAGGAAGGAAGGAAGGAAGGAAGGAAGGAAGGAAGGAAGGATAAGAGAATGTCAAACTATTCAGTAGAGCAGAAGTTTTTGTTTGATCCTATCTTGTGTCTTTGGTTACATTTTATGATCTAATATTAGCAAATAGAATCACATAAAGGTAAGGATTTGCCAGGGATTCCTTGATGTTTTGGTACCAAAAGAGTATGTATCTCTTTGATGGAGAAGAGAAGGGAGAAAATAATACGTATTACGGTCCTAGTAGCTTTGCATGTATAAATACGTTAGTGTACTTAGTTCGCATTGGAAGCACACACATGTTCCCAACACCTAACTTTATCGAATGTTAGCATTTTGCCATATTCATTTCAGGTGAATTTTTAAGGGAATTAAGAATTGCAGTTACACGTGAAGCTCTCTGCCCTTTCTTACTTCATTACCCTATGACTTTGTCAAGAAAACCATGATACTGTCTTTCAGGATTATTATTATCATGCAGGTTTGAGGTGATTAATAATAAAGAGTACTATTTTGTACTTTTTTCAAATTTAAGTATTGCTGTCTTTATCATATATCAATATTCTACATAGGGGTGTCCACTGTGGGCTATCTATTCTTTTCTTTTGCTATGTTTTATTTTAATTCCACCATTATCACACTCACTTATTAAAGCTTTACTACGCACCTTAGTATTAGGTAAGGCCAATTTCCTTCTCACTGGTATCATTGTTGGCCTCTGCTCTTCCATATACGTGTTTGGTAAGTTTGTCACGTTTTTGAAAAGTGAAAAGTCTTATGGCAATGTTCACTGGAATTGGATGAGAAGCATTAATTAGTTTAGAGGACATTGCTGTCTTCAGAAAATTATGTCCTTTTATTCATTATGTTATTACATTTAGGTTTTTATTCATGAATCTATATTCATGTCTATCTATCTGTATTTGTTCTCTGTAATGATCTTATACAACTTTTAAGTTTATTTCTAACTATCTTAAAGACGCTGTTGTTCTTGCAAGTAGCATTTCCATTACATGTTTCAGAGGATTATTTTAGGTATATAAGATTTTTAAAAATCCATCATATATCTGTCATTCCAGCTGAAATTCTAGTGTACTAGGCTCATTTTTCTTCTTATTATAGGACTCGCTTCTCGGGATTTTTTTGGTAAAAGTCCAAGATTGGTAAACATTAATGGTCTCAAAATCTGAAAAAAAAAATGCCTTTCTTTTGTTTTTCTCTAGAAACACAAATTTTTCTGTCCAATTCCAAGGGTAATAGTTATTTTCTGTTAGTGCTTTAAAAATACTTTTTCAGTATCTTTTGAAATTTAAGGGATTACTATGTTATCATTTTTATTTTATCTCACTTTTAGAAAATTGTATTTTTGCTATTTCTCTCTGATAGGTTTTTATAACAACTTTACGGAGATATAATTTACATACTATGAAATTCAGTTTGTACAATTCATGTGTTTTTTAGTATATACAGAGGGTTGTGCAACCATCACCACTATCTAATTTTGCAATATTTTATTCCAAAATGAAATCCCATCTCTAGTAGCAATCATTCCTTTTCTCCTTTTCTCTCCTGTTGCCACCCAACCACTAGCAACCACTGGTCTACTTTCTATATATATGTGTTTGCCCATTCTGGACATTTTGCACTCATAAAATCATACTCCGTGACAAAAGACACTCTATATTTTTTAAGCCTGGTTTTTTTGATGTGGTATAATGTTTTTAGGGTTCACCTATGTTGTAGAATGGGGTGTCCAATCTTTGTCTTCTCTGGGCCACATAGGAAGAAGAGTTGTCCTGGGCCACACATTAAATACAAAAACACTAAAAAAAGCTGATGAACAAATAAAAAGGTCTGTGCATAATTTTCATGATATCCACCACTATAGACAAGCAAAAATTTCTCATGTCATGATCCTAATTGTGAAGTGGCCTGTTCAGAGAATCTTTTAAAATTGCCAATCAGGTCTCCAGTTTGCAATCATGAATATAGAAAATGTACATATCTAAGTAATAAAATATCTTTGGTTTTTAAAGTTTTTTATTATAAAATTGAGAAAGTGGACCACATAAAACTAACAGGGTACTTGACATTGTCTTTGAGAAGCTAATACGTCAGTATCTGGCTTCATGGAAGTAGGTGCATTTCTTGGTGAGTTCTCAAGGTGCTCATAAGATATTTTGGTTCTATTTTTATTCTTAACGTTCTTCATTCTTGAAAACATTTGCTTACAAAGGTAAGTGCTGCCAAAAAGTGATGACATGAGTAAGGCATGATCATGAAGCAATAGGTATCTATCTCTGGGAGGACAGGACATGTGAAAGTTCAATGAAGAGATATGATCAAAATTTTCTTTAAGTTGAATGTCAGACTGCAGCTCTGTGCATTCCATTTGAAAATTGGCAGGTAACATTTATGTTGAATAAAAATAGAGTTGTAAATACACCAAAATATTGATTATTTTCCCAGAAATCTTGAAATCTGTTTTCAAATCCTTGTATGAAATAATCAAGGCTATGTATTTTTCACTGTTCATGGGACTGTGTTTAGCCAATATGTCAAAATGCATAAAATTGTTTGCCTTAATTTGAGCTTGCCATAACTTTCATTTCATTTGTTATGCTGTTATGGTTTCAAACATTGCATTGATAAGTTGATTTTTCCCTTGGAAAATACATGTTTAACTCATTTAAATGAGTGGTTAAATCCACTAAAAATGCTAACTCTATAAGCTAGTTTTCATCATAAAGTTCTGGCACAAATTTGGTTTTTGAGACCATAAAGAACTTGAAAATGTGTCCCAAATCATGAAGTATTTTCAACATTTGGCCTCCACCTAACCATCTTACTTCTGAAAAGTAAATGATGTTGCCATAGTCAACATCAGTACTTTTAAGGAATTCGTGGAATTGGGGATGATTCAATCCCTGAGTCCTTATGAAATTCACAGTCTTTTATTTTTATTTTTTTAGACAGAGCCTTAAGCAGTCACCCTAGGTAGAGTGCTGTGGCATCACAGCTCACAGCAACCTCCAACTCCTGGGCTTAAGCGATTCTCTTGCCTCAGCCTCCCAAGTAGCTGGGACTGCAGGTGCCTGCCACAGTGCCCGGCTATTTTTCGGTTTAGTTGTCATTGTTGTTTTGGCAGGCTTGGGCTGGATTTGAACCCGCCAGCCTTGGTGTATGTAGTTGGGCTACATGAGCTGCAGGTGCCGAGTAAATTCATAGTCTTGATGATAATTTGCATGACTTTATCCATTTTTAAAGCTTCTACATGTACATTTTCTTGATGTGCTATACAATGATACTTCATCAAACATGAATTTTGGGTGGCAATTGTATCGTATTCTAATTAATTTTACAAGTCCCTCTCTTTTGCCTGCCGCCACCAGGGCACCATCAGTAACTTATACCAGGCATGTTGACAATAGGCAAAGAAAATTGCTTTAACATATTTTTTACTGCCTAATATAAATCTGCTCATTTACTTGTATCTTTTAATGGCACTAAAGAAGCCATTTCTTGAGTGACATTATATTCATCAACAAAACCTCTAATAAAAATGGCAAGTTGAGCCATCTTTGTAGCATCAGTGTTGTCATCCATTGCCAAAGCATGCAGTTCAAAATCAGCAGCTTCACGCTCTCAATTTCTTCCAGTGGACTTTCCAGTTTCCTCAGTTCAGCTGAGTGTAGTCTGGTGAGGCAAACGGATTTTAGAAGTATCTCCTTTTTTTTCAGGGAAAATTATATCTGCCATGCTTTCTATACGTTGCCTAATCAACTCACCAACAGTAAATGGTTTTGATTTTTTTGTTATTAAACATGCTACCACATGACTAGCTTTTTTAATGGAATTGATCTGACTCGTACTTTTTAAGAAAAATTTTTGTTGACAAAAAAGACTGTTTTTCAGTTCAGTGGGTGTTGTGCCACCAACGTGTGGAAGTACCCTTAACAATCATAGAAGAATGCTTACCTGACTTTTAGGTAACATTGAATGGTTAATTTGAAATAGTATTGATAATCGCTGCCTTGCCAAATCACCATGAGCATATGAGATGGAGTTCACATCTGGTGATAACAATACGTCTATCTGTGTTTGGAAGATAAGACGCTGGAAGCTACATGCCACGTAAAACACGCATGCAAATTGGGAGAGGATACATCTGTTTACTTCACATGACATTGTGACATTAATGTCTACAAAGTTTATGCTTGAGAACCACGCAATCGAGTTCCACCAAAAAAAAAAAAGTCACAAAAAAATATCATCGTCTAAGTAAGTTTCTGATTTTGTGTTGGACCACATTCATAACCATCCTGGGCCACAAAGCCGTGGGTTGGACACCACGCTGTAGCACATATCATTCTTTGCATTGCAAAATGATACACTATTTCATGGGGATGCCATATATTGTTTATTCACCAACTGATAAAACATGTGGCTGGTTCACATTTTAGGCTTTTATGGATAATGCTGCAGTGAGCACTCGTGTACAAGGTATTGGACGCTCATGTTTTTCTTTTAAAAGAAAATATGTGCCTAGGCCCATATGTGCCTAGGTTCAGAATTGCTGGGTCATAATGGTAACTTCATATACCTCATTTAGAAGAACTACAAACAATTTAAATTTCTATCAGAAATGTGTGAGAATTCAAGTATCTCCATATCCTTAGCCACATTTTTTACCTTCTGTTAAAATTTTAGGAGTTGAGAAGTTATGCATCTTCATGGTTTTGATTTATATTCCCATAGGATCTTATGATGCTGAGCGTATTTTCATGTGTTTAATGGCCATTTAAATATCTTCTGTAGAATATCTGTTCAAATCCTTTGCCTATTTCTTAAACTGTGTTATTTCCCTTTTTATTGTTCAAGTGTAAGAGTTCTTTTATAGTCAGTGGACCATGTCTTATTAGATATATAATTTTTAAGTATTTTTCCTCATTCTTTGCCTTCTTCTCACATGAGTGGAAGTTTATTTTGCTCAATATGAATGTAACTATTCTGGCCCTATTTTGGTTAATGTTGTTGTGATATGTCTTTTCTTCTTCATTTTTTTCTTTTTACCTTAAATCTATTTCTATATTTGAATTTAAAGTATGTTTCCTGTAAACAGAATAGAGTTGGGTCATTTTAAGCCCACTTAACTAATATCTGCTTTTTGTTGGAATGTTAAACATATTTATGTTTAACACAGTTACTGATATCAGGCAGAATTTACTTCTGCCTCTTTGCTATTTATTTTTATGTGTTCTGGATCTTTCTTTGTTGTCTTTTCATTTCATCGTTGTTGCCTCTTCTTCCATCACAGCCTCCTTTACTGTAATACATTTAAGATGCCCTTTTAATTTTCTCTCCTTTCTTAAGCTATATATTTTCAAAATTTATTTCTGTAGTAGTTGCCCTGTGGATTACAATAAACAACTTCGCATAAAAATTCTGGTGTGGATTAGTAACAATTTAATTTCAATAGTATACAAAATCTTTGCTTATATGCAGCTTCATTTTCTCCTTCTGTTATTATCCTATCAGTTTTATTAGCATAATATCATCAACACATTTTTCTATTTATATTTATTGATTTATGTAGCTGTTCTTTAAGTCAGGTAGACATTGATCTATGCAATTATCTTTATTGGTACTCTATGTTTTTCCATGTGGATTTGGATTACCACCCCGTGTTCTGTTTCTGCATTTCATCTTGAAGGACAACTTTTAGTATTTCTCATAGGGCAGGACTACTATGGAGGAATAATTTCTCTCTCTTTTACTCTCACAGAAGTACCTTACCTTCTCCCTCAGTTTTGAAGAACAATTTTTCTACATATAGAATTCTTGGTTGACTATTGCTTTATTTCTTTCAACATTTTAACTATGTTTTCCCACCACATCCTGGCTTCTTCCTCTTTTGAGAAGTCTTCTGATAATCTTCATGGAATCCTTGTCTGTGATGACTCATTCTTTCTTGATATTTTCACAAATATCTCTTTGTATTTATCTTTTGAAAATTTGATTATGATTGGGATAGATTCGAATATGTTTTAGTTTATCTTACTTAGAGTTCTAGTGTTTCTTTAAACAAATTTGGGGTCTGTTCAGCCATCATTCTTCAAATACCCTCTGTATTTTCTGGGACTTCACTATGCATATGCCAGTGTAACTCATGGTGTCTCACAGGTTTCTAAGATTCTATCCATTTTTATTTATCTTTTGCTGTTGATGTTCCTCAAATTATATAATCTCAATTTAACTATCTTCAAGTCCACTGTTTGTTTCTTCTGCCTGCTTAAGTCTACTGTGAATTTTTAATATCCCTTATTGCACATTTCAAAGTCAATTTCCTACTCAATTTCTTTTTATAATTTATGTAATAACTGACAATCATTGATAGTTTTTATTTTTAAGACATTATTCCTGTAACTTCATTTAATTATTTTGATATGGCTTCCTGCAGGTGTTTTTTTTTAATATATTAATGTTAGCTGACTTAGTGTTTTTCTGTTAAGTTCAATATCTAGACACCATGGAAAAGATTTCAATTTATTGCTGTGCTTCTTTCCTCCCACTACATGGGCCTACTTTCATGTTTCTTTGTGTATCCCATATATTTTTGCTGAAAACTGAACATTTTAAATAATATAGCATGGCCACTCTGGCTTATTCCCACTGGAAAAAGGTTTTTTTGTGACTGATGTTTATTGTTGTTTTTTGGTTTTATGAGTGTCTTTCTTGGAATGATTTTTTAAGAGTCTTCTTATTAATTTAGTGATCCACTACTTTCTGCAGAGATACTTTTAAATGCCTTTAACCCATAGGTCCGTCAAGGTCCATGTGGGTGTTAGGGCAAACCTTCCATGGTCCAGCAGTTGACAGCTCTGCAATTTCCTTTATTCCTTGATTTTGGAGCATTTAATGTCAGCCAGAGGTGAGACACGAGGACCTTCTCAGATCTTCTCTCCCTCCACGTGTGCACAGAAATATGGTAGATATGGTCGCCTGGCCAGGAAGCATCTAGTTCTGAATGTCAGCCTCTGACTGTCATCTCCCCAGGCTTGCTGCTACTCAGGAACTAGGAATCTGAAATGTGTTCCATGACAAATCTCCCCACTTCCTTATCTTTTATCCCAGGGAGAATATTTAAACCTTAAGCCATCTCAAGTACAGGTATTAGTCAGAATAAGGTTATGTTGCAATAACAAATGACCTCAATATCTTTGTGGCATAAAAACACACACGAAATCTTATTTCTCAATAATATTCAATGCCCATTTTGGGTGCTGGGGCTATGTTTCATCATCACCTTCGTTCTAAGACCAAGGCAGATAAGATTTTCTCCTTGTGGGTAAAGCATATGGGAAAACTGATCATTGGCTTCTGAAGCTTCTTCTACAGAAGTCGTATCACTTTTGCTCACATTTCATTGGTTTGAACAAGTCATGAGGCCAAGTCTAACTGTAATAGCACAATAGATTATTTTGTCCTCAGCGTTAACATATTACATTATAATGTAATGTGATACACCACATACTCTTTTATTTATGTTTTACCTATAACACCTTAACTTGCAGCCTCTACTGTGGGCATTTGTTCCCCCATGTGGCCTGCACTGTTGCCTCAGCTGTGAATACCACTTGTTTCTATGCAGTATACTTGTATCCTTGATTTTAGCTTGGGTATCTTTTTCATGTTATATTTTTATATTTGTCTTATTGTTGTGTATTTGGAGCACAGAGAGCTGCCTAAACTAGTAAATTCAACAGGCCATCTTATTGCATTTCATCATTTTGGGGGATGTGGAAAAACTCAAGTTCCACAAATCTATAATCAAATCCCTTATTTCCCCCACAAATTACCCCTTGGAATCAGTGTTTGTTTCAAAATACAGAACTAACATCCCCATGTCTAGAATAATAAAGAATCTCTGTATGTTGCAAGGCTTTGGTGTTAATGGATAAGGAAGAATTTTTATGTAACCAGAATTGTATTCCTGGGCCTTAAATGTCTTCTAATTAGCAACTATAAGTTGATGCTTATTTGTCTGAGCTATGAAATTTTTTGCTTTTGGGTTTAATACAAGTCTAATCTGCTCATTTGTTTACTCTGTTTACTCTCTAAAGGCTTGGGCTTTTGTGACTGAATACAAGGCTTAATAAACACAAGAAGGAATATTAATCGTAGGCAGCTGCCATGTGTACCTTGAGCACTAGACTTGGCTATAGTCCCAACTGCTCTTGGGCAGAGGCAACAGAGTCACCCTCAAGCTTAGGCTTCCAACTGTCACAAAATGTATCTTGGGCTCAGCAAACACATCACCAGAGTGATCGGTGGAGCTCAGCAATCATCAGCCTACCCTCTCCCTCTGCTCCTCCTCCCACCTCTATGTCCTGAACACTTTCTTCCTCTAATGCATGTCCCATGTCTGGAATCGCCGTCATGGTGCTGAACAAGAGGGAACTAACCTCTAACCTCTCTCCCCACCAAAAGTTCACATCTCTCTAGGCAACCCATCATATAGACAGAAATTAATTTCTTCTTTCTAGCAGCACTGAGATAGAGGGGATAAACTAAAATCGTG
The DNA here is from genome assembly GCF_000181295.1 of Otolemur garnettii. Classification (NCBI taxonomy): domain Eukaryota; kingdom Metazoa; phylum Chordata; class Mammalia; order Primates; family Galagidae; genus Otolemur; species Otolemur garnettii. Next base: position 3,458,946 of record NW_003852403.1, on the reverse strand, counting down.
TGAAAAAAACGAAAGAAGGGAAATTCAGTTTTCTCTGTAAGTTGAGTCCTGTCTGCAGTGACTGACTTTCCAGTACTGAGGGTTTTCAGACAAATGCTTGACAATAATGTGGTATCACAAAAGAGGAGGCAGTCTTTCTTTTTTAAGCTTTATTGAGGTATACCTGATGTTTAAAATGATTCATATTTAATGCATGTGTCTGGATAACTTTGGTTATGGGCATATACCTGTGATACCATTACCTCAACCAAAGTATTAAACATATCTGTCAAGAGCAGCTATTCTTGTGTGTGTGTGTATGTGTATTTTATTTAAGAGCTAATTTGTTATCAAAAACACCTTTATCCCTTTGAATTTTATTCTTTCAGATTGTATTCTTACCTAACAGTTGCCTTCTAATCTCACCTCTCCTAATTCTTCTTTATGCTTTTAAAAAAAATTAAAGGTTCCTTGATTCTGTCAAAAGGCAAAATCATAACAAATTTAGTTACAGATTGAATTGGCTTTTTTTGTGATTTATGAAGCAGGGCAGCCTCCCTTCTATAAAACAGAATAAGTGTCTCACTGGGCAATGGTGGAACAGTGGGTTAAGTTTAAAACATAGGGGACTTCCTTACTCGGCTGACTCAGGTAGACTGGAACTTCCTATTTTCAGGAGAAACTGGTCTTCTTTGGGACCTATCTGCCTCCTTAAAGTTTGAGTTTGTTTTTTGGCATTTAGCATAAATGTGTCCATTTTGGTTTGGTCTGCTCTTTGGAGGTCTTGTGTGGGAGCTCAGTCCAACACAATGACCCCATATGATTTCGCATAACAATTTTAAAAGAAGGGCTTTTCTCCAGTTCTATTTCTCTCTGCAGTCTCATCTCTCCCTTTTTTTTAAACCATAGATTCATGTTTGCTTGCTCACATTCTAAGAAAACTGTCCACTGAAGTCTGGCCATTGTCCCAACAACTATAATACAACTTCTAAGACAGACTTAAGAGCTTGTCAAACTTGGTTATAGATGTACTTTGAGGCTCATCACAGACATGGTTCATCCTCCTGACATGTGAATTTTACTCAATAGCAAAATTGAGAACATTGAGAACATTATTTTATCATTAAACAAACATAAATAGATTATATTGCACAACTTTCATGAATGTAATACTCAAATAAGAGCTTCAAAGCTCAGGAGTACCTCCTGGGCTGCCAATCAAGTCCCCTTGGAAGCCTGTTGGGTCCATAGCAGAAGCAGCAGATGAACTATTTCCTGGGTAAGAGTGAAGGCTTTATGGTGAGGTGTGAAAATGCTGCAGCAACTTAGCCCCTGTGAACTCCCAAAACTAACCAAATGGAAACAGCCCTCCAAGGCAGAGACCCACACCCATAAGAACCCTTTGGAAGAAAACACAGTCTTACCAAATAGCTACTACAGAAGCAAAGAAAAGGAAATAGGTTATTTTTTTTTGCAGTTTTTGGCCAGGGCTGGGTTAGAATCCACCACCTCCAGCATATGAGGCCCGGTGCCCTGCTCCTTTAAGCCCGAGGCCTTCCACCTTTTTTTTTTTTTTTTTTTAAAGTGCATCACCACAGTGAACAGGATTTTAAAAATTATTTTCTCATTTATTATTTTGCAAATATGACAGGAGAGGGAGCTCTAGAGCCATAATGCTAGAAAATCTGTCTGACCTTTCTCCGTGCCTAAAAGTACAGGGAAACCCCCCGAAAGGAAGGAGATAGAAGTGGAAGGAAAAGAGGAGGAGGAGGAAAAGAAGGGAAGAGGAGGCGGAAAGCAGATCCTGATCGATTCCCACACAAAGTCATCACACGTTATGATAAGGGAAACAATGAAAGCAAAATGATGCAGACAGATGAGGAAATTACTCCGTAAAGCTTATCCTAAAACCAATGAAAGCTATAACTTAATAATTTTTCAATGGCTAAAATAAATTAAGAACCTCTGAAGTTAAGAAGTAGGAAAACTGACAAAAGGCAGTTAAAAACATTAAGACCTAAAAAGAGAAGTAACAGGACACATCTAGGAAAGAAAGTGACCATTTTTTAAAATTTGCCTTCATTTTCAATAGATTGCGTTTCACACTGTCCTTGTTGAATTCCCTCCTGTTCTCCTCCAGCTATGGCTTCCTGCTCTAATTCAGGCTTCTCTTTGTTGGTGCCACAGCCACAGAAACGGGACATCTTCTCCGGCTCTCCCAGTGGGTACAGCAACTTCTAAAGCTTACAAAAACTTAACTAAGGCTGCCTTCCAAAGATGCCACTCAATCCTTGACCTGTTATACACGTGGCTATCCAGCTGCCTTGGGGTATCTCACAGGCTTCTCAGGTTGGTCAGGTCCAAAGTCACCTCCTTAGCACCTGAGTGTCTATATCTACCCTCTGTCTGAAATTCCACAGTGTGGAAAACGGACAACAGTGTCTCCTTTCTCTCAACTCACTCAGATCCCAAACTCTAAAGGCAAAGTATTCATCACTGTTCTCATCCTCTTTGTTGTTTTATTTATTTATTGTTTTTCTTTTTTGAGACAGGGTCTTGCTCTGTCACCCAGGCTGATTACGTGGAGGAGTGCAGCAGCAGTGTCATAGCTCACTGCAGACTCCAATTCCTGGGCTCAAGCAATCCTCCTGCCTCAGCCTTCTGAGTAGCTGGGACTACAGGCACACACCACCACACCCTCCTAATTCTTCTATTTTTTTGTAGAATTGGATAAATGGCTATTTGACTCAGGCTGGGCTCAAGTGGTGATCAACTCCTGCCTCAGCCTCCCAAAGTGCTAGATCACAGGCACGAGCCATGGCACCAGGCCAGTCTGGCTCATCTAATTGATTACCCTTGTTGGCTCATTTCTTTCTTCAAAATGTCTCTCCAATCTGCTTTCTCCCTGAACTCCCCATTCCCACTCTTCATACCCGTGCCCCACCCTGACATAATCTGTTGCTGTATCTTCTTTGCCTCTTTTCACTTTATTCTGTCTCATCAGCAAGCAGTGTTGTGCAGCCTGACCATAATTACTAAATTGGGAGTTGCCCTTGGTGGGGGGGGGCATTCACGTAGATATAATGTACACGTTGCCACCTCAAGTGCTGTTTCTGTCCTGGCTCTGCCTTCTTTAGGGGTGATAGATTCTCGTCTCAGCACCATCAAAGGGAATCAAGTTTCAAACAACACAAGTCAAAAGAAATTACAATTCAGTAGCTTAGTAAAATAATCATGACTACATTAAAGTGTCTCAAAATATTGTTAAAGTGGTTCAAAAGGTCAGCCTCTGGAAGTGTGTTGTTGTTTTCCCCCCTTTCAATACTCTTACATACATGAGGCAATCACTCTGAGAACCTGCTTAAAACAATGTGCAACACCGTTTTCCTTCTGCTCAGGGCACATCATACCCCAGTACTCACAACATCGCAGGAACCAGTCAGCTCAGTGCCGACCTATGGTAAGTTGTAGCACTGGGGAAATAGAACAATCCTGCAATAAGACTCCTCTTGGACCAGTCCTGTAGAGAGAAAGAGAGAAAAATCCACAATTTAATTTTGAGAAAGCAAAATCAGATTGACATGTATACAACATGGCAGTTAAGAAACAATACACTTTGGACAGAAACTCACTCAAATATATACAGTAGTCAAAGAACAATGAAGACTCCTCCTTGAGAGATAAATGGATACACCTGCTACTGTCTGCTGTATACGTGTGAGGCACCACTGAGCTAATTGCAGGTTTATAGTTCCAAAGGGTAGAAGGCCAGGAAACTTACACTTTAAAATCCAAAGGTCTGAAAAAAAAAAATCCAAATGTCTGTCCTCTCTTGGAGCTTATTATGTTTTTTTAAAAACAACTTAAAGTATGAGAAGGTGATTAAGAAGCCATTTCCCTCCTCAAATAAAATTTCAACATTTATTTTTTGATAACAACTGGAATTACTTATAACATCGACTGCCAAACCCAGATTTCTTAGAACCTGAAAATACAATCATGAAGAATTCTCAGAACATCTACAGGCCACCATGTATGAACTGAGAATCACTTGCCCCCCCACCCCCGGCGATAAGGTCAATTTTTTAAGGGTGGAATTTATGATAATTTGGCAACAACTTTAATTTGAATTGCATTTTCCACTGCTACCCCTTTACCTCAAAACCCTCTGGGTATAGAGAAGGACTGGCTGGGCTGGAGCCATCCGGACTGCAGAGAGCAGTGGGCCACACAGAGGCTATTGGGTGACTGGGGGATGCCCAAGGATTGTAAGATAATGTAATGTCAGACATCATTCTGATAGTGGAATTAAATGATATAGAAGAGGATTATGCAGATAACATGTAGACAGGAAGTCTGCCAAGAATTTATCGAACACCTGCTGTATGCCCGAGGATAGGTAAGTGCCAGGAATAGAATTCATCAGCATTGCGGAGTTCTAAAAAAAGATGCTGAGACTTAATTAGGAGGGCTGTAGTTCTTGAGAAGAGTTATGGTGTCTAGAAAGTAAGGGTGATAAAGGCACTGTGCCTAATGTAAGAGAAACCTTTCTTTCTTTTTTTTAAAGAGAAATGTTTCTGAAAACTGGAAGACCATCTGAGAAGTCCAGTGGAGACTGGGAATACTCGCTGACAATACTGATGGGCGATTCATGCACCAGGCCCACCAGGGAACTCTAGGGTTCCTTTTAATCCAAGAAGCCATGTGAGCTATTGAAGCAGACAGTGGAGTTCAGTTTTTCTGCCTCTTTCACTGTTCACTTAGCTCAATATCCTCCATGCAGGATAACCTGATGTAAGAGAAGCTCTTAGAAACCTTAGCCCAATATCCTCCATGCAGGATATGGAGCTAAGAGGACAGTGAAAGAGGCAGAGAAGCTCAGCTCTTTCTACTGGCTGCTTCAAGACTTACTCCTAACAAGGCAGATATTCCTTCTATTCCCCAGCAGCAGTTCAATCAGAAAAGTGATTCCTATGAACCATTGTGATTTCCTGTCTTGCCATGATCCTGACTCCATGTAAGGGCCTTTCCCAAGGATAGAGCAGCTAAGTCCTTCCATGGTACACACTTGGGCTGCATGGCCATGTCTGGATTGGGCCCTTGACCTCAATGCTTTCCTTGAGGATCTTGCCTTTGGTTCTCTCCACTTCCTTTTTGGCATTTCATCCACTCTCTCTTAGGCATGGATCTTATTTCTCCGTCTCCTATCACTCCTTACACTGATTAGCTATGTCTTCTAGCCCATTACTGACCATTAAAAAGTACATTTGGGGTGGCGTCTGTGGCTCAATGGAGTAGGGTGCTGGCCCCATATGCCGGAGGTGCTAGGTTCAAATCCAGCCCTGGCCAAAAACTGCAAAAAAGAAAGAAAGAAAGAAAGAAAGAAAAAAAAGAAAAGAAAAGAAAAGAAAAGAAAAGAAAAGAAAAGAAAAGAAAAGAAAAGAAAAGAAAAGAAAAGAAAAGAACTGCCTTTGCCAGGTATTTTAAAATCAAGTTAACACTGGTAAAAATTTTCTATCAGTTCTCTGGGTGTCTATATCTTCCTTTTCCTGAGGAAAGAGGAGGGATATTGTATATTTGGCCCAGAAATTTCTAAGTTTCTCTGTTTTTGGCTTTAACAAGTGGGCAAGAAGACCCAGGTTAATTATTGTAACTTAATTATTTGTATCTATAGATAGGAAATGGAAGCATACATGACCACTCACTTTGACTCAACTTGCTTTTTAAGCATTCCAATAGTGAGTACCATTTATTCATTTAGCAAATATTGAACTTTGTTTCATGGTAATTCACCACTGGATTTTATGGGGAATGGAAGTACACATATTGCGTGTTGAAAGCATTTCTCGTCATTCAGTAAGTGCTCAAGTAATGTCAGTACTCTTTCTGTTGATGAGGACAAAAATGACAAAAATGGCATGCATATTGGTAGTAGAGGCTATTTTCTATATGATAATGTTTTGAAGTCATAAGAGATTAGCAACTAGACTACAAAGTCCTGGATATTAATAAGATATATGAAAACAGAGAGATCAAATAGTCTCAAATGCTAGTGAAAGAGAGTTTTTTAAATGTGACTAGGTACTTTCTGGTTTGAATTTTCACATTGTGTAAGAGTGACCTGAAGCAGAGTCCAAAATCTGAAACTTGATGTAGGTGAGCAGTTGGTGCACAGGGGAACTGGAGGCATAGTAGGGCTGGAAAGGATGTTATGTGATGGATCCTAAGAGTGTGCTTGACGGAGAGAAGGAGATTTGGAGGAGCTAAAGCGTGTCGAAGACTTGCATAGATTTTTATGAGACGACAAAAGCAAGGATATGAAGATAAATGGGTATTTTGTTCAGAGGGAGAAATAGTGGAATAAGATACAGAAAATAGAACAAAAGAACTTGAAAAGACTGAGATTTGGGATACGGGGCATATTCTGAACATTGCCATTATGCAGAAATTAATATGCTTTGATAGAGGAAAGTTGCTCTTCAAAGACACAGGCACTGCTTGTATGTACATATTTTAAAGCACTTAATGTGTCAGCCCAACCACCATGTTTAATTGTGTAATTTGGAGAAATTTACGCATGGTGTTGGAATCAGTATGCATTGGGAATTAAAGCGTAGGACTGAAATAGATATGAAAACTCATAGCTGACGTGGTGACTCCATCAGCTTCCCTAGATGCTGGCAAGATAGCCTTAGAAAACTATCTTTGTTTTTCTTTCTGTCTTCAAAAAGGAAGCTGACACATTTCCAGATGGAATGTGTCATTACGGCCATTAGCAGACTGCCAGGCCCTCTAACGATGAATTACAGCCATCAAGCAGTGGCATTATAGAAGTGAGGGTTAATCATTGTGTCACTGGTATCGTCAGAGTTCATAATTTTAGACTTTGTGCAAATGGAAAATTGTAATCTTCAGCTGCCTTTTGCCAGGCTACTGAGCGTCAGCACGGAGTCCCACATGACAGCTATATTACTGATGAAAGCCTCTTTACCTGGGGCTAACAGGGCTTACCTTTTAAGGCGCTGTTTGAAGAATGCATAGAATTTCTTGGGAGAGGAATATCCCAGGGGATGGATGGGCTTGCATGCCCTGTGACATTTGTTTTCTCCATGTCCATGTGATATGATGGTAAGTTCAGATTATCTGTTCCACTAGACACGTTCAATTTAACACTCAATATGATTCATTGCTACCCCATGTTTTGTTTTGTTTTCCTCAAGCTCCTTTAGATCACCAAAGTCTCTAGTATGTAAGCTGCTTTGATGATGCGTTTTCTTCTAAAGAATATGAACAAAGCACCTCTTACTCCAAATTAATCACTTCAAATAGCATAGTAACAATGATCTGTGCAGAAGAACGGGCTGAATCCATTAGAGCAGTGGTTCTCACCTTCCTAATGCCACAGCCCTTTAGTACAGTTCCTGGGGATCATGACCCACAGATTGAGAACTGCTGCATTAAAGGTACTCACTATGAACTTTTAAAACCAAATTCCCTTTACTCTGTATCTTATTGAGATCAGATATACTTAGAGGTTGTTCGTTTAGGTGTTAGCAAAGTGGGTGAGAAGAGAGAAATCTCACAGCTGAGAGAGGTGGCCTTGGTTTGTTGCCACATGTGAGTAGCATCTTTTTGTTTTGTTCTTGAGACTAAATCTCAAGCTGTCGCCCTTGGTAGAGTGCTATGGCGTCACAGCTCACAGCAACCTCAAACTGTTGGGCTTAAGCAATTCTTTTGCCTCAGCCTCCCAAGTAGCTGGGACTGTAGGCACTTGCCACAATGCCTGCTATTTTTTGCTGTGGTTGTTGCTGTTGTCATTGTTTAGCGGTCCAGGGCAAGTTTTGAACCCGCCACTCTTGGAGTATGTGACTGGCACCATAACCACTGTGCCATAGGCGCGGAGCCATGAGTAGCATCTTGAATAAACATAAATGTCTGGAAGTATGGGGAGGGTATGCAGAAACAGAAAATGGATATGCAAAAGCTCTGAGAATATTTCATACTTTATAAATCAGCTTGAGGCTACTCTGCATGATCTAACTTCTATGAAAACAAGTATTTGGTTCACATTGATCAAATTGGAAAACTCAGATGTAGTGGATTAAATCTGAAAAACTACAAATTATAGCAACTGCTCAGAATGTTGCACATCCATGTCAGTTTATGGTAGTTACTGAGACACATTGATTTCAAGACAGAAGACTCTATCTATATTGTCATGACCTTGTAAAACATCAGTGTTAATGTAGAAGAGATGGACCATCCGTGGAGCAGTATTATGCGACACGGGCTCTTTATTTCGTGATTGTGTTAAATCATGAATGAGCAATGAGCTAACACAAAGATCTGTTTTATGATATAGGAAGCCAGGGTTTAAAACATATCAGAGAAACTGAAGACGATCTTCCCTGGGGAATTTAGGATTCAAACAGAGCTCCGTGGGGCACCGAAACTCCCACATTTCCTCTGAATAATCCCACACTCCAGTAAAAGCGCCTGTGCCAAATGAATGCAGAACAGTCCAGGAACTTTTGTTTGTGGCATGACTGGGGAATCAAAAAGAACCTGATGTGGGGATGTGCGGGTTGGTTTGGAAGTTTATCTTGGAAGTGGATAGTCAACATTCTTGTCAATTGCCTTAAATGTTTCTGCACTCATTTGCGTGGGCTTCTAAATGGCAGAGTAGATTGGGAAATCTGATTACCCATCTATCTCCTGATAAATCAGTGAAGACAACTACATCAACAAAAGTGGGCTCCTTCCATCTTTGCTGAGGGGCACGTTTTTAAAATCAAATGTTAGTTCACTAATCTTGTATGTAGATCTCAGAAATCTTGTTATTTATCATTATCATTTTTCATCTTAGAGAGTTTTTCTTTCTTTCTTTCATTTTGTTTTTGAACATTTTAATGAAAGAATCAGAATCTTTGACACAACCTAACGATTATGGAGGATGAACACAGGGAGGTGACAGGTGCCTTTGGGGTTATTTTGGTGTGGAGGGAAGAATAGGGGCTTTCACGTCAGATGCACCTGTGTTGAAGCATAAAATAGTCATCAGTTGTATGACCATGGACATGTCCTACAAAACTCTCTACCCTTTCATTTCTTGAGCTATTAAAAGGAAGGCAACAATACCTTATCACAGGGTTGTGGTGATAATTAAATGAGATGATGTATTTAGTTCAGTAATTGGAACATATCACAGTCCCCCTTCATCCATGGTGTTGTTTTCCATAGCTTTATTTACCTACAGTCCAATAATATTAAATGCAAAATTACAGACGTAACAATTCATACATGAACTTGAATGTTTGGGTAGGTGCTGGGAAAGTGGGATGAGAAGAGAGATCACTCATGACATGCTGTTCTGTAGCCTGAGATGAAAATTCTCATCATCCTGCTCCTTCCCTTTGGCCAGCATCTCCGCACTCGCACTGCCTACCCACCACCTGCCAGCTGGTCACTTAGTAGCTGTCTCAGTTATCAGATCCACTATTACAGTATCTCAGCGCTTGTGTTCAAGTAACCCTTTTTTCACTTTAAAATAGCCCCCAAATGCAAGCATGGTGATGTTGGCAGTTCAGATCTGCCAACGAGAAGCTGTAAAGTGCTTCCTTTAAGTGAAAAGGTTAAAGTTCTTGAATTAATGAGGAAAGAAAAAAAAATCATATGCTGAGGTTACTAAGATCTATATTAAGAATGAAACTTCTGTCTGTGAAGTTGTGAAGAAGGCAGAAGAAATTTGTGCTAGTTTCGCTGTTGCACCTCAAACTGCAAAAGTCACGGCCACAGTGTGTGATAAGCACTTAACTAAGTTAGAAAAGGCATTAAACTGGTGAGGGGAAGATGTGAACAAAACATGTTCCAATGTGACGGCCATCAGGTTCGGTTCCATCTGCGGTTTCAGGTGTCCCCTGGAGGTCTTGGAACGTACCCCCAGCTGGAAAGAGAGAACTGCTGTAGGAAGTGCATAATAAGTTCTAGCTACAAAATCACCACCATCATTGTTACTACAATCACACATGGAAAAATCATTTATCCTCTCCAAGCTTCAGATTTCAATCTTTAAAGTGAGGTTTAAATGAGAATGTAAAGCAAAGCATTAGCCACAACCCAAAGCCTTCATAAATGGAGAAATGCTCTTCTCTGTTCATTTCATCCAGACACCCCTCTGTTGCCAATTAACTGCACTTCATGAGGCTCAGGGATGCAGATAGTGCAAACTAATGCTCTTTGCAGAGCCTCAGCATTTCAACATGGTCCGTCAGTTTTCTGGGAAGGTTTATATTCTCAAATTTACGTTCTTTGGCTAGACTGCAGTGGTTCTCAACCTTCCTAATGCCTCCTAATGCTGCCTGCAACCCTTTAATAGAGTTCCTCATGTTGTGGTGACCCCCAATCAGAAAATGATTTTTGTTGCTACTTCATAAGTGTAATTTTGCTACTGTGATGAATTGTAATGTAAATATTTGATATGCAGGATGTATTTTCATTGTTAGAAAGGGGTCGCAACCCGCAGGTTGACAACCACTGGGCTACAGGTATCACCAAGTATGGTGTCTGTAATTAGAAAATCAGTGAGCTTCCTGCCATGGGGAATGTGCTGCCTTTGAAGGTCGGAGCATCACAAGTATATTGAAGTCAGTCAAGTAACTTTCATCAGCTTCTCTTGGAGCTCATTGTTTTGATTTAGTCATTGCTGTTTAAAATGTAATATACATATGCATCAAATCCTCTGGTGATCTCCTGAAAGGAAGCTTCAGTTTCAGGAAGTAGAGGCTGAGGTTGGAGGTTCTGAATTTCAAAGGTCACATGGGGCAGAGTAGCAAGACCACACGTTAAGTGGGTAATTCTCAGGATATTTGCTAACGTGCAGCTAATTAACCAGCCCCCTCCTTATTCTGACCAGCCAGTATCATCAGACATTCCTTCCTCATCATGCAGCTCCCACTGCCAGCTCTTCTGTCTTCTTCTTTCACCATCCCTCCTTAAATGTGAATATGCTTACAGTAAAAATACTGCTCCTCAGGTAAGTCCTTTTGATCTTGTCTCTACTACTTTCGTCCAGCTGTGTTTTGGGTTTCATGTTCCTTTTTTGTATTCTTCTTCTGTTGTCAGCTTAGCAAACTCCTACCCATCCTTCAAGGTCCAATCCCCCTTCCCTGGGTGACTCCTGCCGGACACAGCACATTGTACACATGCAAGCTCAGCAATAATTCTTTTCTTTAATATTTCTTTTCTCTATTTTATACTGTTGACTCTCCGGGGGGATTTTAGATTCACTTCCCAGTATCTGATGTTATTTTGGCAGACACTAGATTCTTGAAAGAAATGAGAGGGCTGCAGGTGTGCAGTAGAACAGAGAATCTGTTGGAGCAGAGAGGCTGGCTGTGAATTCTTGCCTCATTCCTCATCCCCACCGTGGTCAATTCATACTTCAGCCTCATTTGATCTCCATTTCTTCCCCTATGAAAATTAGAAATTTCACCCTTCTTTATGAGACTGCTATGAGGATTAAACAGATCACATCTGTGTCTCCTGTAGTCCCAGTGCCTGAGTGTCAATGAATGTTAATATTCAGGTTTATTAGTATTTACTAGTATTATTGCATTATTGTGAGAATTACTTCAAATAACTTAAATAAATATTAGAATGCAATCCTTCCTTTTCCATGTTAGAATGAATGCATTAAGGTAATAATGCTTTTATGATGGGATTATGGGATCATAGCATACAATTTGGTTATAAGGATTCTTAAATTTTCATAGCATTAGGACTATCTAAAATCTAAATCAAAAGATGTATTTTCACCTATTAAGTAATATGTTTTTGAACTAAGTCTTGAGAAAACTCACTTTGAACAACACTTTGTACATTTAAATAAATTTATGGCTTAGAGTGCTTGACATTCCCAAGGTCAAACATTTACTTATACTTATTTGGAAATCAGAACGCATATTTTGCTGTGCTTGGTGTTCTTTTCCACTGCTGCTATCGTGCCCAAATCCCTTCTGGTCTGTCTGGCTGAGGAGTTGCCTGTAATGTTCTGTCCCTCCTTCTGTTTCACTCTTTGCAGTACAGATAAATGGATTAAGAACACCAAATAATTGAAGCTTCTCAAGTGGACAAGACAATCCATAGAGTTGCCCGCATTGATTACAATTTGAATGCATGATGACTTCTATCCCAAGAGTGTGAAAAAGGAATCATTAAGAAATACCCAGGAAGTCTCTCAAAGAAACTAATGAATGGCATTATTAGCTTAAGCACAGCAAAGATTATTGAAAAGTTTCTCGTTACTCAAAATACTTTGGGAAATAAATTATGATTACCTTGGATACTATGCTTTAATGAATTTTCCATTGATTTCCTGTATGTTTACGTAGAGGTTTCAGGCTTTATTTTCAACAATTTACCCAGCACTTGGAGGAGAGAGCTGGGTCTATCAGCACGAGAAAGGGAAAGAATTATTTTCTGCTATGGGATGTCATCAAGCAAGAACCAAAAAACTTGAAACTAAAGAAAGAAACACGAGAATCTGTCTGTCCTCCCTTCCCCCCCCCCTCTCTCTCTGTCCTCCCTGACTCCTCCTCTTTCCCTCCCTCCCTCCCCCCTCCTTTTCCCACCTTCCTCCCTCCCTTTTTTCCTTTCTTCTTCAGTCCTCTTATATCTACTCTTTCTTCCTCCTCCTCTTCCCCCCCCCCTTTTTTTGCGTTTTTTGGCCAGGGATGGGTTTGAACCCACCACCTCCCGCATATGGGGCTGGTGCCCTATTCCTTTGAGCCACAGGCACCACCCATCTCCTTTTTAAAGTTAAAAGTATGGTAAAGATCTCTAGCTTACTTTTCTCACTGTCCCCAGGACTCTAAATTTCCATGAATGGTTTGTTATTTGGAGATAGACCTTCATCTGTATCAAATCAATTTTATCAATTGAGTGACTTGGGCCACATCCTTTCAAACTTGGACCCCAGTTTCCCCATTATAAACTGGAAGTCCTGTTTTTGCTTTAGCCAAGAACTGTGAAATCCAGTAAACCCAGTGGCATTCTCAAAAGCGCTGTCATAAAGAACATTTTTGTGATCTTCAGAGGCCTATGGATATTTTTGTATTCTTAGATGTATATACAGAAAGGTGCATAAAAGTATGTGTGTTTTTAATGAATAAGTATGAAGTGCCCAGGTTAAGAGCAGCACAGAGTTCTTACTCAACCACACCTACACATCCTCTACTAGTCATTGCTTTCTGCCGACTGTGGAGGTAACTGCTCTCCTGAATGTTGCCATCGCTATTCCCTCCCTTTCTCTGTTTTCTATCTGTCTAATCATCTCGTTTTTTCCAACAATTTGTGCATTACTAAACAATTTAGGTAGAGGTCTGGTTCCCCCTACTGCACCTTTTAAAGTTGTATGTATGAAATCACACCCTGTATATCTTTGCTTCTCTTATGAAGCAATAAGTTTTGAGACCCATTCATATTTTAGCTACAGCTGGAGTTTTTATTGCTATGTGGAGTTTCATTCTAAAAAACATATCACAAGTTATTTATTTGCTCTATAGTTGTGGAACCTGGAGTTATTTGGTTCTGATGAGCAATTCTATTGTGAAAACTCCTATGTCTGTGTCCTGCCACTCATGCCAAGCTTCTCTAGAATATATACTGAGAAAGGAATTGGCTGATGAAAGGAGAATGTGCATCGTTGGTGTGATGGGCAATGATACCGTTTTGACCTAAGTCTTCACAGCACTTGACATTTCAATCTCTGCATCCCCTTAACAACAGATAGTAATTTGGGACTTCTCAACTCTGCCTCTTGGCTGGACGTGTAAATGTATCTTGTTTTAGATTTCATTTACATCTCTGTCACTCTATTTTCTTCTGTGTTATGGCCATTTAGATCTTGTGAGTGTCTCCTTAAGTCTTTTGACATTTTGGTTTCTGGTGACTAGACATTTTCTTATTGACTTGTGTGATTGAAATGTCTTGCCAACTTGTAACTTACGCTTTTGCTTGGTCTATAACGCATTTGATAAACAGAAGTTAATTACACATTTAATGTAACTTTACCCTATTTTTCTTTGTAAGTCCCTAGAGGAAATCTTTCCCTCCATGCATTGCTGAAAAATATATTCCTTTATTAATCTTCAAAAAGTTGAATAGCTTTGCCTTTCTTAGTTAGATCTTTAATTCACCTTGAATTGAATTTTCTAGTTGAACAAGTTGTATCAGTCATGTCCAATTAGGAGACAGAGATAGCACCAGTTTTTTTAAATAATTTAATACAAAGATTGTTAACATGATGTAAAATTAGGTACTAACTGGAAAAGCAACCAAAGAGGCATGAATTATCACAGAGCTGGCTACTACAGAAAGCAGCTATTCTACGTTTGTCTTGCCCTATAGCTGGGGAAACAAAGGGAGAGGGGCACACTATGAACATTGATTAGCTTAGAGGAAGGGGCCCAGGCTCTGAAACTCAGATCTCTGATGCAGACACACTGCTCAGCTGGGCTTGTATGATGTCTCTGAGCTAAGGGAGGAACACTGGCCAACAGGAGCCACGTCTCTGGTAGGGTGTGATGAGATTCTGCAAGTGGTGTTCAACTGTTGCCATGGAGGAGCTGGGTGACTACAATGTGGGTGTTCTATTAGGGACAAATGCACAGACCAGAGACTAACTCGGGCACTGGAGGGCGGGTGTTACATGTCTTTATTGTTCTCCTACAACACTGGAGGCAAATGCCAAGAGGCAGTTCCTGAGCAGGACTTCACTGTGCACAGGTAGAGCTGTTCAGGGACACAGAGCTCTTTCCCATGGGAGCAGAAGCTCACACTGGCCCTACTGTGACACTTAGAGGGACTCACAGCAGGTGGGAAGAACACTTAGAGGGACTCACAAGAACAGAAAACAGGTGGGAAGCAAGCAAAAAGCCAATTTGAGCTTCTTCAGCCCTTTGAATATCTGTCTCATTCCTCATTTTACTGAAACCACCTTGCGCAATGAAATCTTCCAGGCAGAGCCCAGAAAACACCTCCAGGTGAAAAGCATGTCATAGGAGTCAGTCAGAGGGCTCACCTGTTTCATTCTCATCCTATTTCCCCCCTCATCAGGGATCATGAGTTTGTACGGCTAATATTTCAATGTCAGAAAACGGTGATGATCTAGTTGTATACAGGCGGGAAGGCAGTTCAAGTCCCACTTAACCTAACTTGGCTGAAAGCAAAGTGGCTCAGTCGTGTCTGTTTCTATTCCATTTTTACTTCTTTAGCCTTTTATAAATTTTTTTTTGTAGGAATTTATAAATTTTACATTTAAAAACTTCTTTAGTGGTAAGGCTGGTGCAGTGGCTCAGGCCTATAATCCCAGCACTTGGGATGCTGAGGCAGGTGGAGTGCCTGAGCTCACAGTTTCGAGACCAGCCTGAGCCAGAGTGAGACCCAGCCTCTAAAAAATAGCCAGGCATTGTGGTGGGTGCCTGTAGTCCCAGCCACTTGGGAGGTTGAGGCAAAAGGATAGCCTGAGCCCAAGAGTTTGAGGTTGCTGTGAACTAAGATACCACGGCACTCTAACAAGGGTGACCAAGAGAGACGCTATCTAAAAAAAAAAATTTCTTTGGTGGTGCAATTTCCTGACTTATATTTTATCATATATTTTATCTTATTTTTAGCTGAAGTGCAATGTTTATGGCTTGCTGTAATGAGATTTTGCTTGTGGCATATGATTTCATTGGTTTGTTTGTACAGATATATTTTTATTTACCTCATTCTTGAAAGACAGTTTCACTGGATATAGCTTTCTAGCCAGTGGGAAAAAGAAAAAAACTAAGGGCTTTCTTTTTCTTTTTTCTTCAATAGAGTAAAGATATTATTTTATTCTTTTCCACCTTCCATAATACATTTCGTATGAATTTCTTTATTTCTTCCCTGGATTTTTTTTTTTTTTTTTTTACTTCTGAATCTGATTATTTCATCATTTCTGGAATTTCTTATCCATTATGTCTTCAAATATTACCTTTTTTAAAATTCCTTTTCTCTTTTGAAGACTTCTCTTTTTTAATTCTCTTTTCTCTTTTGGAGACTTTATTTATTTATGTATTTATTTATTTGTTTGTTTATTTTGAGACAGAGTTTCACTCTGTCACCCTGAGTAGAATGCCATGGCATCATCATAGCTCTCAGCAACCTCAAACTCTTGGGCTTAGGTGATCCTCTTGCCTTAGTCTCCCAAGTATCTGGGACTATAGGTATCAACCACAATGTCTGGTTAGTGTTTTCTATTTTTAGCAGAGATGGGTCTTGTTCTTGGCTCAGGCTGGTCTCAAACTCCTGAGCTCAAACAATCTACTGGGTTCAGCCTCCCAGAGTGCTGGGATGACAGGTGTAAGCTGGGCCCTGTGCTGGGCCCTCTTTTGGAGACGTTGAATCTATATCAGGTTTTCTCCTTCTTCTGTGTCTCTCAGCTATCTTTTGGTCATTTCCCCAATGTTATTTTTTCCCTTCTACATTCTAGAAAAATTATATTATTTATCCCAAATTTATTATGTATGTCTTTAGCTATTTCTACTTTGGTATAAATTCTATTCACTTTTTTAATTTTGTTTTTTATTCCACTCAGAAAATTATCTTTTTTTCTAAATCTATTAGGTCATATTTTATAATTATGCTGTAAGGCAGTGGTTCTCAACCTTCCTAATGCCCTGATGTATTTTCATTGTTACAAAGGGGTCGCGACCCACAGGTTGAGAACCTCTGCGAAACTTACCCCTCCTCTGAAAGCTCCCTGAAAAATCAACTCACAATTAAGGCAGATTAATAAGAGAAAGATTTATTTACCATGCACATGGGGAGAATCACAGAATGATTACTCAGTATCTCAATGGGGTATTTGAAAAGGCATAACCTCAAATCCTTCTCTTATGCATAGGTAGTGCCCATTTACCTGAGTGGTCCAAGGAATCTCAATACTCAAAGGTATTTATATACACACCTTTCAGAGAGGTGGGAGGGAAGATGAAGTCTATAGGTGATTCTGTGTAGGGGGAACAAATGGCGCTTGGGAGGATAAATGGATGGGGGAAACAATTTGACTTGCAAATGAGCTCTTTGCAAATTAAATTAACCTGAGAAATTAAATTAACCTGAGAGACAGGTAGTCCACTTAAGTGATTTGGGCCAGGTCTGGTTGCATTCTTGATCATTTTTCCTGCAACATATTGAGATAACAGGGAGAGGAAGAGAAGCCTTTTTTTTTTTTTTTAGGTTTATGCAGATGGAGGGCAAACCTCTTCCAAAGGCCGGTTAATCTCCAAGAGCCTTTAATTCAAAATATTCGTTATACCAAGTAGTCATGTTCTGGGGTGAAATTTCCTAAGCTCCTTCATCATGCTGTCATAGATATGTTATAGCTTAACTTTTCTTCCTTAAAACATATAGCAGTAGGCATTAACAATCATGTCTGACATAGGAAAAATATATCTTTGTGGATATTGGTACTTGTTTATGGAAATTTGTTTTCCTGTGTATTTTATCATTGTGTGTTGCTGGTTTTCCTGGAAAATTACTTGTGTGACTCTTTTTGTAGCCTTCAAACAAAGCACATTACTTTTGAGATCTGTATTTGCCTGTCTTAGTGTCTAGGTATCTATCCTAGATTTTGGGAAGTCCATAAATGCGTGTCTTCAGATTCCTTGGACCACTCAGGTAAATTGGAGCTACCTACATGTAAGAGAAGGATTTGAGGTTATGCCTTTTCAAGGATTTATATTTTCTTATTCAGTAGCACTATAGGTTTTCTTGCTATTTTCTGAAAGATGGGAATGATATTTTGGTTTCATTTTTTCTGGTTAATCTTTATCACAAATTGGAAGTCTCTTAAGGTCTAGCCTTCTTTTGGAGAGACTGCACTTAGAATCCTCAGAGAGGATGGGGCTTGACCAGCCAAACCCAAGTTCAATTTTGCTGTAATTGTTGAGAAATAGTAGAAGTGTCTTCAGTGTTCTATTTTCTATTGATGTAATCTCATTTACCTACATGTTGGCCTGATAAATCTTTGCTATAATTTTGGCCTTTTAGGAAGACTTTTAATGTGTATTTCACTGAACGTAATACTAATAATTTTATACTAATAATTTTTCCTGAAGTTTTCAATAAGAGGATTGGTCCAAATTGAGAAGCTCACATTATCCCTTAAAAGAGAAGTTGTGAGATAGATTTTCATGTAATATGGCTTCTTTGCTTAAGATCTATACTTTTGCATTTTGATAAGAAAATTATTTTAAGTTAGCACCTATTACTTTTTAACAACTACCTTTATGATTGGAAATGAAGGCTTTTATTCAGAGAATTTCATAACAATTATTCTTTGAAACTATATCTTTTCAGGATACTTGCATAAAAACATCTTACTGTGCAGCTAAGTTTCTTTCCATATAGTTAATGGGTGGGGTTTTTTGTTTATTTGTTTGCTGTTTTTTCTTAAACTTTGAAATATCACTCTTAAGTTACGTGAGTATTCGACTTGTGTTTGAAGTGGCTTATTTTTGTGAATCAGATGAATTTGTAAGTACAAGTAATGAGAGTATCATAATACATTTGAACTATTCAGAAAGATCTGATTTCCTATACAAGTTGGCTGAGACCTCATCTGTTCTCTGAAGGTTAGTTGTTCTGTGGCAAGCATGGTGTTAACAGCAATTTTCAGAGACTTTTTGATAACTATGTTGACCATCGAGATAGTCCATCATCAATGTCAGAGTTTCACCCCTACTGGTCCACTGTTATATGGCAGAGTCCTGTTCAAACAAAGTTTTGTCTTCTTCTTTAGAGAGGATAGGAGTGATGATCTTGATGGTGACTATAATTATATTTAACCAAGCCCTGATGTCTGAGCACTTGCCTATAGAGTTTTGTGAAGTGATAGGGTACACTGCCTGCTGGGTTCTAATTTGAGCACTCATTGGTGAGTCTTTGGAGAACAAAAAGAAGACCCTTGTCTTAATGGTATTATTGTCATCCTAGTGGATAAAGAATTGAAAAATAAATAAAGAGTAGTACGTAAAACATTCACTGAGCTTTATTAGCACTATGGATAAATTTTTAAAAACCGTGGATGAGAATAACAAAAAGGATCTCCAGTGAAGACATATCCATATAGTGATGTTTAGGCTGAGATGTGAGCAGGACAAAGTGCCCCAACATGCACAACCTGGAGAGAGGCAGTAGAAGAAGGAAGGACTTCTACCAGCACCTGCTGGGGGAAAGAGATGAATCTGTCTTAGGAATGGACCAAAGGACAATGAATTTAGAGGGTGATGAATGAGAGTATAACTGGCTTGAAGGTGAGAGATGTGTCATTGCCAGATCATGCAGCCCCTAGGTGTATAGAGGGGAGATGTATAGAGGGTGGGTGCAAATCACTAATTAAGAGGTTAACATGTTAGAGCATAAGAGTTTTCTTGATCTTGACAAGAGTGGCCTCCACAGATGTTTCCAATGAGTTTATGACTTAGGAAAATTGGCTAAGCAACCTGAGTCTAAGGGACTTTGTAAAATTATAGACATGGCCTTTTAATCTCTGAACTGCTTTTCAGATTAAATATCTTAATTGAGTGAATCATAAGCAACAAGGCACAGGCCTGCTCCAAAAATTTCTGCATTTCGATCAAATTTTTTTCAGATGTCACTGCTAAAGAATTTTATTCTTAAATTTCCCCCTAAAAGTTTATTCTGAAATATCCACTGAAAGAGAGGGGAAGAGGTACTCCGGGGAGATTGTGTCTCATTTAATCTTTTTACTTTTGGGGGAGGGGTTTCTTGAGGGTACATAGAATAATGTTACACTGATTGTATTTGTTAGGTAAATTCCCACTTATAATTGTGTCCCTCCCCCAAGAGGTGTGCCTAATCTTGTTAACAATAACTTCTGTGGTTGATTTCTTATAGATATTTAAACAATAGATCTTGACTCATTCTATTCTACTGCTAGAGAGGGATTTATTTTGTTATATAGAAAGACTGGATGGATCTTGTAATGTGAGAAGGCCAGTGGCACGTCAGGGAAACATCAGCTGCTGACTTTAAGTGGGCATAAATGCCAAAGAGGCATTGTGAGGGCTCATTGACATCCCAGGTTTTGTTTTTAACTATGATGATGATAATTCTGGCCTGCAATTGTGCCATGTTGTCTGAATACTTACATACGATATCATTATTTTTCATGTTTTTATTTATGAACATGTTATATGATTGACTTTTTCATTTAGTTTTTATTATTTTTATAAAAATGTATACAAAAATCTTGGCTCAATATCCGAGGGTTGAGTTGGCTATCTGGCATAGCTCTGGCCAGCTAAACAAGGACAACTGCAACAAAAATAGGTAGGCATTATGGTAGGCGCCTATGGTACCAGCTACTTGGGAGGCTAAGGCAAGAGAATTGCTTAAGAGTTTGAGATTGCTGTGAGTGATGCCACAGCACTCTACTGAGGGCAACATAGTGAGACTCTGGCTCTAAATAAATAAAATAAAAATGTATACAAAAATCTTATTGCATTCCCTCATGACATACAGTAGAGGATGTACGATGTAGCAGACAATGAGGTTGACTTCTCAGGGACTTACAACTGCTACAAGAAAAGAAGCTATGTCCCATCTAAATTCAAACCTGATGATTATTTAAGACGTTTCAAAGAGTTTCTTTCTCCAAAGGGCATCATTTTAATGTATTTTTTTCACATTTCTGTGATATTTCTAGGAATTGTCATATGTCATCAGCACATGAATCCAGAGTGGCTAAGCAAGAAAAAAGAGAATAGTTAAGGAATGGAAACTGGGTATCTAAGGATATAATGCATACAGCAGTCTGGTGGGGGTTCTGCAATCAGGGCATGCAATGTAGGCAAATCTCACATTCCTCTTCATTTTTGACCATGAGGGTCTCCTGTGGAGCCTGTTGTGGAAAAGTTTAATGCATCAGGTAGATAACCCTCAAGGCTGCATTTGCTTATAACATTTAATAAATTGTGGTATATGTTTACCTTGGAATATTGCTCAGCCATAAAAAAGATGGAGATTATCCAACTTTTGCAATAAGGTGGATGGAATTGGAGACCATTCTCCTAAGCAAAGCATCACAAGAATGGAAAAACAAACATCACAGGTACCTGGGACTAAATTGTAACTAGTGATTAATACCTACATGCTCACCTGAAAGAAAACCTCAATGAAGTTCAAGCAGGAACTGCGGTGGGACGGAGGTGGAGGGAAGGAGTTGAGAAAATTCCCACCCAATGGGTAGCTTAAACAGATATATGGCATACTACTGGTGTGTGGAAACATAGACAATTTTTTTAACCTTACAAAGGCAAAGCGTGGAATCTGTCTGTACCCTCACATTAATCTGAAATAATAATAATGATACATTTTATGTTTCTATTTGGCCTACATGCTAATCATGTTATTTTTGAAACAGATCTACTCATTTTCTACATACACTTGAAAGACTCTCACCCCTAGTTTACTTCAACTCTTTCCAGCTTTAATTTGATGGAATTACAGCTTGCTATACATTGTTTGCTGTGAAAGGCCTAATTGGTTTTGGACAGAAATGTGATGGGAGGAAGTTACCATCCCACCATCCCAATAAGAATTTTAGCCTTTTGCTTTTCCAAATGTTTGCAATATCCTTCCAACAATTTCTTTTCCTCTAATCATGTTCTACTTAGAAGTTGTGCATCTGTCAAAGTATATAAAAAGATAAGTGTTATAAAAATGGAATGACATATAATTTTTTAAAACTTATTTAGGGGGAAACTTGACTTGTTTATTTTCATTAAATTTTAGGTATAATAATCATCACATCTTCGATGATGTCAATTTGAACTAGTTTCAAGCACTCAGCAAGGGGAATCTTATGGTCATTTAACACCGACCTTGAACCTGGAGATCTACTAGCATTATCTTGTTACTTCTCAACAACAGGATGACAAAATACTGTTACCTATATCCACCTTAATAAAGCTCACAGGCTTGCAGGAGTCTAAGGTATATAATTACACACATCAGACCTAGGATTTGAACACAAATCTGTGGGACTATAATGTAATTTCCTTTATCCTTGGAACTTAATGAGTGATCCAAGGCCAGCAGCACTAGTATCACCTGGGAGCTTGTTAGAGACAGAAAATCTCAAGTGCCAACCCAGACCAAACTGCATCAGAATCTTTATTTTAATAAGATCCCCTGATGGATCCGATGACATTAAAGACTGAGAAAGACTATTTTATATAGCATTCCTCCAGAAAGCAAGGTATTTTTTTTTCCTTTTCCCTGTTTCCTATTTTTTTCTTTTACATGACTGCAAAGACATGTGGCATGTTTTAAAATGAATTTATTTTTGTATTTTCTCACGAAACACATCTAAATTTTGTTCGAAGAGTTCAGCATCGTATAGTACTATTTGTACTCATTGTTTACAAATTATTTTTTTTTCTTTACTTAAACAGTCTTTTCTCACAATTCCTTTTCTACTTCATCTTCTACTGTCTACAGCTATTTTTTTCCAACAAATTGACTTCCTTTATCCTGAGGTGGCAGATGTAGTCGGTGTTATCCTATTTTGTGTTTTGAAGGAAGAACATTTATGGTTAATTCATAGGTTCTGCACATATTATTTACATCACATTTTTCATGTTTTTTAAATAATTGCTTATATATTCCCCTTGAGCATGTTTATTTGTGTATATATAATAAAAATTAAAGTGCAATATTCAAGTGGCTACTTTGAATAAGCACCTTGCAGTGTCTTTTTTCATTTTAATGTTTCTAGCATATAAAATACACTGTTTATTTACACTGGGTATCACACACTTAAATCTGAATGATATGTTAAGATCTCTTTACTAAATGTTTTAGTAAAGAAATATCCAAATTAATTTAAATTCAATAAGCAGACTAATTATGTTTTGCCATTGCAAATAACTTATTATTTTAGGGAGTCAACATGACAATATATAAATGAATATATGTATTTTTTTATTTTAGGATATTCTTATCATGATATATTGTGTAAAGAGTTTTTTTGGTTGTTGTTTGTTTGTTTGTTTGTTTTGAGACAGAGTCTCACTCTATCGCCCTGGGTAGAGTTCTATGGCATCATAGTTCACAGTCACCTCAAACTCTTGGGGTCAAGTGATACTCTTACCTCAACCTCTCAAGTAGCTGGGACTATAGGCACCTGCCACAATGCCCAGATAGTTTTTGTATTTTAAGTAGAGATGGGGTCTTGCTCTTTCTCAGGCTGGTCTCAAACTCCTGAGCTCAATCAATCCACTTTCCTCAGCTTCCCAGAGTGTTAGGATTACAGGCATTGTGCTTGACCCAAATCTGATTATTTTATCTCTATGCGTGGCATAATTTATCCTCCTTTATAAAGGAATGGCCAATTATACACAACTAGAAGACAGCCAAACTCCACTATTTCAGATATTAGTGGTGTAACAAATCTATATCATGAGGGAAAAAAGGCTCATCAGAAACATAGAATTATGAAAAGAAGAGTAAGAAGGTCTACAACATCAAAGTAAATGAAAGACAATAAAAAATAGTTTTTGTATCTATTTATTGAGACAAAGTCTCACTCACTTGCCCTGGATAGAGTACTGTGGTATCATAGCTCATAGTAACCTCAAACTCTTGGATTCAACTGATCCTCTTGTCTCAACCTACTGAGCATTTAGGACTACAAGCACCTGCCATATTCCTGGCTAGTTTTTCTCTCTTTATTAGATTTAGGGTCTTACTCTTCCCCAGGCTGGTCTCAAATTCCTGAGCTCAAGCAATCCACCTGCCTTAGCATCCCAAAGTACCAGGATTATAGGCATGAGCCACCATGTCCACCTGTGTGTGAGTTCTTTAATTATACATGTTGAATATTTCTTAAGCCTTAATATAATAGCCTTAATATTAATTTAAAATTAATTTCTTAATAGCCTTAATATTAATTTAAAAATCTCTACAATGAAATTTATTTTTCAGAAATGCTTTATTAGTATATCTTCACTGACAAAACCTTCAGTTATTAATGATTAGTAGAAGTACACATGATTCATGTTTAAAAGCCAACCCAGAATTTAGAGAACTAAGATTATCTCAAAATTATAATAACCTTATTCATTCAATAAATATTTATTGATTATTTTTTCACCCATCTTGGAATATGGTGATAAAAAATACATATCCTTAGCCTGTGTCAGTGACAATATTATGGTAAAACCCACATATAGACACTGAATTCAGTACATCATGGGGTCAGTGGTATGTTGTAGTAGAGGTGCTATTGGCTTAAGCCTTGAGGAATGGTGGCAGATCAGTGTGCTTAGTTTTCTAGTCAAAGAAATGAGACATGGTAGCATATGGCTGGAGCAGTAACTAAGAGGAGGCAATGGTGGGAGGTGAAGCAGGAAAGGGGGCTGAATCCACTGCAAGTTAACACATATGCTATGCAAAGAAGGGAACAGCCATGAGAAGCCATTACAGAGCCTCTCAAGAATATTCAATATGTAGTATATATTTAGTACTTGCCATGTGCCAATCATTGTCCTAGCAACAGCATATGGCAAGTCTAATCCTCAGCTTCAGTTGTGTATATAAAGGATGAAAAAACAGGCCGGTCTCATGTTGCATTACACAAATTAGAAGATGTGGGATTTGAACCCAAAATACTATTTCCAACACTAAATCCTCTTCTATTGAATCCTAAAATAAAGAACTTATACAAGAAATATAAATTATATATGTAAAATATGATAAAAGTAACATTTGTCTTCCCACCTACCCTATTTCAAAAATACCTGAACATAAAAACACCACTGAGGCCAGTCATATACCCTTCTGAGATCTAAATACCCTCATTCTTAAGTTTTTACATATGTCCCACAATATTTATTTTTTATTATGTAGGAACTAATATAAATAGTATAATACAGAATGTGTATTTGGTGATTTTTTAAAGAATCCAACCTTATATTTGTGAGATTTACTGTTATTGACTAACATAGCTATAGAGAATTTATTTTCACAATTCATGTATGTTTTAGTTTTATGATAGCTGTTTGTTCTTTCTAATTTTTTTGCTTTTACTATCATACAGCTTACAATGTTTTATGTACATAATGATCATATTTAATTTTAGATAATGCTAATTTAGATAATGATAAATAATTTTCCAACTTTTTTTTCAGTGATTTACATACCTATCCCCACAGTCTGCTTTTCATGACTTTGTCAACACTTTCTTTTTAAATACAGGCTAATCCAAAGGTTTAATAACCCAAATACAGTTTTTTTTAATAATGTATTAATTTTTATATTTATTTTCTTCTGAAAACTCTTTTAAGAGTTCCCCCCCTTATGCTATTTATAGGTGTTTTTCAGATATTCTGGATACTAATTCCTTTGTCAATTATTTGTGCCATGGGTTATCTTCTTAGTTTATGGCTCATTTTATGATTTTGTTAGACAAAAGTTCTTAATTGAAGTTAAGTATATCAATCTGGCTTGGCACCTGTAACTCAAGCAGCTAGGGCACCAGCCACATACACTGGAGCTGGCAGGTTCGAATCCAGCCCAAGCCCATCAAACAACAATGGCAACTGCAACAAAAAATAGGCAGACATTGTGACGGGTGCCTTAGTCCCAGCTACTTGGGAGGCTGAGGCAAGAGAATTGCTTAAACCTGAGAGTTTGAGGTTGCTGTGAGCTATGATGCCACAGTACTCTAACCAGGGTGACAGCCTGAGACTCTGTCTCAAAAAAAAAAAAAAAAAAAGAAAAAAGATATCAACCTGTCCTTACTCTTAGCGTAATGTGTGTTCTTGTTTAAACAAAATAGCTCTATCCTGAGATCATGGATATGGACTGGTCTAGTTTCTTTGAAAAGTTTTGAAGATCTACTTTTTAGACCTAAGTCTCAAATCCATTTGGAATAGAGTTTTGTCAGTGATTTGGTAGTGGATCCCCAACGCAGTTATTCACCATGTGAAAGTTTTTAAAGAACTTTGGGCTGAGAAGACTGGCTACATTTTGCTTGAAAATGGACTTGATTGATGTGTTACTGAAGACAAAGATCAGTAAAGAAGCTATAGTAGCAATCCAAGCAAGTGATGCTGAAGGTTTGAATTAGGGCTAGGGCAATAGGAAGGATGGGGAGACATTGAAGAGAGTTAGGAGCCACTAGGAAGAAGAGTTGGTTATTGTAGAGATCAAGGAGACTTGCCCTTCAGCCCCAAAAGTTTGCTGAAAGATTAACTCACAATTAAGGCCAATTAATAAGAGAATGTGTATTTTGAAATACCATGTGCACGACAGGAATGACAAGAATGATTACACAGTGTCACTCAATGATGGTCATATGCCTTTACAGATGCTTATTTGAAGGAAGGGGAGAATGTGGAGTAGAGGTGCAGCAAATGGTTGCTAGGGAGGATGAATAGATGGGGGAAGCAGATTGACTTGTAAGTTAACCTGAAAGTCAAGTACTGTGTTTCAAATAATGTGGGCCAGATCTGTTAGCATTCAGGGGAGGAAAGGAAGTCACTGTACCCCTTTAGTCCCCTGATCAGGTCAGTCTGGTTTTATTCAAGTAGAGAGACAAAGCTTTCTGATCTTGCATAGGCTTCCAATGCTTCCTGATCTTGCATAGCCTTTAATTCAACATATTCTTTATGTCAAGTGGTCATATTTTGGAGTAAAACTTTCTTAGTTCCTTCAGTATCTAATTTGATTAGAAAACCCTTTAAAGGTGAATTTTTAGAATAAACATATTACTGCTCTCCTGTAGGGCTATGCTTTTATATGTCTTTGCCTGCAGCCCTCCTCCTTCAGTCATTTTTCAAGGCCTCTTCCTTCACTTCCTTCAAGTCTTTGCTGAAATTCACCTTTTCACTGAGGGTTCCTTTGAGCACCCTTTGTCAAATAGCAATATCTTTCCCCTGAGCATTCAGGAGCTGACAAGTAAATGCATATACTCATCTTAGAAAAAATGCTACATACTTCAAAACTTGAATGCTAAATATCACTAAGGTCATCCTCAAAGTGCATTCCTTGAGAAGCTATACTGGCATTAGTGCCTAGTCCACCCTTTAAAGCAATTTTGAATCTCTTTTTGCTGGAAAGGTTGAGAGCTGTTGTTGTACATCACACAAAAACACAAAATAAGAATGAACTCTACTTGGCAAGTCACTGCCACACATTGACAAGAACACAGCTGTGAAGCACTGATATACCCAGGTCATGAAACCTTACCTAGTTGTTTGTACAGTGCTTCCAATGTAAGCACAGGGTGGCAAGTTTGTGGACTTAATTGTCAGACATCACAGGATGAGCAGGTACTAAGTTTGCAATCACTAATATAGAAAATGTATATATCTATGTAATAAAAGGTCATTTTATGATATTTTTTATAAAAAACATAAAAGAGAAGTGGACAATATAAAACTAGCTGGTTAATTAACATTGTATTTGAGAAACTAAGGCATTGGTAGCTGGTTTGATGAAATAGAGTTTTGTCAATTATTGTGCAGTGGACCTCCAATGCAGTTTTCAGTGGGTTCTTAAGGTTCTTATCAGATATTTTGATTCTAATTTTACTCTTAATGTGGTTCAGTCTTGAAAATAGCAGCTCACAAATATAGGTGCTGCCAAAATGCGAAGACACAAATAAGGCATGATCGTGAAGTAAACACTATTTGTCTCTGGGGAGATGGGACATACAAGGGTCCAGTAAAGAGACATGATCAAATTTTTCTTTAAGTTGAATGTGAAAATTGACAGGTAACATATTTAAGTTGACTGAAAGTAGAGTTGCAAATGCACCAAAATATTATTTTCCAAGAAATCTTTAAATCTGTTTTCAAATTCCTATATCAAATAAAGAAGCAAAGCTACATATTTTTCACAGTTCCCAGGACTGTGTATAAACAACATGTCAAAATGCATAGAATTGTTTGCCTTAATTGTGGTTACAGTTTGTAACATGCATTGATAAATTGGTCTTTCCCTTGAAAGATGCATGTTTAACTCATTTATTTGCGTGGTGAAGTCTACTAAAAATGCTAAATCTGTAAACTAGTTTTCATCATCAAGTTCTGGCACAAATTTTGTTCTTTAATGCCATAAAGGAGTTGAAAACTTATTGCTATTCATGATGGCGCCATAGTCAGCATCAGTACTTTTACGGAATTTCTGGAACTGATGATGACGATTCAGTACATGTGCCCTTATGAAATTCACAGCCTTGATGACAATTTGCATGATGTTATCCATTATTAAAGATTTTCCACATAAATTTTCTTGATGTTCTATGTAATGATACTTCATCAAGATGAGTTTTGAGTGGTAATTATATCATCTTCTATTAATTTTACAAGGCCCTCTCTTTTACCTACCATTGCCAGGGTACCATCAATACCTTTACCACATATGCTAACAATGGACAAAGAAAATTGCTTTCATATTTTTTACTACTTCCTATAAATCTCTTGATGTAGTTGTGTCTATTAATGGTACTAAAGAAGCCATTTCTTTAGTGACATTATATTCATCATCAAAAGCTCTAATAAAAATGGCAAGTTGAGCCATAGTTGTAGCATCAGAGTTATCATCCATCACCAAGGCATAAAATTTAAAACAAGCAGCTTTACTTTCCAAACTTCTTCCAATAGATTTTCCAATTTTTTTCGGTTTACCTACGTACAGTCTGTTGAGACAAACTGATTTTAGAAATACATCCCTTTCTTCAGAGAAAATTATATCTGCCCTGCTTGCCACACATTGCTTAATAAACTCACTAACAGTAAATGGTTTTGATTTTTTTTGCTATTAAACATGCTACCACGTAATTAGCTTTTACAATGGAATCCACTTGAGTTGTAACTTTAAAAATTTATGTTGTTGTTGTTGTTGAGCACACAAACTTTGCTTTTCAGTTCCACTACTTTGTCTTTTGACACAACCCATAGAATTTGGCTGCAGGTTTTCGGATATAATGCCTTTGCAAATTATAGTCTTTACAAACTTCCATGAATCCCCTACAAATTGAGTAGAGAGCCTTACTGTTTGCCTCCATAGAAAGTAGTCATCTGTTCCACTTTTCATTGTACAATCTTCCTGAATTTGTAACTTTTTCTTTTTATGGGTTCTGTTTTCTTTTGAGACGTTGTAGAAGCCATGCTGGGATTAGAAAATAATAATACATAAGGGACAATATTTACTTTTATTATGAAAATTAATTGACAGGAAAATAGAGTCCTTGCACATCACGGCTGCCAGTGTAGGGCAAGGCTATACCTCCTGGCAGGTGATGTGTGATGTGCCACCAAGACGTGGAAGAACGTTTAACCCTTTGACTGTGGAGTGTTCAGAAATGAAACATGCCGACTGAGGCATGTGGCAATCTCAAAACCCATTGGGATACACAGCACACTACTGGACATTGTTTGGTTTCTTACTAATCACAATAATTCATCCAAGTTGGCTTCAGTTTCAATTATTTGTACACGTTATTTTAGGCACAACTGTGAAACATATGGGGAAGAAAGCCTGTGCTGCTTAAGGACTCAAGTCAGGTAATGTGGCAGTAACATAGGTCATCAAGTTTTTGTTTGCAAAATGAACAACACCTATAGGCCTTACTCATTTGCCCCTGTTGAAGATCTTGTTTGAATGCCTTAAGGTGTTATTTGTATTCAAAAGGTTAATAATCAAATAGGAAGGCCCACCTGACTTCTAAGTAACATTTAATGCTTAATGTGGCAATGGTAGGTTGAAATGTTATTGATAATCGCTGCCTGGCCGAGTCACCACGACCACATGTAACGTCCGCTAGTGTCAATTTGACTGTCTGTGCTGGGAAGATAACAGGCTAAAAGCGGACACTGCCATAAAACTGAAGCCACATGTGTGTACATATAGCGGAGTGTATGTGTGTTTATTTTACATGACATTGTGACATGATGTTGTTGTCTGAAAAGTCCACACTCAAGGGCCATACAATCGAGTTCCACCAAAACAATGATAAGAAAATCTTCATGATGTTTTAAACAAGATTATGATTTTGTGTTGGGCCATATTCACAGCCATCCTGGGCTGCAGGTGGCCCATGAGCCACGGGGTTGGACACTCTCGTAAATAGGGAGAAAACAGTTATATGTCAGTAAAGTGCTTCTCTTTTCTTTTTTCTTTGTTTTTTTTTTTTTTTGAGACAGAGTCTTACTATATCATGCTGGGTAGAGTGCCAAAGCAACCTCAAACTCTTGAGCTTAAGCGATTCTCTTGCCTCAGCCTCCCAAGTTGCTGGGACTACAACACTCGGCTATTTTTTTGTTGCTTTTGTCATTGTTGTTTAGCAGGCCTAGGCTGGGTTCTATCACACCTGTCTCCGTGTATGTGGCCGCCCCCCTAACCACATAACTACAGACCCCAAGCCCTGTTTTCTTTTTAAAAAGTAGCTTGTATTGGCCTTGTGATGTTTCTAGAATTTTAACCAGTTTGTGCTTTTCCCGAAATGGTGGAATTCTTGTGATACGGCAGTGAACCACTGGGCTTATCATACCTTCATATCAGATGCTGTTGTGATACTTACAGAACAATTGAAGAATAAAGATGACAAGCAATAGGAATCATTGTGAAAACCCCAGTTTGCCTGCAGACAGGTAGACTAGCCCATGCGTCATCTTTATACCACCTTGATAGTAAAAGAAAGACCTTTGATTTAATTAAACCCTTAGAGATAAAATGATATAAAACTGTACATTGATAATCCTGCATCTCAACATCTGAGATTGAGGTGAACTCTTCCTGGTCACGTCCCCTTGTCCTCTGCCAAGAGCTGCATTCACCAGCAGTCCTCTGGTGAGAAGACTTTCTGTGTCAGATTGCCTGATCCATCTCCATCCATGCTTTAGGGGAAAGACCATGCTGATCGACAAAATATACACACAGAACATGTGGGCTGGATTTCACTGTCTTTGGTCACACCGGAGTTTGGCAAGCATCTCCTCCTCAATCAGACCCTATAGATGGAAACTTAAAGGTCACCTGGCTGCAGTGTTGGCATCTACTCTGATAGCTCAGCTGAATTATAGGACCTCAGTATCTAAGTACACAGCTATTCTAAACCAGAGCTTTTTAACTGTTAATGTGTACTTGCTTTAGTTGGGGATCTTGTGGAAAGGTAGATTCTGATTCACTAGGTCAGGGTGGGATCTAAGATCCTCCCGTTCTCACAGACTCTCAGTTGCTGCTGATATTTCTAGCACTGGGGTCCTCAAACTTTTTAAACAGGGGGCCAGTTCACTGTCCCTCAGACAATTGGAGGGCCGGACTGCGGGCCCAGGATGAGTTGGCTGCTAAGCAGGACAGGCAGCAGTGGCAAAAATACCTGGCAGGCCAGATAAATGTCCTCGGTGGGCCACATGTGTCCCACAGGCCGTAGTTTGAGGACTCCTGATAGACTTCTGGTCAAAGTACTGGTAATTAACAACCCAAATGTAAAGAAGAAGTGTTTTCATGATTTGTTGTGTTTTATTTTTCTTCGAGATAAATTACTAGAACAAACTAAACAATGAAGTTGCTTTCACGCAAGAAAAAAATCCTCTTTGAAATATATATTTTGACGTGAAATAGAATAAAATATTAAGATAACTTATCTTTTGTTTAATCTCAGATAAGAGAAAAATAATAGCATTCCATTAAAAAGGCATAATTATATTAAAATGTGGGTGAAATAAAAAATAAAATTTTTATTACATGTGGAAAAAAGCAAAATCAACCATCCTTAAAATCAAATTATTGAAACAAAAGATGATTTTCAAAAACATGCTTAGGATATAAGAGCAACCTTTCAGAAGATAAAAATTAGCATAAAAGTTATGCATGACACAGAACTCAGGACATGAAAATACTACAAAAATGGGCCCAGGAGGAGATGAATGAATTTGAATCAATAGATTGTTATGTTACAGAAAAAATTCTTCCAGAAATATTAAGACGCCTCAGGAAAAGGCTGACCATACTCAAGTGCAATTGTGCAGTAAAAATTAACATGTAGAAATTGCCTGGTAAGTTTTTAAACCTCAAAGCAAAGGTAAGGTGTTTAATGCTGCCAAGTACAAAAGTAGTTCTCTTTCAAAGAAGAGAGACCAGACTGGATTTGGGAATTTCTCCTCTGCAGCAGTCAAAGCCAGAAAGCAATAGAGAAACACCTATAAAACTGTTAGAGGCTCGGCGCCTATAGCTCAAC
>NW_003852403.1:3420547-3426386 GCF_000181295.1 Otolemur garnettii | reverse complement strand
GTTCTACATCCAGACATGGTGTCTCAGAGGTAGTGGCAAAAGAGACATTTTCAGACTACAGAAATTTATCAGCAAACATCAATCACTGAGATCTGTGCTCATAGCACCAAAGGCGGACCACAGCATGAGCTCCTAGATCAGAAAATGTGTGAGATTTTTGATGGGTTAATCAGGTTACAGAAGTTAATTTAAACACAAAGCACATCATTCCTACCTTTATGTCTCAGCACACTGTATTACAAGGCTGTAGTTGTTTCTTTATGAGGAGTTTCCTCCATGGTGTGGCAATCTTGAAGGCAAAGACCTTTATTGACACTTTCACACCTTTATTTGCATTGTCTGGTATATGCCCTGAAAGTAGTTGCTAATTAAATAGGTTGTTGGGTTTTTTGTTTGTTTTTTCCTTGAATGAAGTAAAGATAAATAAGTTATTATTATTATTATCATTGTTTTGAGACAGTCTCTCACTTTGTTGCTCCTGGTAGAGTGCAGTGGCGTCACAGCTCACAGCAACCTCAAACTCTTGGGCTCAACTGATCCTCTTGCCTCAGCCTCCCATGTAGCTGGGACTCCAGGAGCCCACCTCAACTGCCCACTAATTTTAGTCTTGAACTCCTGAGCTCAGGCAGTCTACCTGCCTTGGCCTCCCAAAGTGCTGGGATTACAAGCGTGAGCCACACACACCTGCCCTTAAATAGGTCACCTGTTGTGGCACAATCTCATTTACATTGCAGCTCAATTGCCTGCTGGACCCAATCACAAGGCACACTTTTGTCATGGAAACTACTGGGACCACTAAAAACCCAGCTTAGGGGTTCTGTATAGAAGTGATATTTTCCAAGCCAAATTTTAAACTGTATTATATCATTTTATTATTATTTCAGGTTAACGTGAGGATGCAAACAACTAGGTTACAGTGTTTGCATTTTGTTCAGTAGAGTCCCTCTTGCAGCTGTGTCCCAAACCCAAGAAGTGTGCCATATACCCTTATATTCTGCCCATTAGGTGGGAGCACACCAATCCCTGCTTCCTTCTCCCAAATCCTAATTTTTTAAATAACTCTTTTTTTTTCTGAAACAGAGTCTCACTTGGTCTCCCCCAATAGAGTGATGTAGCATCATAGCTCACAGCAACCTCAGACTCATGAGCTGAGGCAATTTTCTTGCCTCAGCCTCCTGAGTAGCTGGTACTACAGGCTCCCTCCACAACGCCCAGTTATTTTTAGAGTCAGGGGTATCATTCTTGCTCAGGCTGGTCTTGAGCCTGTGAGCTCAGGTAATCCACCCATCTGGGCCTCCCAGAGCACTACGATTACAGGCATAAGCCCCTTAAAACAACTTTTGATGTGGGTGCCCATAACTGTGTCTGGAGCAGGACTTGGCACATGCATACAGACAAGTCCTGAGAGGGGCATGGGAGACAGCAGCTAGCTTGCTAGGTGACTCTGTAGTCCCAGGACACATGGAAGGGAAGGGCTGCTACGTAGATGTCATCGGTATTCTGCACAGGTGACATGTTCCCTCCTAGGAATGCCAATCATTATTCCTCATTGTCTGTGTGGGCTTATCACCATCTCCTTTGAAGTCATATGCAGTATAATTGAATTGCAGCAGATAAAAGCATTTCTTCCCAAGCACTGTGGCTCATCACCAAGTGGTTTTCAGTTATATCAATACGTAGTTTTACAAACATGCAGGTCTGTTCGCTGATGACCACTTGTACACACTATCAGGTTAACTTTGATAAACATATTAAGTCATAGACTGTTATGGGTTCTAATTACACTAAAATATGGAATAGAAAATCAAATGCTTATTATTTATACTAATTAAAGAGCAGAACTAGAAAACTGTCTGGAGATTTGTCTAGGATGAATTTTAAGATTAATCTGTCTTTACTGTCATTACTAGTAAATGCTAATGTACATTCTAAAAGCCAGAGGCCACGTGGGCTTCTCCCCTGAGAATCCCCCTGGTGAGGAGGGCTGGGGAGCCAGGTTGATGAGATGGGAAATTTCTTGCTCCTTGTGTTAAATATTTTACTGCTGTCTAGTGCTCCTGTGGTGGGTTTAAAGTAAAGGCCTGGGGCTGCTTCTCACCCAGGAGAAAATGCATCGTCCTGTAAGCCTAAGAGAAAATTATTTCTGAGTCTTAGGGCAAAAAGCTTAGGAATTTTATTATATTTTTAATACTAAACATTTTCATAGCAGAAGTGTTTTTCTTATAATTTATAAAATATGTGTGTGTGTGTGCATGTGTGATCTTACTGGATTTTTAGCAATGGTCCTGTTTTGGGGGTCATAACGAATGCTTTGGAACACTAGCATAGTGGGTGATCTGCTGAGCGCTTTACCTGAGGGGCTGTCTTTGATGCCCACAACTCAGTCACGTGCCTCTGTGGCTAGATCCATTTTACAGGAAGGTAAGTGTGGCTCAGGATGGTCCCATAACGTGCTGGAGATCACCTAGCTAGGAAATGCTGGAGTAAAAGTCCAAAGCCACCATAGTGATCCGCTTCGAGATAAACACTTATTATCACCGCTCTGAGGCTGTGGGTTGTGGTTTGCATCATCTTCATGGTTTGATGCAGAATCTTCCAAACCCCTTGTTAATGCTATGAGGCTGTCCTTGGAGGTAATCGCTGCTATCACAACCTGAAGCAAGTTCATCGTGCCTTCTCCAGAGTTTTCGCAAAATGCCTAGGAGCTTCTGGCTTCTATTTCTCCTCCAGTTAAACGGAGGGTCTCTGTGGCATCTTCTCTGCAATGACTGCTCCTTACCTTGGCCACGATGTGGGGTGTGACTCCATTTTATTTCTTTCCCCACCACTTACCAAAGGAACAGCAAGGGTTTGGGGAAATGGGCTGGTGTTTACTGAACAGCGTACTGTAACAACAACAAAATGAGAGATTGGACACTTTTCTTTTTGATAATTTTTTTGTGTCCACTACCCAACCTTCAACCAATATGTTCTTTTCTTCCTGACCTTTCTGTAGAATTCTCTGCCTTTAAGTTGCAAGAACCGTCTTTAATCCTGTCTTGAGTTCCGCTTGTCAAGGGAACTCCTTTATTAAGGGAACTCAAAACCTTCATTCCCTTTGTCCTGGAAATCTCAGTTCTTCTCAGTTCTTCTCACTGCACTATGTAGATACATACTTTTTTTGTTGCCTTCTTTTTTAATCTCCCAAACTAACCCTGAGATATCCTATTTCCTATGGCAAACAATCCACCTGATTTTGTAAGTGAGGATCCTCGGCTGGACCGTAACAGAATGTTTTCCTGAGTTAAAATGTATTTTTCTATGGAGTAGAAAGAATTGTATTAGTCTTGGTTTTGAATGCCACACATTCTCCCCTTTCCCATACTGATGGAAAGAAAGATTGCCCAGAGTAGGAGACGCCTGAAAAGAAACACCTTGGGAATAAGGGAATGGGGAAGGGACTGGTCTCTACTTAAAAATCACGAGAGCACGTACATCGTTGCTTGGCAGTCTCCACACCTGTGGTGTAAATAGCTATGGGATCACTTCTATTAATAGCCACGGGAGAAGTTAGTCGAGGCTCCTACTAGGACTGACTGCTGTACCTTTGAGGCGCTCCGGCACCTCTGACCTGACTGAGACTAGCTGCTCCTCCTGATGGGGAGCCTTACTTGACTGAGACAATGGGCTCCCCAGCACCTATGGGGAGCCAAACAGCAAGCACGCTTGTACAGCGGTCCACGTCCTGGACCGGGGGGCGACCTAGGGTCCCCACTCTAACAGCCCAGATCTTTCCCTGTGCTTTTTTCTCTTCCCCTTTAATTTGGCAATTCTACTAAATTCCCAAGTCACAGCCCCTCCTGGATCACGGTGGTCTTTTGGAACTATTTGCTTCCTTTCTAACTCCCTGGATATGTCCCAGGCTATCAGATTTCAATAGCAAAATTATCTTTTAATAGCTAAGAAAACTAAAACCCAACAATATTAAATAATTTGCTGAAAGTCTAATGGTGCCGGAGCTGAGACTAGGACGCAATAAGCTTATGAGTTTTTCTGGGCCTAAATCTGTGATAAGGTAGACTTTTTCTACATATTAAGCCTGAAAGATGCAGATGGTTATTCCATAAAAATTTCACCTTTCTCAGAGTACTTTGCCCTATTTTCTTGCATTGTTGTCTTAGTGGTTCTTTTTATCTTTCTTTATAGACTTTTTCATTTTTCCCCCTCTTTTTTTTTTCCCTCCTTCTACTCATGGCCTATTTTGTTGAAATTGGCTCAAGTTTAATTCTGGTAAAAATGGAACTCTTAACTTTTCTCCAGGAAGACCCCACACCCCAGAGTAAAGATGAAAAGAACCACTCTTGGTAAAGAGATATGTCAGGATATCTCTCCAGGAGTTCAATCCACCAGCCATCCATCAAAAGGTCTAGTTCACCAGGAGCTTAAAACATGCACAGAATATTTTGTATAAAATAGTGTTTAGAACCTCTCCATGGAAGTTTCTCTCTGTACAGCAGCACCCATAGGATTCTCTCCTGGAAGAAAATGTGGCTGATCCACTTGCAGATTCCACCTGCTCAAGGTAGGAGGACAGAGCTGGGTTAATAAGCAAAGAGGAAGAACCAAATCTGATGAGTAAGAGGGCCGTGGAAGGGAGCAGCTCACTTCCCAGGAGGGATCCAACCTCCCTTCCAGGAGGGCTATGGAAGGGAAGCCAGTTGGGATGGGGCAGCCCAAGTTTTCTTCTTTTAGACACATGGGGAACAGCTCTCCACCTGTTCCTTCTCAAGAGAGGCCTGGACATTGAGACGAGAATGTGAGGCCTTTAAATTTTAAGTATTCTTATATGTATATGCTGCATCATGTAGGAAGGAAATCTTTCATTTTTTAAAATCTGCAGAGAACTTCTCATTAAAATCCTCCCACTATTGTGATATATAAATCCCTGGGCTGCATTGATCTATCTGAGTGTTGCCTTCAAGTTTCTGATTCTAAAGAGGCAGGGACTATACAGTGTCTTCCACTCTCCCTCAACCCACATCTCGTCATTCTCCCTGACCCTGACTCACCGGATAGAAGGTCAAGCCTGCTTAGTGCTCTGAATGCTAAACACATTTAATTGTCCACACATATTTATTTGAAATTCAATTTCTTTCTTCTGGACAGAAAATGTTTATTGACCTGCTCTGACCACATCCCATTTACTTTGAAAACAGCGAGTAAATTTCAGGGATTTTTTTAAATCCTAAGTAATCGTGATAATGCTTTTATGAAAGTTTAAAAAATATCATTAAGAAGATATTTTGTCACTTGGATTATTCTGACTGCCAAGCTTTTCAACCTTGCCTTGTGTGAAGCCAACATTAACTTCTTATAGACGTTAATGGAAAATTTAGTCCTCTTAAATCTAAGCCAGTTATGGTTTTCTCTCTCTGATTCAGCTAATGGAGTTTGATATTCACTGGAACTTATTGTGAGATGTTGCAAGGCCAACACTATGTAAACCATGCTGGAATAAAACTTTATAAGGGAAAAACATACATAGGCATACACTTTCAAATAATCATCCTGAACGATGTGGTAGAGAGTTTGGTGTTAGAAGACCTGATTTGAATTTTAGCTTATTCATTTATTCATTCATCTAACATATTTTGAGCACTGACCATAAAAGACCAAACCAGACCCGATTCCCAACAGTATAACAGTAGCACCTTGTGCCCTGACTATATCCTGATTCTTTGTTCCCATAAATGACACATGGAGGAAGTAATATCTATTACAGCATAATATAATTATTACAGTGAACTGTAATCATATTTATCTAAGGTTTTATGAGTTTTTAATGATGTGATATATTAAA
>NW_003852403.1:3406122-3419251 GCF_000181295.1 Otolemur garnettii | reverse complement strand
AGGCAGGCATGACAGTGTCTGGCCTATATTAGATTCTTAATAAAGTTTATTTTCACCTCTATTTTCCCTTTCTTTCTCTTTATATTTGCAGTGGGGCTTCCAAGCCCTTCGTTTAGAATGTAAATGACCTCTGCATGTTTTATAACTTAGGGATCTCTTATATTCATATTATCTGCTTCCAATATAGTCTGAGCCTGGAAAATATTGTCCTCAAAACTTCTCTAGCAAGACACTCAGTAAGCTCATGTTGAGTTTAAGTGCAGTCCTCAAATTTTTTCTTAATCAGTTGAAATTACTTTTTCATTTAAATCAAAGCTCTTTAAAACCTTTGAATTATATCAGTACCATCCAGAATGGAAGATATTTTATCACTTAAATATCTTTTGCTAGCTGCTGGCTGCTGTCTACTCACCGTAAGAGACTTTTCTGAGTGTTGAAGGGTTCCAGATTTTAATTCAGTTTGTCAAGTAGTTCAGGGCATCAACCCTCAGCATACATTTCCTTCTGCTAAATAAAAGGCGACCTTTATTTTAATCTTTCTCTGTGGTCTTCTCATTAGAAGATAGATAAATTGATGAAATAAGCATGCCCTTCTCCTGCTTCCATTCAGCTTTGGGTTCTTGTTTTGTTCTGGTTCTTCGCAGCCACAGGATCAAAAATAGTTTTTAGGTGCATGTTAAGAGGACTAAAATGTTTTCAAAGACTGGAAAAAAATCTTAATAATTGCTTCAATTGTACTGGCTTATTCAAGCAAGGCGTTTATTTCCATTTCTTTTTATACCTATTCCATGACCTCATTCTCTTTCAAACACTGTCATAGTGAGAGGGCCCCAGAACTTAACTTGAGCAAAGGGGATGCGGGGACTGTGCAGGGAGCAAAGTCTGAGCAGCACAGACAAGCCGCCCTGTTGGGCAAACGTGCCCTCCTTTACACTGTGGGGTCCCCCCCTCCCTCGCCTTGCCTTCCAACCCTGCTTCCCTTCTCTAAGAGTGAGAACTCATTCTCTCCCCACTGCATACCAGAGACATTCTCCACAAGAGGTCTTTTTGCTGCTGAATTCTTAGGTACCCAAACTCATCGACACTGTTTCCCAAATCTTCTTGCTCCTGCTTTCAAAATTTAGAGCTGATTCCTGAATTATGAAGCCCTGTCACCAAGGCAAAGGACAGTGGCAGTCAGGTTGAGTCAAGTGTTGCCCACGTTTCACTTCAAAAAAAAATCATGGATTTCTGGACCCTGTTCAAGACTTGTTGCATCAGTTTTGAGGAAAACTCCTGAAAAATCTCCAAACCGAGTAAGCATAAAAAGTTATGCTTATAAGTAGGATTGTTTAAAAAGCCAGTGATGCAGAGTACACAGAGAGGGAATCCGGGAGTCTGAAATTCCTGGTTAGAACAGCTGTACTTCATGTAGCATCTGCAGAGAGCTGGCAAGTCATTTAACTTCTCTACCTTTTTTGGATTCAAGGCTGGAACTATTCCCGACTTACACTCATCATTGTTGTGAGGCTAAAATTTGACAAAATACATAAAAAGGTAGATACTCAAGGTTTAGCAGACTTTCCTGCTTCTCTTTGGATCTAATCAATTGCTTTTCTGAAGTGAAATTAAAAGGTTGAGTGTGGCTTTTCTCCTGCTAGCCAAGTAGACATGTGAAGGACGAACCTGGGCTCCAGAAACACAGCTGTGGCCAGTTTGGTCTTTGGCTTCCCGGCAGCATATGAGTGAATGGAGAGGAGACGTGCAGGGCTGAAGCAGAGAGGGGTTTGTTTTCCCTGAAAAGCAACAGAACCGTCAGGAATAGCTCTGTTTCACAGAGACTGGTGCAGTCTGCGCTTATAATGGAAAGTCACCAAGATGTGCCCAAATGGGGGGTCTAGTGGGAACACCCCCCAGGAATAATGAGGGACCCCAGTCTAGAATTGAGTCCAGACAGACCCAGGATACAGGGAAGCTCTTGGAAGAAGAGCCAGGCAAGGGATGAAGCACATCTGAGGTGGGGACTGCCTGGGCTCAGGAACAGGGCAAAACTTGCAGAGAGGTGGACAAATCAGCCCTGGGGGCAGGAGCCTCCTGGGCAGCAGCACATCAGCATGGGGGCCGGAGCCAGGGGGGCCACCTCTTAGAACTGCCACAAAGGTATAAATGCATCCTGGTATGATGACACTCTGACTTACGTCCAGCTTGGCCTCTCTCCACAGTTTCTCTGCAGAGTCAGAACTTGCCCTTCATAATTTATTGGTTTGTAGGATGATTGCAGGGGAAATTTCTAGAGATTGACCTGTGCCAGTTTGAGGTAGACCCTGGGCTATTTAGCCTTAGCAGTGGGAGGCACAGACTCTGGTTAGGTGGCCAGAGGTCGAATGCAGAATTCAGCATGGGAGGGTGAATAGGCAAGCATTTTGCCAAAGATTGATCCCACATGCCTTCTTGGTGTGTGCAGAACTGTTCCAGCTGTCCTCTGACTGACATGACCTGGCATCTGGGTGGCTTGATCAGGATTCTTGGCCACAGTGTCACCAGACAACTGATACTGGGTCACAGTCCTCTCTGGGAACCTGTATCCCTGCAAGCCCTGGAATAGCCTCAGTGGCTGCTGAAGAATCCTTCCTTTGCTTTAAGCCCCCAGGCTTCATTGTAGTGGCATGAGGTAGGAGCCATTTAATCTCAATACACTCAACTATCAATATATAGTGAGGCTACCGGGCTGGCGGGACAATTCCAAGGCCTTATGTGCTTGGTGTATAGTGATGATCTCATCATTATTAATTCCCCTTTTATTTTTCCTCCCTCTGCCGTACAGATCCTCTGGGTATTTGCCTGTATGCTCACTCTTCTAACACTTGTATTTACATAATAAACTGCCACTCCAGTTTATTTTTCTCCTCTGAGGGCCAAGAATGACAAAGCCTTCCTTTGGGTAATCCCAGCTGTGGACAGAGGGCAAGTATAAATGTCTTTCTCTAGTACCTGCAGGATGGGTAGGAGTGGGTAAAAGCACTGAAATGAAAAGAATGAAAAGGCGAGCATCCTTAGAGACTGGCTGCTTTGCAAGGAACGGAGATGTTCCTTTTTTTTTTTTTTTTAACACAGAGTCTCACTCTGTTACCCAGGCTAGAGTCTGGAGTGCCCTGGCATCAGCTTTGCTCACAGAAACCCCCAACTCTTGGGTTCAAGGAATCCTCCTGGCTCACACTCCCAAGAACTGGGACTACAGGTGCTCATCACAACACCCGGGTAATTTGTTCTTATTTTTAGTAGAGAGGGAGTCTCACTCTTGCTCAGGCTGGTCTCCAGCTACTGAGCTCAAAGGATCCTCCCACCTCGGCCTCCTAGTGTGCTAGATTTACAGGTGTGAGCCACTGCACCTGGCTGGCAGGTGTTCTTAATTCTGAGAAGCTCTCAGGACAACGCACGGTTAAGCTTTGGAACCAGGATGTGGGATTCTGAAGTGGGACAAACCAAGTAAGTATCACTCATTCATTTAATACATTTATCAAGACACTGGGGTGTGGTGGGGCACATGTGAGCCCTGGTGGTCGGCTTACAAAGCTGAGAGGGCAGAGAGGGAGGCTGATGCCATGTGGTCAGCGTTAGGACTAAGACACTGATTCTCCCTTCTACTGGGAGGGTTGGCTGCTGACAACTGACACCTGGCATCTGAATCTCTCCCCACAATTGCCTGTGCTGAGGACAGCTGCATTCTGCAGCCGTGGTCACAGGAGCCCGGCCCTCTGGCATCTTCTCAGAGCTCTCCTATCTTCAGAGCTGGCCCGGGCTTTTTGGCTGAGCTTTCTGTTGAATTGTATTGCATTTCAGTTGCTCCCTATTGACCTGTAATTCACATATGATAACTTATATTTCTTTAAAGGACAAATCTTAACATTCTTTAGTGTGTACACAAAGTTGCACAACTGTCACCACTAGGTAATTCCAGAGCATCTCTCCCCACCAAGGAAACTCATACCCATTGGGAGTTGCCCCAGTCATCCCACTCCCAGCCAGTAGCAGCTGCTAATCTATCTTCTGTTTCTTTGCATTTTCCTGTTTTGGATATTTTCCATAGATGTAATTATGTACCATGTAGGTCTTTGTGTGTGTGTGTGTGGCTTCTTTGACTAAGTTTTCAAAATTTATCAACAGGGTAACAGGATTCACCATTCCATTTGTTCTATTGT
This sequence comes from Otolemur garnettii, assembly GCF_000181295.1. Taxonomy (NCBI): domain Eukaryota; kingdom Metazoa; phylum Chordata; class Mammalia; order Primates; family Galagidae; genus Otolemur; species Otolemur garnettii. The sequence goes on along the minus strand of NW_003852403.1, from coordinate 3,415,073 downwards.
CAAATAATATTCCATCGTACGGCTCTGCCAAAGCTTGCTTATCTTTCCATTTCATCAGCTGGTGGGCACTGCTTGTTCCCTCTTTTTGACTGTTATAAACAATGCTACTTTGAACATTTGTGTAGAGGTTTTTGCGTAGACATTGGTTTTTAGTTCTCTTCTCCGTCTACTCAGAGGTAGAATTGGCGGGTTCCTGGTAATTTCATGTTTACTATTTCACAGACTGACGAGCTGTTTTCCAAAGGAGTTGCACCCTTTTTCATTCTCCATAACAATATGTGTATAGGGTTCTGATTTTTCCATGTCCTCCCCAATACTTTCTATTATTTTTTTTGATCCCTACTATCCCAGTGGGTGAGATTTATTTGCATTTACCTAATATCTGGTGCTATTGCCTATATTCTCATGCACTCGTTGCACTTCTGTATATCTTCTATGGAGGAATGTGTATTCAAATATGTTACCCAGTTCTTCACTGGGGTCTTTCTATTATTGAGTTGTGAGAATAGTTTATGTGCTTACATATTCTGCCTACAAATCTTTTATCGATTATATGATTTACAAGTATTTTCTCCCATTCTATATGTTGTCTTTTCACTTGGTTCATGATGTTCTGTCAGTAGAATCTCCATAGCTGACCTTCTTTCTACACTGACCACCTCTTTAAATTGACATAATTTTCATAGACCAGACATGTACCATTGCACTCAATGGAAGCTCCTTATGTTGACCACCTCCCTATGTGGACCAGTTTGTTACAGTCTTTTGGGTGGGCGACTTACAGAGGTTCTACTTACCAACATTTATAATTTTGTCGAAGTCAAGTCTATCTTGTTGTTGTTGTTGCTTGTGCTTTTGGTGTCAGACCTAAGAAATCATTGGCTAACTCAAGGTCATAAAGATTTATGAATATATTTTTTTCTAAGAGTTTTGTAGTTTCCACTCTTTTTATATCACTGATACATTTTGAGTTAATTTTTATCTCTGTCCACCTCCGATTGTCCCAGGACTTGTTCCCAAGTGCACTCCCAATAAATCTCCTACAATGAAACCTTATCTCAAGTTTATTTCTCAGGAATCAGACAGATGGCTCAGAGAAGGACAAGCACAATATGGTGATTAGAGAAGTGTAGAAACCATGAGCACAGCTGTCCAGGTGGGGTTTTGAGGGCTGCCGTCTCTCCCAAAGAAGACACATCATTGTAGAAGCTCCTAAATGGTTTGAACTGGCAGGAGTAGATCTCTCCGCTTTGCTCCAAAAACTGTACTGTTTTACCGAAGAAATTTTTCAGTCACAGAAATCATAGCACAGGCAAGTTAATATTCAAAACATGTCATCAGATCAAGTTACATATCTGTTTATGTATTTCAGCAGGCGTAAGATAACTCATATTCTGTTACTGTTACCGTGTAACATACAATTAAGTGTTATAAAGATGAGCCTATTATATGAGAAATAAATGTAATTATGCTTGATCCAGGCTGTGGAATTGCTCACTTCCTATATATTATATGCTAATGTGCAAGATGGAATGGACTCCTGCTTATTTACTTAAAAAGCAAATCCAACTAGTCCATTTAGCATACATTATGCGGTCTAGATTTGTGCGGTTTGATTGTCATTTTGGAGATATTTTAGCTTGTTGTATTAAATCATGGAGTAAGCTTTGTGCTCAGGAGGTCTAAAGGAAAAAGGGTAAGAGAGCCCAGGATTTATTCAACAGTTTACTGAAATTGAATATTTTTGCATTTATATATTTAAATTAAATTATGATTAGCTATTTCAAGCTTCGTCAAGCATTAGGAACTCATAATCACAGACAGTTTGATATGAAAGATACTATAATCAGCTAGTCTATGCTTTCACTTAGCATAAAAAGAAACTTTGTCTCAAAAAAGGAGTGGGGAGTAATTGGACCCAGGTTGTAGGTGAGTTAGCAACAGGACCTCCATCTGGGATCCTTGCGAGACCATTCCCAGAGCCAGGACTCAATTCTTACAAGCTGCTTTGGTGTTTTCCAATGTGTCTTAATGCTGGTAATGTAAAAGACATATGAATTTCTGTTAAGGTGTTTGTGAGTGGGTGCAGAGGAGAAAAAAGCATGCAGCTTCCCCCCTCCCCATGGAAAAGAAATGTTTTTCATGGCAACACTGAGGTATTAGGAAACAGCACAAAGATGAATGTGCCTTGCGCTTGGTTTATCTGGAGGTATTAGAGCTCCAGGAGCCAGCGGCAAGTTCTTCTCTTACTGGTGAGAATCTGCGTAGAGCCTAAGAGGGCTCAAGATAGCAGTACCCCTGGGGCAGCATGGGTCACCCTTGTCCTTTGGCTCCATTCAGAAGAGTAACCCCAGGGAGGGTTACAGATTGCAGCCGTGAAAGGAAACCCTTGTTGTAAAGCAGAGCGTGGATTTTTAATTTCATTGGTCATTAATTGCCTGTATCAGTGATGTCTCTGCATCTTTTGGTGTTCTGAAAGATTTCAAAAAGAAAATCTCAAAATGCTTTTCATCTATCAATTTGACCTTGCCCTAAAACCAAAACAGTAGTTATTAATTCACTCGAAGCAGAGACATAATAGGATCAAATAGCAAATTATCTCCCAGATTCCATTTCAACAACGTAAATAAAACATAAAGTGGTTTGTATTTTTATGTTAAAAATAATGTTACGGGGGATCTCCTTTGTTTCACTGCATTTAAATAAATCCTTATAAACTTAATATATACCCAGTATTGTTACCATGCAATGACAATCACTGGTAATAGTTTCATGTGTTTTCTGTGGGCCCTTGTTTATTCTTTGCAAGAGTTTTTTTAAAGGGTGTTTTAGATTCTGTCACAAGGGAAAGAGGACAACTCTGGTTCCCTGTAAAAAAGTGTTCCTACGTAGCATTCTATGGAATTTTGTGTTCCTTTGGAAAATGAAGACTGGATATCTTCTGCACGAGCTATTCCTAGACCCCGCGCAGTTGGCTGGGGTGAGTTGCAGTCTTGAGACAGTTCAGCCCAGCCACGGTGTTGGCCAGAAAAAGCATGACATAAGAAACAAGGCTTTATGAAGTTTACTTGCTTAAGAAAAAAAATCCTGCTACTGGTGTACAAAGTTCATCGTCTATGAACAAATTCAGAAATAAGTGAGAGATACACACTTTGCGGTATTTTCTGACATTGTTTACTACTGACTCCAGAATGTATAAGCAAGAGGCATCTGAGATATCAGGTCCACTGTAAGTCCATTTCAAGGCCGCGGAGCCAGACCAGGGAAGTTAAGCCACTTGTCCTCGGCCCCATGGCTGGGAGAGGGACCACACCTTACCCATCTTCCTTGATAGCCTTTTTTATTTATGTCTTTAGATAGAGCAATTTCTTTTTTCTCATCTGGCTTTCAGGACCTAGAATCCGCATGATGTTACTGTAACTCTTACAAGAATGTGACTATGATGATATGAGTTACAGATAATGCATTTGAATTTTACTTTCACTCATTTCTTTTAATCACAGGTGAGTTTTTTACTGGGCTGAAATGTGAAATGTTCAAACCAGGAAAGCTTGTATGAGGCTACACAATAAGACTGTGAGTAGTTATCTAAGAAAAAAAATGGCGCAAAATTTAACTGGCCAAGGAATAAAATTAGATGGGTTGCCAACCTCACCCAGGTTCTTCCTCCTCTCCTCACACAACAGTCCTGCTGCTGCGGCTGCTGCTAGGCTGAGCTTTTGGGGGGAAGGAAAAGGCTTTAACACCCTGCAAAGCGTGACAAGAAACGCGTTCAATGAAACAGTTCCTCTGCAGACGAAAATTTGCCCCGAGGTATAGTTCTTCAGACAAAATGAGGTTTTTTCTTTCTTTTTTAGTAACTTTTATGAGGCTTTTTTTAAGTTTGAAAGTTTATGCTACAGTTCCAGGTTCCAGCCTTGTGCTCATTATATGCCTGTTAATGGGATTTCAGACTCAATTTGTTGCCTTGCCTTTTATAAATAGTTCCTCAATGGCCTGTACGGGATAGAATGTCTTACACGGTTTTCATTGACTACAACTGTAGGGAATTCTTTAAAAAGACAGGCCTGATTGAAGCACAGTGCTCAGCAAGAGGGTGGGAGTTTGGAGGTCTGCATTCCTGGATTCCTAGCTTGCCTTGGTCGTTTGTCAGGCCTATGACCTTGAATGAATAATTGAACTTTTTTGAGTCATTGTTTTCATAGCTGCAAACTAAGTGTAGAGTAGTCAGAGATGGTTTCCTCTAATGTGTATGTTTAATGTAGGAGTTGTATAATCAGACAGAAGGGAATGTGCCTCAGGGAATATGCTGGGGGAAAACATCTTCCAAGCCTTAAATATGCTTAGCAGTGAGACCCAGCACACCGAGGTGTAGTAGGCTACACACTGCTCAGATAATTAAGGGGGACCATATGGCCAAGTAGAAGGCTCGGTGTTGACTAGGTCACCACTGGAGGTATTTGAGTCGTGGTTCCAGAAGGTGAGAAACAGCAGCCGGAAGATCAGGCAGATGGACAGGAGAGAATAATTTAAATTATATTTTGGAGTCTGCAGGGCAACTTGGAGATTAATATAACTCAAACCCTTCAGTTTTTGTTCGGTTGTGTGATTATGGCTAACACTGACTGTAATGAATACTTTGGGTGGAACAGACCCCTTACAAATTAGTCCATTGTCCTAATCTCAAAGCTAATCAAAAGCTGCATTTTGGTTGGTTTTGGCAAGCTGATAGGTAATGAGTGATCACTCCACTCCAGCTAATGAGAGACTGGCCTCTGAGTGGACCAGTGAGCACAGGTTGCTATAAATATCATCAAGCACCTATACCACGGATATTTTCACAGTTCCTATCAGAGAGCCGAGTTCTGTGTTTTCTCATAGTGATTTTTGATCAGAGTAAAAAGCTGGCACTAATGTTCACATGGTATTTTCCTGATTATACTTCATGACTCCTTTTTTAGTTGCTGATGAGGCAGAACCTAGAACTTTTCTTCATCAGATAGTTATAAATCATTTTACAATATTAGAAGCGCCACAACAAATAAGTAAGGGAGGGTTGGTTCTGTTAACAAGTTTGATGTGAAGCTTTCCACCTTGTATATCAAATTAGTACATTGCACCCCATAAATGCATTAAGGTACACAGTTATGAGTTAATAAAAAATTAAAATAAAAAACGTAAAAAAATAAAAAATTAGAAACTCAGAATATTCCTGAAATCTTTAACTTTGTATTATCACTTAGATACCTTAAACATCCTTGTCTACAAACCCATTTCCCTTCTAATTTTCATTAACACATAATGGAACTAGAGCCATTTAAAACAATGTAGAAAAACACCTGGTCTAAGATACTTGACCTTAACCAAACATGCTAACAGAGTGTTTTTCCATTCTAGGACAGTGGCTTAATATTTAGTTTCCATGGAAACCAAACACTAAATCTAAACATATTTGGGAAATACAGTTCCAGATAAGTAATTTACAACATGATAATATACAAGTAGAAAGCGTGGAGTGAGAAGTTCTGAGTTAAAAACCTACCTCATGTAGATGTTGGATAATCTTTTCATTGGTTCAATCCAGTTTCTTCATCTGTGAATATAACACCCATCTCTGGGAGGTCATGATGCTCAGAAAATGCTGTGCATAGAAGGATCTTTTACAGTAGCTAAGTCTCATTAGACGTTAAGTTCTGCTTTGAAATGTGCTTATCACCACAAAAATTAATGCAATTCCTACCCTGCTAAACAGACCTGAAGTTTGTCATTTAGGCAAACTGTCACATTAAAGTCGAGTTCTATGGTGTAACTCACATGAGGGGTCAGGAGGAGTCAGAACAAGACTGTCCAAGAACAAATCCATAATCATATTTAGGTCTCTAGTACAATTTTCAAATGGACAGCTGCCTGGACTGACACTGCCTACTGATAATGTTCTGTTTGGCTGATACAGTGTTCGTAAAGCCAACTGAAATGGAATGTCTATATGTTAGATGTTAGTCCTAGGAATCACTGTTACCTTCTTTTTTGTCTTATGTCTGGCCAGAGCCTCACATTTATGCCCCAGCCTGGTCCCTGGGACACTGGAATTTGCTATCCTCATTATCAGCTGTGTATTTAATTTTTAATAATCTGATCACAGAGATGAATTGGTCCTTATTAGAATCAGAAAGTCCTTGAAAAGATTAGGCACAACCTGCATGTCTTACCTGATCTACACGGGGCTTTCTAAGCAGCCCTCGGCCAGGAGATTCAACAACATTTTAGAGAAGAAAGATTAGTTAACTGCTAGGAGACAGGTCTATACCTAAAAATGCTGACCTATAGCCTATTAGGAAAAACATAGCCAAAAATAATATGCTTTCAGCTGAAGTGAACCATCTATCCAGATCCATGTTAAGGTAATTATTTATGGTAATTAGAAGTTATATTAGAAGATATCTTAATGTATGTAGTGTCTTATGGGACATGGTTTTCTGTGTGTTCTTCTGAGCATAATTTTGGTACCATAGAAGGAAAGTATCATCATGACAATGAAAGAAGTCTGTCTGGGTGGCTCCTGTGGCTCAAAGGAGTAGGGCGCTGGCCCCATATGCTGGAGATGGCAGGTTCAAACCCAGCCCCAGCCAAAAACTTCAAAAAAAAAAAAAAAAAAAAAAGGAAGGAAGAAAGAAAGAAGTCTGGCTAAGAGATAACTGATTTCTCCAAGGCCATACAGATGCAAGATGAGTCAGCGTGGCTGTTAATAGCCTCATGCACTCCTTGCCTCTCAGGGGTGAGATTACTAATGACAAGATTTTCTTTAAGGGGGGATCTGTTTGCACACATAGATATCCAAATCACTTTCATTTTCTATCTGATGTCTAGGAAGTCCTGCCTTCTAGATTGCCTGATGTCCGACCCTCTCCCTTTGTGATGTATTGGTGGGAGTAGTTGCAGGAGAGTTTCAGTAGTTGCAGGATGACCACTGAGTTAGACACGTGTGCGTTTAGATTACTACCATAGGGAATGTAAAAAATAAAATTAAATTCTAACATATGGTACTTCCTAAGATACATGCTCTTCTGACCTTCCCTTAGCTTATGCCTCATCTGGGGGAGCTAGTCCATGGAGATTGGGACTTCCTCAGAAATGCCTCACCTGGAATCTCGCGGCTAGGTCTCAAACTGGTACCTGACATCATTTTCTCCTAAATATCCTTCTTCCTCACTGCAGAAAACTCATGCAGGCTGATTGCCTCAAACTGTACGACAATTCACTGTCCTCTAGGTGGCGTCATTCCCTAGTGCCCAGACTATCAATGGTATAACATTTCAGAAAGCAAATGGGCAATATATAGTGCTATTAATATATGGCAATATTAAAGGAGTCTATATTCATGATTCAGTAACCACCACGCTGGGAAATAGAAATGTAGTTAAAGATTTATAAGGAAGAGTGTAATAAAATTGCATAGTTATTTATTACAGCAACACTTTCAAAACTGTACAAGAGGGGATTGTTTATGTAAATAACTGCAGCCACAGGATGGAATATTATTCTCCCACTTTAAAATTGTGCATCTGAAAAATATATTTAATTATGTGAGAAAGTGCATAAGACATAATATTAAGATAAGACAGATAATGTATGTATTGAATTGTGTGTGTGAGAGAGAGAGGGAGAGAGGTGTGTGTATGTATGTATACATTCTGAAATCACAGCCTTCCTTAGCTTGTGGATACAAAGACATTACGTTGTCGTTTCCATTATAATGGCCTTACTTTGTAATCTTCTCACAAAGTAAATACAATCTTGTGCTCAGCACCAGACCCAAGTGGGTCATTTTCATTTTCCTTCTTTCCTGGTCTCTGTCAAGCTTCTGTTCACTGACCCTGCTGTGTCTGTCTTTACTAGAACTCTCTGGTAGCCGGATCACTTGAACCTCAGGGATATCATTCTATTATAAAAGAGATGCTCTTAGTTCTCAAATTTTGCTTGGCATTTAATCTTTCACTGAGGAAAGGGCATCAGGAAGAAAGCAAAAATGTATCTGATGCCCAGTAATGTGTGGATGTTTGCTAGCTGGCCCATGCGTGGTAACTCTTAATTCTGGATATTCTCACTTGCTGTTTTTTAACACAGAACCTCAACAGACTTGGAGAGCCTTTTGCTCAGTTACCTTAGACCTGAGGTGCTGTTTTGCTCTCATAGACCCTATAAAGAATAGAGTCACAATCCTGACCCAGACTCGGTACCTGAGTGGAGTACTTTTTTCCACTAACAAATGCAGCTAACATTGCCTGCCTGCCTGAATCCTATAGATCTTGTTGCTTGTAGATGCATTCCATCTTTCCACCTGTTTGGAATTCTGTGAGGCAAGCCCATCTGTTGCCTGGCCTCCCCTCGCTCCTCCCCGCAGTTGCCTAATGACATTCTACTTGAAGGAACCCATGTTCCACTTGCCCTCTGGATGCCTTCCCATCAGCAGCACCTGCAGGTGACCCTCCTGCATCATCGCAAACCAGTCCAGTTCTGAGTCCAGAGTCTCCAGTCTACTGGTACACACTGTGGGGGTAAACCCTATCATGGCACACGCATCAGAGTTCTTGTTTTTTTTTCTTCACAGAATTTTTCCATTTTTGATCTTTGAGCTATTCCAGTTTCACCTAAATTATATTATTTGGAAGGAGTGAGCAGCTGAAATTTGAATGTATTTTTGAAGATTGAGAACTGACAATAGAAAAAATATGGTTGATTTAATATTCGTGTATTTCAGTCCATTCACACTGGAGAATGGAGGTGCAGCCAGGTTGTGGGAAATAATACAGCCAGCTACTTGGTCTGTTCCTTTGCATGACATACAGTACTTCTAAACATTTTTTTTTCAAAAAAGCATCGATCATCCAGTACAAATTAATAGTCCTGCTGTGCTGGGTATATCATGCCAATAATAACTGATCATCAGTTAT
>NW_003852403.1:3405218-3405799 GCF_000181295.1 Otolemur garnettii | reverse complement strand
CTGCCACCCACAAGTTAACAACTCCCCACGAATGTCACAGGAAGAGTAACAGTGAACTGCTTAGAAAGACAGTCAAGAATAGGTCGGCATTTGGGGAAAGCCACAACATAAAACAGGGTCACTGGAATTTAATAAAAAATAAAAGTTAAGAAAGCAAAAGAAGTATCATGACGGCATTGGTCCTCTTGGTATAGATGGTCTTTATTCCTCAATACCATCAGCTGCTCAAAGTGCTGCTATGCTTCTCTGATCAGATCCCACTCTTATTTCTCACACCTGCCAAGAAATTCACCTGCTGCTTAATAATAATCTAAGCTCAGGGCTGGGCAGTGAGGAGGTGCTGAGTACTCATTTCCTCCTAGCTGACCATACTGTAGTATTCCTGTGATTGACTTGGTCTTTTTTCCTGGGTCCCCTCTTGCATCAGGATACTTGGGTTGAAAAAACACTCGGATCTTCTCCCCATGTTATGATGTAGGGGTCTCCTTTGGTTGTTTGAAGCTATGATTTCCATCTTCACTCTGATTCTTCTTCATTTCCAGAAATATTAGGAATTTTTTAAAAAGGTATCTGCTATGTAA
>NW_003852403.1:3391423-3404968 GCF_000181295.1 Otolemur garnettii | reverse complement strand
TTTTTCTATAATGGCCACATTCCCAGGTACCTGCACACAGGAAATTTTACACCTGGGTTGCCTCTAAACAGACGCAGCACAGTCCAAATTAACATTCACCACATTCGTGTTTGGTGTATTTCATTTCAATTTCCTTCGAGCTTCCATATAAAAAATACAGGATTTGCACTAAGTATGGAGCAGTAACCATCAAAGACACATATAAGAAAACAAAATTAGGAAATGATTAAAAAAAAAAAAAGGTGGGGGAAAGAACCTTGACGTAGAACCCCCTGGGTTAGTCCGGGATCTGAATGACGTGGCACTTGGTCCATCATCACAGATCCACATTGATCTTAGAGTCTTCCTCCAAAATTTATTCTTTCAAAAAGCCAGTGAGCGGCACAGGCTGACGATATTTCATGATTCTCCATCTTGTTTAGGGTCTGAGCTTGAGGAAGGTTAGTCATCTTACTGTCCTCAGGCTGCCATCAACTGGGCAGGACAGACAGGTGAAAACAGCACTGTTCAGCGCCCATCTGTAAGGCCTGCTTCATCCAGAACTCTGGGATGTTATTGAGGAGTGTCGAATAATAGGTACTAAAGAAAAGGATATTTCACCCAGGTGGAATTCAGCGCTGTATGCTCAGAGGGATCCCCTGACTGGAGAAAGGGAGTTATGGGCTCCAGAACTGCATGCCTTCAGGACAAAGGACAGTCTAGACCAAAGATTAGCAAAACACCAACTTCAGGCCAAACCTGGCCCATCAATTCTCTTTGTATGGCTTATGAGTTCAGAATGGTATTTATATTTTTAAATAGTTGAAGAAAACAAAAGAATATTTTGTGACCCCTGACGCTTATGTGAAATTCAAATGTCAGTGTCCGTAAATAAAGTTTTATTGGAACATTGCCATTCTCAATTGTTTACATATTATCTCCAGCTGCTTTCATGATGCCAGAGAGTTGAATAATGGCAACAGCTTATTGTTATGGTTCCCAAAGCCTTAAATATTTACTCTCTGACCTTTTATAAAAAATATGCTGATCATTAATCAGTTTAGAGCTACATAGTGAGAGTTACTAATCTGCAGGACACAGGGAAAAAACAGTAGTAACTAATGATTTACCAGACGTCATCATGGTAAAGGTATCTTAGAAGAGCAAGAACAAGATAATATCACTGAGCAGACACATGTATTGAGCAAGATGCCCAGACAGATGCATACACACTCACAGAGGCCTATGCAGGCACCCCTTCATGTATGAATTTTCAGCTTAATAATTGTCCTTTACGGTAACAAAGTCACGCTTCAGTTTTGACTGCTGTTTTATGCTTCAGTTATAACCTGTGTGCTGTATTTGTGCTGAGTCCTGAGGGTCCCTTTTTGCAGAGATGCTTACCTGCCTGTATTCAGGATGTGCAAAAGACACGAGAGTTTCAAAACTGGCAAGAAGCACATCATTGCAAAAGAAGGAAAAATAAAAATGACGAAAAACAAAAGGAAGATGATGACCATGACCTGAGGAATGTCACTTATGATGATTTTGAAGAATAAAGAATGAACTATGTGTACAATCAGTGTATACAGAATCCAGGCTAGCCAGCCAGTGCAGAGGGAAACTGATGAATCTTTTCAGTGTGCTTAGTACTAACAACAATGTGAGTCCATTAGATTAATGTTAATTGAGAAAAAGTAGAGGTTTTGGAATGAAAGGCTCATCATGGTTAAAATACTGCCAGTAAAATGCTTGTCATGAGGTATAGGAGGTTTTAGAGGTGAAAGTTCAGTATTGTTTCAAGAAAATCTTAGTTCCCGGGGACTCATATGATAAGATGTTTATTGGAAATGTCTATGTTAGCAGCACAGAAGACACTAGGACAGTGATGAAAAAAGGACAATACCAATATAAAATCAATAAAACTGTAAGAAATTCTGAATAAATAAGTTTAAACATGCACAGAGTAGTGATTAAAATAAACACGAACAACTAAATTCCCCCATCAAAAGAAAGAGAGTAGGCAAGCACGGCAAAACACAGCTATGTGCTTTTTAAAAGAAATATACTTCAGTGATAACTGACTGTAAAAAAATAAAGCCAGGGGAGAGGGCTACCAGTCCAGTACATTTTAAAAATAGGAAAACAGAAAGTTATAGATTGGTAGTATTAGTGAGATGCAAGGTGCAAGGTAAGGTAAATGAGATGAATTGGGATAAAGGGGGACATTAAGTAATGATAAAAGTACAATGTATGAAGGTGACAATCAACCATTAACTAATATAAACTAACTTATTTAGCAACAAATTATATAAGGCAAAATGCATTGGATTTAAAAGAAGAGTTTGGGATGGCACCCATAGCTGAGTGGCTAGGGCACCGGCCACATACCAGGCTGTTGGGTTCAATCCCAGCCCAGGCCAGCTAAATAACAATGACAACTGTAACAACAGCAACAACAAAAATAGCCAAGTGTTGTGGCAGGCACCTATAGTCCCAGCTACTTGGAAAGCTGAGGCAAGAGTACCACTTAAGGCCAAGAATTTGAGGTTGCTGTGAGCTGTGAGGCCATAGCCCTCTACCAAGGGCAACATAGTGAGACTCTGTCTCAAAAAAATTTTTTTCTAAATAAAATTAAAGTAAAAAATGAGTTTGATTCCCATATAATTATAATTGAGTCCTCCAACAAATAATTTGTCATCATTGAGAAGATCTATAAATACATATAAGCTATATATAAGAATACACAGAAATTAATCGAGCTTATCCATACCATAAATAAGTGGGGTTTAGAGGAACTTTTAAAATATTGATGATGTGAAGTACATCACAGATAATGGCAGAAATTATAAAAGCAGGCTAGCTAATGTGTTGACACTTTATGTGCCTTGTTTTTATGTGTTCCAGAAACATTTCCTAAGTGTGTTTTCCTAATTAAATCACGTTATGCACAATTATGGACTCTGTGTTCAGGCCCTACTGTTACGATACTGCTGCACTCTGCATTAACCCAAATGTACAGATGACCTTGGTAAACAGAGTTCACTGCTGGTTAAAGAGCTAGCCCTAGAGACCAAACACTGGGTTTGAATCTTGCCTTTACCATCACTAACACTATTTAACACCTCTGATAGATGCAGTAAACATCTAGAACCAGAACCCTGAGTCCAAATTTGAAATATTCTTTACCACTTCTGTGATCTTGGGCAATTTACTTACCCTCATTGAGATTCAGTGTTCTCATCCAGAAAATGGAGAAACCATCAGTAGAAATGTAATTCTGTCTACAACTATAAGAACCTTTTATACAATGGCAGAAAATAGTTAATCTCCTAGAATCCAACAGGCTCTTCCAAACCTCATTTCGAATAAGAAATTATATTTGTATTATTGAAAGTTGAAAATACCAGTTGAGACAAATTATACAAAGTTAGAGATTGTCCACTGGCTACAGTGGCTCGTTTCTGTAATCCTGGCAGTTTGGGAGGCCAAGGCAGGAGGATCCCTTGAACCTAGGAGTTCAAGATCAGCCTGAGCAAGAGCAAGACCCTGTCTCTACTGTAAATAGAAAAATTAGCCCAGTGTTGTGGCCGGCCCCTGTGGTCCCAGCTACATGACAGGCTGGGCAGGAGGATCACTTGAACCCAGGAGTTTGAGGTTGCTGTGAGCTAGGCTGATACCACAGCACTGTAGCCTGGGGCACTGGAGAAACAGAGTGAGACTGTCTTAAAAAAGGAAAAAAAGAAATTTTTTCCTTGAACAAAAGGTTAAGTCAATGCTGAAATAACAAGGTCTTCTGTTTCTATTTATTACATTAAAGGGCTTCAGGTATTACATGACTGTTTTGGATTTTATACATGCCAGTGGTGGTGCTTCATATGGAACTTGGCTTAATGGAGGACCAGTACATACTAACTATCTTTTTCCTTTCACATCTGGGAGTAAAATTAAGTTGATGAAGCTGCATTACTGCTCTTTCTGCCACCAACACTGACAACAGCCCATCACGCTGTCCTACTTAATAAACACCCTCCTGATGAAGCCAAATGATTTCGTTTCTCACATGTGTATTACGATTGAAATGGGAAATTGGTGATCTATAAAATAAAGTGTGATACTGGAAGAAAGATGTCAACGTGGGCTTGTATATGTAAGGCAGGCGGGAATTAAAAACATGCCTGGGCAGCACAAAGAGGGCTTCGCTATTAGAAATCCTAATGGAAGAAAGACACTTTCTTCCGGTGGAAGAAAGAAATTGAGGGAGATGGCTCAATTGGAAATAGGAAAAAAGGGGCAAAAATCAAGAAAAAAATAAAGAAATGGAACATTTGCCTCTGGCCTTTGCAAAAATGGACTTGGAAGAGTATAAATATTTTAACGTAAGGAAAAAAGGAAATGAATAAAATGAAAAAGATACAACACAGTGGATGTTCTCTTTTATCTACCCTGAATGTTTCTGTGAAATCCAATCATAAAAAGTGCTGAGAAGGAATATTAATGTTGCCTAACCTTTAAGCTACCATAAATATATGCACACACACACGCACACACATAGAGAATTTAATAGATCTCAAACGTTAAGTGCATAAGAAGAATGCCGGGTATTTATTAAAAATACAGCCCATAGAATTTGCATTTTAATCCTACCCTCCAGTTAAGCTAGTAACTTACAACTCTAGTTGATTCTCATACAGACTGTAGGGAGTCTACAGTTGAGAAACGCTCTTTGGTTGTTCGTCATTACTGTAAGAGGTAAATTTCCTCCCAGAATTCCCATCTCGTTAACTGGGTGAGATTATAGATTCAGAGCCATTTAGAGAACTGGAAATCACATTTTTTAACTATGCCACTAATCCGAATGATGATCTGTATTGGGCAAAAGATTCACCGGCCTTTTTCTAACCAATGGAGAAGTAAGAGACGGCAACGTTCGTGCGAGATTCAGAAGAAAAGAGACTTGAAGCCTCCCTGGAAGAGAGGGTAATTCAACCCACAATGCTAAGAGAATTTCAATTCCAGCATTTTGAAATTCAAGGAATCATAGCAGCAGATGATGCTGCTTCTCTAGAAAAATCCATTAAAAGGCACATGAAAATAGTACATTAGTATGGAATAAATAGAGCTCTCTTGAAGGGATTCCTGAATGATGATTAGTCCATATTGAGGAGCATTCAAAGAAGAAATCTGTTTAATGTTAATTTGTGGAGGACTGCAAAAAATTCAAATTCTCTACTTGAAAGAGCAGAGAAAGCAGTAGAAATCGGAGATTTTGAGAACAATGTTGACATGATTTATGTGATGCAATAAGCAGATGATAAGATAATAAATACATAATTGGAATAAGAATTGCCCATAATAGAGGAAGGATGGTTTTTAAATACTTACTTGCTAGTAAATGATATCAACTCATCAATACCTCAAATCTAAAGTTGTCACTAAACAAATTCTGCAGCAGTTTGGTTATAGGGCCTGGGGTCCAAATAGAACCAAATAGATATACCCACCGCTTGTCTACTGTGAGTGAGATGCCGTCTGTGCTTCTGCTTTTATCAATTATGATTATGTTCCACAAGAAGTGCCATAACACTGAATTAAACAATAGTTTAGGTGGATTTGGGGTTGTACTTTTCTAGAGGAATGAGAAGTGAAGAGGTACAGGGGGTCTGCGGCTGCTGCAGCACGGCCAGCTGCCATCAGAGATCCAGATCGTTAGGTTACTTTCATCAACCATTGTGGCATATGGTGCTCCAACCTTCTAATGGTATGATGGTTGTTCCATACACACCCCCCGCCAGGGTACCAAAAGGAGAAGGATGTGGTTCACCCTAAATGGTCTAAAGAAGGCTACACAACACTAGGGTTTAGTTGGCTACAGGGACACTTTGAATAGTTATGATAGAGTGGAGAATAGATACCAAGTGGGCAAATAGCAGTGTGTACAAAATCACATATACTATCTAATTTAGGTGTTTCATAAATGACAGGCATCTTGTTTCTTAAATAGGTGAGGAAATTGAGACATAGAAAGGTTAAGTGACTTGCTTAAAGTCATACGTGGTTACTAGAAAATACAATCAGGAATTAAAGCTCATAGAATCAACTGCTAAGATGATTTGTCCTCCATAACATGTTTCTTTCAGTACCACCAAGCAAAACACTGCCTAGATCAGGGGTCCTCAAACTTTTTAAACAGAGGGCCAGTTCACTGTCCTTCAGACCGTTGGAGGGCCAGACTGCAGGGCCTGGGACGAGTCGGCTGCTAAGCAGGGCAGGCAGCAGCAGCAAAAACACCTGGCGGGCCGGATAAATGTCTTGGGCTGACCGCATGTGGCCTACGGGCTGAATTTTAAGGACACCAGGCCTAGATAGTCAATTTCAGAAAATTTGTACATCATGAGTTAGTCAGGTGGTTCAATGCCTTTTGAAGTTGGAGACTCCATTTCTTCATCATAGACTAAACACGTACTTCTAGGACACAGGCCATATCTTCAGCTTTTTTTTTTTTTTTGTATTCTCAGTACTCAGTCCAGGTTTCTATTGGAAGAACAGAGAGATTGGTAAATCTAGGCTTAGGCATTGTATTTTGACTCATAGAATGGGGGGGTATTATCCACACAAGGCTTCACAGAGCCTGTTTTAGAGTTGGAGTAAATATTTGCTAATGTTTTAAATAAGTAAAATGTGATTCTGTATGGAGTTAAAAGGTGAGCACAGATGCCCCAAAAGAATAGCAGTAAAAGTGTAGTTTATCTGAAAGTTTTGAGTTTGATACAAAGGTCATATTGACCTAGAAAAGCAGGAATGGATAAACTGGCCCAGGCGTCAGGTTTCACTGTGACAAATTCCATTCTTTCCCTTAAGAAATATTAGTTGAGCACCAGATATGAGTTGGGTACCAGACACTGATTGAGCACCAGACATTAGTTGAATACTAGACATTGTTCTAGATGTCATCCCCAAGAGGAGTGCCATACACTGGAAGGTTGTGCCCCTTAACTGGAAGAACTCCCATCCCCCTCTCCCGGCTCCCTTTTTCCTCTGCCCCCCACCTTGAATTGGTTTGAGTTTTTCTTTTATGTGGGTATGTATTAGATCTTCTACTGGATTCATATTAGAATTGAGTACATTGGATTCTTGCTTCTCCATTCTTGTGATACTTTACTAAGAAGAATGTGTTCCCACTCTGTCCAGGTTAATGCAAAAGATGCAAAGTCTCCATTTTTTAAAATGTCTGAATAGTATTTCATGGTCTTTGTTTTTTATTCCTTTTCTTCTATCGTTCTTTTTTAAAATTAACTTACTGTTGAGTATAGTCTTTTTGTTGTACTATCAAATATTGTTCATTCTATCTAACTATCTAACTATATTTTTCTCCCATTGGTCATCCCCACTTTATCCCCTCTCCCCATTACACTTCCCAGCTGCTGGTAACCATCATTTTACTATCTGTCTCTGTGAGAGCAATTGTTTTTAATATTTACCTTCCACATGTGAGTGAGAACATGTGAGATTTGTCCTGAGTGCACCCTATCTTGTCCGATGTAAGATTTAAGGGGATCTCTCTGACTGCTGTATGGGAACAGACGATAGGTGGTGGGCAAAGTTTAAGCAGAGGAATTAGAGAAGAAACTACTATAGTGAAACCATCCAGGTGAGAGATGTGGTAGGTGTGAGCCAGATTGGTGGTGGAGAACACAATGGGATACATAAATGAAGGATTAGGCAGAGCATTGCCGAGACAGGAGGAGTGCTAGAAAGAAAGATGGAGACCAGTTCCATGGAGGATGCTGCCTGAGTTTCCAGAGGAGAAGCAGCTAAAAAGGAGGCATTGAATGGGATGAAAAGAGAAGATGACATTGTGTACAGGAGAATTTGGCTTGCTCCAGTCACACAGTTATCCAGGGCAATGGGGCCATTAGCTATTACACAGTTCACTCCTCCTACTCATATATATTGGATTGATGTTTGGACCTTGGTGACTGCTGCCACAGTTTGGTCCCTGAAATGAGCAAATGAATTTTATTCCCTTTAGTGAAGTCTTGATCTGAACAAAGGGGGAAGAATCATTATTTAAATCTCCTATAGCTTTGAACCCTTTATCAAAAGGTTCAAGGATTTACCATCCACCTACTCACATGAAGTAAAGTAAGATAAAACAAAATTCAAGCTGATTTGAAACCAAATAAAATTGTTTGGTTTAACATATTGTTGATCAGCAATTTTATGCAGAAAAACTACTCACATTACTGCTTTACTCAGGACCTGTCAGCAATATGTTAATAATAACAAATGCTTATATCAATAATTATCCAATAATAAGTGCTTAACAGCTTGAAACCCTCAAAACTGGTTTAAGACTTCTTGGTACCTAGGTGTTTAATTATTTTGTTTAGTCAAACCATACAGGTTACCTTATTTATATTCCCCTTTTTCTTCTAGAGCAAGAAGTGCCAATTTACAATACAATAAAATAAATTACGACAATAATGTGGCAATATTGACTTCAGTGAAAATTATATTCAGTGAAAATTATAACTAATTTTGAAATATAATAAGTTAATTAATCAGCTTGTTAATGTTGTAGCAGAAATAAACCTCAGACTATAAAATATGGGGTGAATGGATGTAACAAACCATTTGTGTACTGAGTTCAAAGAGTAAATACTTGAAACCTATCTATCACCTGAGCTTGAATCCCAGCCCTTAGTTGTTACATTGGGGATGTCAGTTGACCTCCATGTGCCATAATTTCATCTTTAAAATGAGCATAAAAATAGTACATAATTTATAATGTTGTTATAGGTTTTATTTTTTTCCATTTTTTTATTAAATCATAAACACATAGATCATACATACATTAATGCATTTATGGGGTATAATGTGCTAATTCATATAGAATTAGGAATGTTTACATCACACATATATACCTCATCTCATTTACTTAAGCATTGTGTTAAGACATTTATACTCTATACTAATAGATCCAACATGTACCCTTGTATTATGTACCATAGGTGTGATCTCACCATTCACCCTCCCTCCATTTGACCTCCCTCTTCCCCTCTCTTCCCCACCACCTCCCTCTGTCATCTTGGACCATAGTTGTGATCTATTCTTCATATGAAAGTGTGAGTGATTGTGAATTGGTTTCATAATAGTACTGAATACAATGGATATTTTTTCTTCCATTTTTGAGATACTTTACTAAGTAGGATATGTTCTAGCTCCATCCGTGTAAACATAATACAGGTAAAGTCTCCATCTTCCTTTAAGGCTGCATAATATTCCATGGTATACATATACCACAATTTATTAATCCATTCATGGGTCAATGAGCACTTGGGCTTCTTCCATGACTTGACTATTATGAATTGAACTGCAATGAACAATCTGGTGCAAATATCTTTGTTATAAAGTGATGTTTGGTCTCTTGGATATACACCTAGTAGAGGAATTGCAGGGTCAAATGGCAGGTCTACTTTTAGATCCCTTAGTATTCTCCATACTTCTTTCCAAAAGGGATGTATTAGCTTGCACTCCCTTTTCTTGACATCCACGCCAAATGAGTAAAGTAAGTAGAGTGCCCTACATTAAGCCCTCAAAAACTTAAGCTATATTGCTATTTTGTTTGTTTGTTTGAATTGTCTAACTTTCTACTTCAATTTCCATTGCATTGAGTTAGAGAAAACGGTTGTCACAGTTCAGCTAAGTCTAGGTCCCTGGTGTTAGTTCACCTTAAAGTTCTGAGAAGTCACCCGGCTTATGCTGGGCCCAAGCACTGGTGCTCCCGGAAAGGGGCAGAGCTTGTGAGTGGGGCCGGTCCACTGATTGTTCTTGACAATCCTAGTGGCATCTGCCGAGATTCCTGACTCCTGTAATGTGTTCAGTCCACAAGGGTCATTACTGTATCCTATAGTCTTCCCAACCCGGGAGCCCTCTTAGGCAGACCCTGCTCTGAGTGACTCTGCCTACTAGATGCACAAGGAGTAGCTCAGTCTGGCTGGCTGCCTCCCACCGCTCACTGGAGCCCCACCAGCAGAAGAAAGCTGGTTTGGGGGAGCAGTGGGCAGGGAACATGTGTGGCCTGCCTTTCTCCAACTGCTAAAGGCCTCTCTGTTTAGGAACCGTGTCTGGTATTTTTATTTCACTTTAACTGAAGCAGAAGGTTGGGGAAGAAATCCCTGGTTTGGCATGGCGGTGGCAGAAGCTGAGTTCATATTTACCTTTGAAGGTCTTCTCGCAATTATCTGGATTTCTTCCATTGCTTTCCTTCACCTAAATAAATCTTTAAAGTATTAATCTGCTAGGGGAAACTTGCTCTTTGTCTATACTATCAAATCTATTATTTTATGACTTGTTCCTTCTGGGATAAGGATTTTGTAACCCCAAACCATTTTTTTTTCCTCTCCCCTAAGGAGGTTTTGACTCTGTTCAAAGGCAATGAAGGAAGGGAAACAAGTTAGAAGAATCTGCCAGTAACAGAGAGCCCATGAGCAAAGTCTCCCAAGTCCGTGCAGCTGTTTAGTCTTTCTTTAGTTGTTCCCATTCTCAGTCTGTGCCAGGAACAGTCCTGAAATCTGTGGTATGAAGAGAAAGCACGCATGATCATTTTATTAGATTGCTTTTAGTTACTTGCAGAAGACAGGAAATGAACAACAACTACAGTAATTAAATGGAGTGTGAGGAAACTTACATGAACACGAACGATTCCACAAAAGACATTTCCACTGAAGACCCTAGGTAGGAAAAGATACCCTTTTCAGGCTAGTTTTACTTAAAGTGAGTCTAGATCAGTGATTTTCCACCAGTGTGCTGTGACAGGATCTTAGGTGTGCTGCGGAAAATTTAAACCATTAATTAAGTTATTTTAGAAAGAAGTTCAAAGCACTTAAGCATATTGTTTTTTTAAATCAACATAACATATGCCACAGAAGTTTACGTTCCAGTGTGCTGTGAGATACAAAAGGTTGGAAAACACGGGTCTATAAAAATAAATGAGGTCCCCCAGACTGTAGAGGAGCAAGGGGAGGCCTTGGAATTGGAGAGAGGACATGGAGAAGCAGGCTGGAGCGGGGACGGCTCAGTTTGACAGGGCCCACAATATAAGGTGGAGGGTGGTCTGTGGTAAAGGCTGCTTGGAAATAATGAAATAAAATACCTCTCAGCTTCAGCACATCAGTGTACCTCTCTGAAACTCAGTTTTCTCATCTGTCAAATGCCATCACTAGCAAGGATAGTGCGGATGAGTGAGGAGAATGTTGTATCACTCCTCACGTACACCCTCTATAGATGGTAGTGTCAAAGAAGGATGACGTAGACTATTCATTTGCCTTGCCAATGTCTAAGGAATATAAAATTAGAATTTTCTACATTCATTTATACGTAGCTTCTGACATCTGCAGATCGCTTTGAAAGGTTATCACACTAACAGGATGCCTCGCAGAGTGATTATTTCCATTTGAATGTCTAGAAAATGCATCTAAAAAGTTATTTTACTCCACAGCTAGAGAACGTGGAGTGGGAGAATGAGGGCAAGAACTTCAGGATACCTGGATTCATCTGAGTTCCCAACTAATTACTAGATAATAGTTTCCTCCATTATTTTAATAAAGCAGCTTCCCTTGGTTTTTCTACACTACTAAGAATAATCCAGTTACTTTGGGGGAAGCAATTATTAGGAGAAGGCTCTGCCGATTTAATTTCCATTGCTTTATTCTATTAAATAAAGGAGGCTTACAATAGTCCTTATGTTATTAACTACCTAATGGATTTAGGAAGCCAGTAGCAGAAGAGGAATTGTCTTTTGCATTTAAATGAGACAAATAACCCTCTCAGTTGATTATGCATTTAGGGAAAAAAAAAGTTTCATTCTATTGCTACATTTTATATCTGAAAAAGTCATAAATTAATCCATTACTGAGCCCAAGTGTGTCTTCTGTTATGCTCACTATTAAATATTCCCCAGCGTTCAGGGGTTTATAAGTAGAAATTAATGTGACTTTTAAACTTGGTAACAGAAATATGCATCACAAGGATCACAAGCTCTAAACCTATTCCCATATCATTTTCATTTTTTTAAAAAGCAGATGGTCATATTAGATATTAAATTAAGGTGTCCCCTAATAATGGAAGGTGTTATTTTGTCAGAATAAAGCAATGAAACACCAAATCAACAACAAGAGTCACAGAGTCACTGCATTCTCTCCCCTATTGTTGATTTTATGTATAATTGTAAAAGTGTAGTACTAAATATCAGAGAGCAAAGATATGTGCCTTCTGACATATACATTGATTAATTCATTCAGATACCTGGTATTCATCATGTCTAGTCAATCCATCAAAATGCTTTAAGCAGCTACTATTTACTGGAGAAACAAGGTACGTAGTCCAGGAGAAGGTGAGGCCACCAGAAAAATGACCTTAAAAGAGATTTCAAAGAACAACGTGAAGAGGAGTGCCTAGGGCACTGTGTGAACTGAGTCTTGGAGGCAGTGCAAAAGATTGCAGCTTGTCCAGAGATCTGGGGATTTTAAACAGCTTGTGGTGTGGAAGTGCTTGCCTCATTCTGCAGGTGCAGCTCAGCCTGTGCACGGAGACAAGGTAGGAACTGAGCAGTGCAGTGAGGAACAAGGTGGCCATGTGTGGCTGAAAGACCCTGCGGAGGCTTCGCTCTGCAACTCTAGTGGCTCTCATGGCTTCTTTTTATTTTGTTTTGGTTTGGTTTTTGTAAGGACATTAAAATAAAAACGTCTTATGAGAGTAGTCACCTGTATGAAGGCCTGTTTCAACTGAGGTGTTACAACACTAAAAGATAGGACCTTGCCGCCCCCACCTCTCTGCAGGGGATTCACAGTTAAACGAGGAATACATTTTATAATTCCAAATATAGAGCTTGTGTATTCCTATTGTGTGTTTTGATGGAGACCTCTTGGAAAGGTTCAGAAAATCTGGAAAATTTTGATGCCAAAGACAGCCTGAGTAAATGCATTAGTATAAACTTGAAGTTATGGTTTACATACATGATTCACTTAAAGAATTTCTCATTGAAAGTGAAATAGTATATTTTCCATGAGAAAAAAAGTGAGTGGGCTTATGAAAAAGGATTCAATAAATACTTATTTGCCATCTGCTATGGGAAAGGCATTGGGGAAGTGGAGGAAGGCTGGAAAGATCACAGTTCCAGCCTTATATGTCACTACTCTTTATAATTCTAGGCATCATAATCCTACTTGCTAAATAGAGATCTCATTATCACTCATAGGCAAGTAGAACAGATAACATTATTTCAGGAAATCAGACATAGCTTTGGGAGGAATTAGGCCTGGAAAGATGGGAGGAATTTAAGGCCAGCAGAATGGCTGGAATGAAAGCATGACACGTGTGAGTATAGGGCCTATTAGGAAGTATGCATTTCTAAGTGGGCAAGAGACTTGAACAGAAACTTCCCTGAGGATGACAGACCAATAGTCAACAAACACATGAAAGAATGCTCATCATCTTTAATCATCAGAGAAATGCAAATCAAAACCACTCTGAGGCTCGGCGCCTGTAGCTCAACCGGCTAAG
>NW_003852403.1:3332605-3391108 GCF_000181295.1 Otolemur garnettii | reverse complement strand
AAACTGCAGATGCTGGAGTGGATGTGGAGAGAAGGGAACACTTCTACACTGAGGGTGGGATTGCAAACTAGTGCAACAGTTATGGAAAGACTCATGGAGAATTCTCAAAGAACTAAAAGTTGACCTTCCTTTTGATCCTATAATCCCATTACTAGGTATCTACCCAGAATAACCAAAATCATTTTCCCACAAAGACATTTGCACCAGAATATTAATTGCAGCTCAATTCATAATTACCAAGTCATGGAAGCAACCCAAATGCTCATCAACCCATGAATGGATTAACCAATTGTGGTATGTGTATATCATGGAATACTATTTAGCAATAAAAGTTGGAGACCTTAGGGCAGCACCTGTGGCTTAAAAGAGTTGGGTGCCAACCCCATAAGCCGGAGGTGGTGGGTTCAAACCCAGCCCCGGCCAAAAACTACAATAAATAAATAAATAAATAAATAAATAAATATGTTGGTGACTTTACATCTTTACTGTTTACCTATGGAGTTGAAACACACTCTTCTTAGTAAAGTATCTCAAGAATGGAAACACCAAATCAACAACAAAAGTCACAGAGTTACTGCATTCTCTCCCCTGTAGTTGATTTTATGTATAATTGTAAAAGTGTAGTACTGAATATTGGGGAGTAAAGATATGTGTCTTCTGACATATACATTGACGCTATGGGTGCCACGAGAGTTGCAGAGAGAAGCCTCCGCAGTGTCTCTTAACCACACATGCCCGCCTTGTTCTTCACTGCACTGCCCCGTTCCTACCTTGTCTCCATGCACAGACTGCCTCCTGAGTCCTATGCTAGGCAGTACTCAGTACAGGTACTGAGCTTCTACAAAGAGTGTTAGACTCCATGGAGTGATGAAAGAGTAAAGAAAACAAACAGCTGCCCTTTAGTTCTGGAAGTTATGATACTTTCCCCCCATCCTAAGAATTAGGAATCTACAAATATGAGCAGCTCTTTCTGGTCATAATCTCAGTTTGCCTTCCTAGAATGAACTCACTTCACTCGATTCTTGCCGTGAACATTTTCTTTTCTTAAGTCATCAGGAATGAGATTTTCTACTAGATCCACCCTATCACAGCTGCTCTGGATAAATATCTTGGGCAGTTGGTCCAGGACTAAGAATCCTGTAGTTGCCATAGACCCTCTGGGTCTCTTTTCTGGTTAGTCCCTCTGTGTCAGGTAGAGGGGAAACAGAGTCCCTTTTCTGGAATCTCTATAACAGAAGTTGTCATCTATGATGGGAGGTGGTAGAAAGCTGTCATCACTGCTTACTGGAGTAAGCTCAGAACAATGTTTCTTTTAATACATCCATCATCTCCTGAACTAATATTCCTTACAGAGATATCAAAACTTTGAATTTAAAAGTATGATTAGGCTCAGCGCCTGTGTCTCAAGTGGCTAAGGCACCAGCCACATACACCTAAGGTGGCGGGTTCGAATCCCCAGCCCAGACCCGCAAAAACAACAATGATGGCTGCAACCAAAAAATAGCTGGGTGTTGTGGCAGGTGCCTGTGGTCCCAGCTACTTGGGAGGCTGAGGCAGGAGACTCACTTGAGCCCAGGAGTTGAAGGTTGCTGTGAGCTGTGATGCTACAGCACTCTACCCAGGGGATAGCTTGAGGCTCTGTCTCTTAAAAAAAAAAAAAAAAAAAAAG
This sequence comes from Otolemur garnettii, assembly GCF_000181295.1. Lineage (NCBI taxonomy): Eukaryota > Metazoa > Chordata > Mammalia > Primates > Galagidae > Otolemur > Otolemur garnettii. The sequence goes on along the minus strand of NW_003852403.1, from coordinate 3,389,439 downwards.
TATGATTAAAAACATGGTATTACAATAATTTTTTATCAAAGGTTTTCATCAGTATAACTATAATCTCACATATAAATACATGGCTATTTACCATATAATACCTTCTTTTTTCCAAAAGGATTTCTTTCTCTTTTTGAGTAAATTTTTTCCCATTTCATTGTAATCCCTTTTATCTATTAGCCATAATCTCTATTGCATATTTTCAATATTAACCAGGATTGAAGTTGAAAAGTTAGACTGAAAAAAGGGCATGCAACTGTTGTTACGAAAATTGCTTGAATTGAAATTAAGGGGTAATTCTTTAAATTTCATATGTAATAGCATTTTAATTACCACAGAAATTTTAATATTTTTTTCTGATAATTGGCCACTCAAGTGAATTTCAAATTATATTTACAAAATCATGTAGCAAAGATCTATACATGAGTTGGACCTTCTCAGATAATGATCTGGTGCTTTTTAGACTTTAGAATTGCAGACTCAAGTAAATGGCAACTCAATGTACTTTGATTTGGGGGAGTTTTCTGGAAACACTCGTGGAAATTGGTTTTTAATATCTACTTTTCACCATAGGTGTCATGTTCCTTGGAGTCCTCAAAAACTTTGAGGTGGTAGAGAATGGGTTGGTTGTGCTTTGAGAGAGATGTGGGCAGGCATTGCACACAGTGGGCAACAGGGCTCAGCCAGATGGCATTTCATTCATTCATAATATGTACTGAGCTTCTAGAAAGAGTGCTAGACTCCATGGAGTGATGAAAGAGTGAATTAAACAAACAACTACCCTTTGGTTCTGGAATTTATGATACTTCACCCCCACCCTAAGAATTAGGAATCTACAAATATAACCTTTCTTTGTTTCCCAAAGCTTATTGTCCTTAGGTGTTGAATGAAATTCAGTTATACGATTTTATAGGCTAACAAAAAAAAATTAGATAAGATGATATGCCTAGAAGTGGCTGGTATGAAAATATAAGAATTTTAGGAAGTTGATAACATATGAAAAGATGTAGGGGGACATATTTTGAGTCTCAGGAGCAGGAACTGTGGCGCATTCACCCCAACAGTTACTTCCTTTAGTTACATAAACAAACAAAAAAAAGCAGTATTTAATTTTTGAATGAAGAATTCTTCTATCGAATGGTAATTCTTATTAATTTTTTAATCAATAATTGTGAATCATAGTTAAGTCCAGTATTCCAAGATGTTTGCAATGGAAGACTCTGTAAGCTATTTAGGCAAACGCATCTCTGAAGAGCAGTCTAAGCAGAGTGTCACTCCTAAACCTCGGCTGCAGCCTATGCTGATGTTTCATTTGGGGCAGCAGGATGCTGATCCTCAGTTTGCACTGCCTCAGCTTGGGGCAGTTTCTGTGACTGTCTGTTCCTTCTCCTTTGATACAAATAAGCATTCTTACTTAGAGAATAAGAGGAGATTAAGAAATTGAGGCATCCCTGTTCATCAGGGGTGAGCAGCAGAGCTCAGTGGGGGAAGGAGTTGATGCAGGGGAGGGGGGTTCTTTGGCAGATAGGGAGAGAGATGTCACATTTTGTAACACAGCCCTGGGAAGAAAGAAAGGGACTGTGTGCTTTCCTGGAAAAGTGGTTTTGCCTCTTCCCTGATTGATGGCCTGTCTGGTGTGAGGCTGGCCACAGTAATAATGTCATGACCTACTCTCCACAGTAGAAAAAGCTGTCAGTTCTGATGTGATAGAGGTGAGGGAAGATTGGGATTATAGAGCTGAGATGGCCACAGACAGTCCCCTAATTTGGGCTCATGTGGCAGGGTGATTTCATGTAAAATTGACTTTTAGTTTATTTTGCATGTCCTGAAAAGAAAGAAAACAAAAAAAAATTGGCGGGAGTTTTTGAGAAAGCTATCGATTTCTTTTTGTTAACATGATTTTTTACTTTCCACATTTTATTCATGAACACGTATAAATTCTAAAGTCGAATATATATGTAAAGTATATAAATTTTCAAATAAAATTGTATGTTTAACATGGCAGCATAATTTAGTAAAAGAAGTTGGGAGATGTACATTCATAGCCTAACACTTGCACTAAGTAGCTAGGAAAAGGATAAAATGATAATGCCCTTCTCCTTTTAGGACAGATGTTATAGGGTTGAGCACAGCAGTTGCAAAGGGCGTGTACTCACACACTTGTTACTTGTCCCCTATCCCCACTTGGAGATCTAAGGCCTACAGGATGTAGGTTTCGTAGTCTTAGTGACTACCAAGTGTCACTTTCCCCTGAAGACATAGCGATATGCTCTGGAAGCCTGTGGTGAACTCCATTCCCCTGCATTTTGTCCCTTTAACCTTTCTGAAATGTCTATTCTGAGGATTTCATATATTACTTTCTAAATTGAAGCTTCCCTCACATCTATACCCCAAGTCACCGATCCTCCTCTCTGTACTTCTCAGAAACTTTAAAGTCTACCCCAGCTCTTCCTAGTGTGCCTGCCTCTCTGTAATAAACAGACACCTGCATGACAATGTCTCAACATGTGACATCTCATCATCTTGTCATGATCTCATCTGGGAGCAAACAGAACACACAGACCCATTGTTGAGACATGAAGTGATGACATCTCTTTACAGTGATTCTGGTAGCTACTAGAGAATGATGAGCTAGGTGTTAAGGGTCAGCAAATATTCAATACCCAGCTTACCTCTTCATAAATACAGTTCAGTCTCCTCAGTAGAGATGGACTACCTCTTCCTAGAGTGTCACCAGTTTTTAAAAAAGCCATTTGACAGGGATATGGGGGTGGAATTTACAGAATGACAGATTTCAGCTCCGTTACTAACATAAACCATTTATAACTGACACATCTTATAACTGAGTGGGTGGTTTGCTCCACACTTACATGGCATGTAATACCCAGAGTGAGTACCGTGTATCACTAATTCCACTGGGTGCTCTGTGACAACGTGGCTATTTTCATTAAGTTGGGAAATGCTGCCTACTTAACTACCATCCAGAGAGTCTCCACACATATATGATCGGTTGGGGGATTCTTGCAATGGAGAGGCCCATTGAACTCTATGCCAGTAGCATCCTAAATTTGTAAAACACAGATCAGTATTTCCAGGTAACATACTTTTCCCCCAAGCTAATGGAAGAAGAGTTTTAAAACATCACATTTGGGAAAATTCTATGATAAAATCACTTAGCTCAGTTACTCTTAATAAAGGGCTGGTGGGCCAGGCATGGTAGCTCACTCTTGTAATCCTAGCGCTCTGGGAGGCCGTTGCCTGAGCTGACGTGTTCAAGACTAGCCTGAACAAGAGCAAGGCCCTGTCTCCAAAAGTAGCCAGGCATTGTTATGGGTTCCTGTATTTCCAGCTACTAGGGAGGCTGAGGCAAGAGAATCACTTGAGCCCAAGGGTTTGAGCTTGCTGTGAGCTATAATGTAATGGCACTGTACCAAGGCAAAAAAGTGAGACTCTGTCTCAAAAAAGAAAAATAAATAAAGAAGTAAAGGGCTGGAGCTTAAAACCAACATTAATATTGCTTTGCCTCAGGGCTGCATTGTGGTGAGTTTCTGATTGTACCTTGGATGCCAACTTGGTCCATCATACCAAGGTTGTAATCAAACCAAGGACTGCTTTCACTTGCTCTTTCTCAGCCTACCCACCAGGGGGAGCAGTTGGGAGCCCCTCTTTGTCACCATGTGAAGAGGAGGTACATGGAAACTTGGACACTTTAGAATTGTGGGCCTTAAATTTCAGCGAGAATTAGATGAGAGGAATCATTTCAAGACATCTGTTGTACAACATGACAACTATAGTTAATAGCAATATATTGTGCACCTGAAAATTGCTAATGGAGTACATTCTAGATGTTATCTCCATGAAAAGTAATGTATATATGTATATATTTTTTAAATTAAATCATAGCTGTGTACATTAATGCAATCATGGGATACAATGTGCTGGTTTTACACACAATCTGAAATGCTTTCATCAAACTGGTTAACACAGCCTTCACAGCATTTTCTTGGTCATTGTGTTAAGTCATTTATAGTCTACACCTAGTAAATTTCACATGTACCCCTGTAAGATGCACCGTAGGTGTGGTCCCAACAATTACCTCTCTTCACCCATCCTTTCCCATGCTCCCCTTTCCCCTTCTTCTTGGGCTATAATTAGGTTATAGCTTTCATAAGAAAGCTATAAATTGGTTTCGTAGAAAAAATGGAGTACATTGGTTACTTTTTCTTCCATTCTTGAGATACTTTGCTAAGAAGAATATGTTCTAGCTCCATCCATGTAAACATGTAAGAGGTAAAGTCTCCATCTTTCTTTAAGGCTGCATAATATTCCATGGTGTACATATACCACAATTTGTTGATCCATTCATGGGTCGATGGGCATTGCTGGTGGGAATGCAAACTAATATGTTCTTTTTGGAAAGATGTTTGGAAAACACTTAGAGATCTAAAATTAGACCTTCCTTTCAATCCTACAATTCCTCTACTAGGTATATATCCAGAAGACCAAAAATCATATTATAACAAAGATACATATACCAGAATGTTTATTACAGCCCAATTCATAATTCCTAAGTCATAGAAGAGGTAATATATATGTTAATTAGTTTTATTTAGCCATTTCACAGCAAATTCCCATTTTAAAACATCATATTGTACACCATAAATATGTACAATTAACAATTTTTGTCAATTAAAAATAAAAATTAAAAAAAAGTGTGAGCCTTGAATTTCTGGGAACTTTTCAGTATTTTTGGACATTGTAGAATATTCACTTTGTTTCCCAGGTCACCTAGTCTTAAAATCTTACGAACATTTCAGCTCAACAGCAGAACTGCTGGCATGTTTAAACATACTGCCAATCCATGAGAGGATCATTTGATTCAATGTTTGGCATATTTTTCAGACAAAATTTTATTTTTTAATCTCACTTGCCATATGTACAAGCAAACTAGGCCAACCTCACTGTGAAGAAATTTCCTAGTAACCAATGAAGAAATATTAATGATTTGTTCCTTTTTCTCCTAGGAGACAGGGAACAGTTCTCTCCCTGGCCCCTCCCCCACACCACCACCGCCCAGCTTATATCTGGAACTTCATCAATAGACTAGGGGTGAACGAGTAAACAGGTGGTGCTTCTACAGTGCCTGAGGATACTTGAAAACAATGTGTTCTCTTAAGTGGATTAAATAATTCCTCCTTGATGATTTTATAAAAATTAGCTTTTTCTTTTTAGGGAGGATATAAACTTTTGAGTGCAACTGGTGGCTGAGAGCCCAGGTGGCCTCAGCTCAGTCAGGTTCCCGCCATTCACAGATTGTGTGGTTTGGGGAAAGTCGCTTCACCTCTCTGTGCGTCTCCTCTGCTGCTATAAAATGAGCACAACCACGACCTTATAAGTAGCTGTGAGAAAACACTCCAAGCAGTTCCCGACACAGAGTAAGCGCTGATTAATGTTAGCCACTACTGTCTAATCCAAAGGTGGGAGTATTTTAAAACGAATGCAATTTTCATATATAAAGGTTAATTGACCTGTTGAAAAGAAGGGAATTATATATTCCACTACATGCCATAGGGAAAACCAAACTGCTTTTCTTAAATATATGCCTCCTCTCACCCCAGGATCTGTGTAACTCTTGGCACACAGTTTGTTGAGTGAATAAATGAATAAACCATTCATGAATGAATCCTCACCTCACCCCTCTTGAGATTTCCCTGCAGGCCTGAATATCCTCAAGCAGGCTGTTTGCGTTGAGAAATAGCCAGTCATGTTATGTGAAACATTGTGGTTTAGGGTCCATGCACGACTCAAAGAACAAATATAATTGCTTTTCTATCATTTATTCTTCATCGTTTTTCATCGATTCTTCTGTATGAACCAAAGCCTGGAAATGTCTTTAAACCTGTAAGAGTGATTCTGGTGTCAGATTTTTAACAGTGGAAATGTGTGCGTATGTGTGTGCATGAGAAAGAGTGAAACGTAAAGAAGATCTAACTTTTTATTGATATGATCAGTGGTATCAGTTTCCAGCAATAGGTTATTATAAAAATTAATAAATACTTTCCCTTTAAAATCCAAGAAGATAAACACCATCTAGATTGAGAGTATTTCTGAAAATTACAACGGTAATAATCACATGTAACTTTTCTGTTATGTTAAAGGGAAGACGTGTTTCCTTATATACACCTTTAGGGGTGTGAATAATCGATTTTTAAACTCTAGTTTCTGTCTCTGCTACTGGTTATGAATTTACTGTGGTTGGAATATGTTCATATCAGCCGCCTATTTGCCAAACATGTCACTCACTTCTCAGCATGATCTACAGACTCCCAAATCCTGATTTTCCATATTTCCTGTCACATATACAGATGAATCAGCTAAAGTCACGGAAGAATAAAAAAGGCCCATTGTTTATCCCTACCAGCAAAACAGAGAGCAGGCAGCCAGTTCCGAGCCATCTTTGCTCCACCAGAAAGTTCTTATTCAAATAGGCTGAAGCTACTGGAATTCCACCTGCCCAGCCATGTCACTGAACATCTGTGGTCCACTATTTGGGGTGCTCTGCTCCCTGATTTCTATACACTCCCCTCTTCTGACTTCCTCCAGGCACCTTCTCTTATGCAAAAGTTTAGCTTTTTATTCCCTGACTTTTTTCCTCTTACCTTTAGGTCCTGATAGATAATCTCTCTAGAATCCTAAGTGCACACAGTTGTGAAGGTTCCGATTTGCACGAGAACACAAACATGGCCTTGCCAGCTTCTCTGCAAATGTGACTATGTGTATCACACATTCTCTCCCTCCCAGGAGCAAGTCTGTGGGTCATCCGTGGCACTTTTTCTGCCTTTTCCATTATAACACTTAGTAAATAGAACGACCAGAGCTTTTTCTCCGTGGTCTGCCATTGATTTCTGACCTTGAGAACAAGAATCCTGCCTTCACACGCAAGTGTGCTTGGTTCTACCACAGTGCACATCAGCACAGGGCAAGCATCCCAGGTCATGTGAAGGAAAGAATGCTTCTGCTCTTTGGAAACGGCACCACTATCTTTCTCTACATAAGTAGATGTTTCTCCATCAAAATATGCTTTTATCACTGAAAGAAACAGACTATTCACAGGCAAATGGACAGAGGCAGAAACTAGAGTTGAGGTCACCAGGGGTTGGGATGAAGAGCAGAAGGAGAATTGTGACTTAGGGGGACAGAGTTTCTGACTGGGATGATGAAAAATGTTTAGCAATAAAGTGGTAGTGACTGCACGACAACGTGAATATGCTTATACTGGATAAAATGACAAATTTTATGTTTTATATATATTTTTCCACAGTGAAATTTTTCCTCAATGAACAATTTACAAACAGGAAATGCATTGAAATTCTCTCAGGATAACTAAGTGCATATCTTCTAAAAGGAAAACGCTTATTTGTTAAATAGAGAACTCCTCAGAAGGAAGCTCAGCTATTAGTCTTGGAAAAAACACAACTGCAGCAGTGATTTTTTTTTCACTTATTCTCATTTCAGATGAATATGACTGTAATAGAAAATATCATTAAGGAATGCAGTGAATTTAAAACTTGAGTGAGCGAAAAATTGATCAAAAGAAAGCACAATTTAAATAAAGGAGCCTTGAGATTGAATCTTGGGCCCAGCCTGGCACAGTTTATCACTCTGCTGGTCAGGGGACATCATTAGCTGGGGAGACCAGCTGCCGTCCCTGTGCATACGCAGCCGTCCTGGACACATGTGCCATTCTGTGTTTAGAGGATGGTGTACCCAGTTGAATGGTCATGGGAGTTACGGTTCAGGTAGACAGATTTTTTTTTGCCCTGGATCTGCCTCAAATCTTGGGACCTGTGGAAGATTTTTCATATCACTGATGCATGTTTTTTTTCATCCAACAAAAGAAAGACAGAAAGAAAAAGGCCTGCCATCATAGTTTTTTTGTGAAGGTGAAAAGTACCTGGTTCGGGGCTTTCATGCAGGAGTTCTTTGTTTACCCATTCTTAACATGGAAGTTCAAATACGTTTATGTTGAACAAATGGTTATTGTACATAAAATAGCATGGTTCTGAAAATAACATTAGTACCAGATGTTCTCTGGGTAAACAGTTTTCTTTCTCTCCCCCCCCCTTTTTTTTGCTACATTGATACTTTGCTTACTTTGTAATTTTTTGCACTATTAGTCCATCTGAAGTTCCAAACTATAGTTCAGAGATAAAAGGAAATACTGATCTGTGTTCAGAGCACCCGTGTTCCTGGTCATCTGTGAGTTATCTTTCTCAGGCAAACCTAGAGGTTGCAACTGAGACAGGTCCCTTGCCTTGAAGGCCAGTCTTATAAACACTGATTGCTGTGTGTGGAATTTGTTCTAATCTTTTCCTCTTTTTCTATTTCCCTTCCTTCCATGCTGACTTCGGTGTAGCAGACCACTTGGGGATTGAATTCATGGGTAAGACTGAGTCATTTGCTTATTTAATATCCTAGAAAAGCTAAGTTTTATAATGTACAGACTGTTCTCCTTCCCCGTCTGATTGTAATTGAAACGTCTCATTATCAGATGCTATTAGTAGTAAAAAAATGCTTTTGTTGATTTTTCACTAAGTAATGGCTCAAAATGAAAGACTTAACTACCTATTGAGAAGGTAATTTAATGTTAAGTGCGGCTTCTGGAATCATACAGAAGCTGAATTTGGCTCCTAGCTTTGTTTCCTCTAATTCTCCATCTTCTTATCTGTAAAATAAGGATAATAATGGTTTCTGTTTTACTGCACATAGAAATTTGCCTCGCGGGATGTCTGCAACATGCAAAACCTCAATAAATGATAGAAAACAAGGATTTTTAATGTTAGTTTTTGTAATTTTCTTCTCTAGTTGTTTTTCCTTTCCCATGATGACTACTTTGGATATATTTTGGTATCAATCTTAATTTGGAGTGTGGGCCATTAAACACTTCCATTTACAACATTAATGTATTTCTTTCAAAGTACTTGCTGTGAATGGCATGTTTTTTTAAAGCATTACGATGCCTTCCATGGACATTATTTTGCATACTTACCGATAATTGCATTGAAACTGAGACATAATTGTCTGAGCATATAAAATAAAGGAAAACAAGAGCATTCCATAAGGTTCAAAATGCGTCATCGTACAGGACCAGAAAGATATTTAGGAGTTGGTGAGGGAAAGGGAGAATACCTAATTTGGAATCCATCATGCTCTGCTTGTTTGGCTTTTGTTAAACCTCATATTTTCTTTTTTTCTCTTAGACGATGTGGCTATGAATACCTGCTTCATACATGAATATGTTTATTCTGATAAAACTTATACTTGCACCTATATTAATGGATCCTTTTACCCAAACTTATTCAGTAAATGTTTATGAAATTATTATAAGCATAAGTAAAGAAAATGCTAGAGGTAAAATAAGAAGTAGAAATGGACAAAAACCCAGTCCAAACGAGATTACAGCTTAGTGATCTTACAGAGGATGATCAGGTAATTAAACTTAAATTGCAATTTTCTTAAGACGTACTGCAGGCAAGATGCGATTGGCGTGGCAGAAAATATGGGGAAATGTTGATAAGTATTTGGGAAGTAACATTCACAATTACTTGAGAAAGACTGATACTGGAGGTTGAAGAAGGGACATTATCAAGGCTCACTGCAAGGGTTATGATGTGCATAGGTAGGTCCAAGGTGGGTCACTAAAAGAATACTGACAGAGAAAAGAAGTTGGTAGTTGTTGTTTCTGAAAGTGTTGACGGTGAGTTAGAGATAGTGATTACATCTTTATGCTGGAATTGATCTTCCATGTTATTTTATTCATTAGTTCTTATTATCTGGATATTACATCATAGAAAAGGCGGACAGATCAATTCCTAGAAGTTTGGGGTTTTGCTAGATATATGTGAAAAAAAAAAAGTCAGAAAAGCAATGAAACTCAGGCCATTATTCAAATAAAGCACCACCTGAATGTAAGGTGGATGTGAAGAGCGACTGCCTCAATGAAATCAATTCTAGTCACCAGGAGAGGGTTTGGACAAGTTGAGGAAATGGAGAGGAAATTAAAGTCACATGGCAGATGGGTTGATAATGATTTTGAAGATGGAGGAGCTCCCTATAGGAGGTGACAGTTTTCAATGTATTCCTGCAAGAGTGAGTAACCAAATGGAAGTAGAGGAGGAAATAATTTGAGAGGATTGAATTTGGATAGGTTGCCTAAGTGGATATTATAATTAATTCATGAAGATGCTGGGGTCGGGAGAGAGGGAAACATGATTGTTTCGTGCCAAAGTCTCCAATGAATGAGATGGATTATAATTTAAGCCTAGTAGATGACAATGAAGAACATTTATTAGTATAGGTAATGCTAATGCCAACTGCAACAAAAAATGGAGCCCACAGTATTATTATGGTTCAAACACAGTAGCAATTGTTTTCCTGTCACTGTTTTTTTTTTTTTCCTAAGGCAAATACTGTTATTCTGCCCATGGTAAAAATGACAAGCTTTTATTCAAATAGTGAGCCAGGGATCCAGGCTTCTTCCATCTCATGATTTCAATATTCACCAAGGTGTCTCTGTCATCTGCATCCCGCAAGCAAATGCAGAGAGAGAACATAGCAGATGCATCTCCACTTAAGACTTAAGTCCAAAAGGGCTCATGTCACTTTCTGATTGACATTCTATTAGCTAGAGCTAAATTATGTGGTCACATTTTCCTCCAAGACAGGCTGGGATGGGAAAGTTTGCTGAAAGAAAGGAGGAAATGGATTTTTAGTAATATCCACAACAGCATGGGTGGCACAAACTTTACTGAAACAGAATTTTTCATAGGAAACAAGAGAAAGAGTACTTTACAAGCCAGCAGGACATAGCTTGATAAAGGTAGAGGAGAAGTGGGCTTTTCAGGCTAGATCCAGTTTTTGGTTAAAATAGGAGGAAAAAAGAGTCAAAGCAAAGGTTGAGACTGCAGAGGTGGGGTGGCTAGATGTGAATGAGCAATTTCAGCAGGGCGAGTGGGAAGTTTAGTGTGTGGAAGAAGAGTAGAAAGCTGAGTCATGGGCCACAAATTACAGAAAATCATGGGCGGTAGAGTGTGCATTACTCAGAAGGGCATCAAATGTGTACTGTCCTCCTTCACTGAAGTTGGCATGGAGGTATGAGCATCTATAGTCATTTGGAGAAAAATAGGCAGTAGGCTTTGCATCCAGAGAAATTACCTCCACGGGGCTCAGAGAATAGAGGCTCCCTAAGTTATTTAGCACAATGCCCACAGACACAGGAAACGCTGCGTGGTTGATGGTGGGGCTTGGGTAGCTTCAGATCCCACGAGCGATGGGACCATGGTTACAGCGAACTAAAATTGCTACACAAATGTTAATTATCACCATCAAAAGAAATGGACCAATTTCCATCCCATTGTGCTTTGCCTGAGGACCTCCAGTGGTACTGGCGCCTTACAGGGTAGCAATTTGCTATAGAATCAAAATATGTATCAAGAGGTCTGTGTTAGAACTCATTTAAAGGAATGTAGTTACTGAGACGGAAAGAAATTATAGGTTATCATGTAGTTCATCTGTATGAATCTCAAGCCTAAAGTTAGAGTGAGTCTTGCAAAAGTTAGAGTCAAATCATAGCTCTAAAGTCTCTTGGGGAATGAGTTTTCAGTGTGTGACTATTTGACTCCGGCAATAGTGATTGTCTTGGGGGGACGGGCTGGGCAACAACTCAGAGTTAAAGGGGTAGTGGGTAGTGTGCATATAGATAATGACAACGAATAAAGGGTTATTGGAAATGGTGAATAGGTTTATAGATTTATGTGGTGCGTATCGTCTTTTCACTAATTCACCCACATAGGTTGCTCTAACTAAATTTGTAACCTTCTGTTGCTTTGGAAACAAACCATTTCAGATTTAACTGGTGATTGAAAAATCCGTATGTCTAATATTTTCTCAAATTAATTAAATTAATTTAACTTAACTTTTTCCTTAAATCAAGTTAAATTATTTTAACTTCAGATAAAGGCCACCCACCTCAGCCTTTATCTGAAGTTAAAATAATTTCAGATTTAACTGGTGATTGAACAATGCATATGTGTAAATTTTCCTCCATTGAAGGTACTATCATCCCAAGCCATGTGCATCTCTAGGTATAAATGTAGTTGGCAAGCAGAAATGTCGGTGTAGTCTATGTAAATTTAATCATTTTAGTTTATTGGTATGCCTACAGTTGATCAATGCTACTAGTTCTGTTGGTGTATATTTGTCATTTTAATAGAATGTAATGAATTTCTTTAATTATTTAATAGACTTCATTTTTAGAGTAGTTCGCAGCAAAATTACAGAAATTTCTCATATACCCTCTGCCCCAATCATGAACAGCTGCCCCCATCATCAACATCTATAAGAAGGGAACATTTTTCACAATTGGCAAACCTACATTGACACATTATTATTTTCTAACTCCCATAGTTTACCTGATAGTTATACTCTGGCGTTAAATATCCTATAGTCTTGGGAAAATGTATAAGAACATGTATCCACAATTATATTATCATGCAAAGTAGCTTCACTGCCCTAAAAATCCTCTGTGCTCGGCCTGTGCATCCTTTCCTTCTCCAAGGCCTTGCATTGATCATTTTACTGTAGCCATAGTTTTGCCTCTAGACTGTCATGTAGCTGGATTCAAACCATTTCACACTGGCTTCCTTCACATAGTGATTTTTCCATATCTTTTTATGATTTAATAGCCCATTTCTTTTTAGTGCTGAAAAATATCCCATCGTCCAGTTGTTCTACAGCTACAGTTATTTATCTATATGTCTTTTGAATAACATCTTGGTTGTGTCCAATTTCAGTAATTATGATTGTAATTGCATGAACTTACTAAGCTTCAATGTGCAGGATTTTGTGTGGACATTAGTTTTCAACTTTGGAGTAAATACCATAGAGTGTGATTACTGTATTGTATTATAAGAATATGTTAATATTGTAAGAAAGTGGCAAACTGTCTTCTAAGGTGGCTGTGCCATTTTGCATTCCCACCAGCAAGGAATGAAAGTCCTTGTTGCGCCACATGGTCGCCAGCATTTGGCACTGTGAGTGTTCTGGATTTTGACCATTCTAATAGATGTGTACCGGTATCTCATTGTTTCAATTTGCATTTAACATATGACAAATGATATGGAGAATCTTTTCATATGGTTATTTACCATCTGTATATCTTTCTTGGAGAGGTCTCTGTCAAGGTCTTTGACCACTATTAATCAATTTTCTTATTTTCTTTTTGTTGAGGTTATTTTTTTTTTTAATGAGAGCTAACATTCATTTTTTATGTGTACACATATCCAAACACTTATGTAGAATCATCTATATAATCAGGTAATGAATATTTCCATCACCCCCCAAACTCTTCATGGTCAAGGCTAATTTTATAATCCTGCCTTCCTACTCCCTGTGTCTAAGCCTGAGGCAATCACTGATCTGTTCTCAGTCACTGTAGATGAGCTTGCATTTTTCTAGGGTTTAATACAAGTGAAAAATAACAAACTATGTTATTTTATTTCCTGTGACTTTTATTATTATTATTTCAAAATATTGCAGGGATACAAATGCTTTTGGTTACATGGATTGTTTTTGTTATTCTTCAGTCAGGCTTACAAATGCCTGGATTGATTAGATAGTGTTTATAATACCCATTAGGAAGGCATTTGCCACTGCCTGCTTCCTCCCTTCCCCGTGCTGCATTTCCACTGAGTTTTACTTCCCTCTATGCACATGTGTGCTCATCAGTTAGTTTGAATTTAATAGCAAGCACACATGGGGCTTGTTTTTCATTTCTTTAGATACTATACTTATGATAATAATCTCCAACTCCATCCATATGGTTGCAAAAGGGCTTAATCATTCTTCTTCATGGCTGAGTAGTATTCCACAGTATACATATACCATCTTTTCTTAGTCCACTCATGAATTCATGGCTGCTTTGGTTGATTCTGTATCTTTACAAATGTAAATTGTGCTGCAGTAAACATTCAAGTGTAGGTGTCTTTTTTTTTTTTTTTTTTTAGACAGAGTCTTGCTTTAAGCCCTTAGTAGAGTGCTATGGCATCACAGCTCACAGCAACCTCAAACTCTTGGGCTTAAGTGATTCTGTTGGCTCAGCCTCCCAGGTAGCTGGGATGACAGGCCCCTGCCACAACACCCAGCTATTTTTATAGATGAGGTCTCACTCTGGCTGAGGCTGGTCTTCAACCTGTGAGCTCAGGCAATCCACCCACCTCGGCCTCTCAAGTGCTGAGGCATGAGCCACTGTGCCCAGATCAAGTGTAGGTGTCTTTTAGACAAAATCAACTTTGTTCCTTTAGGGTAAATACCAAGTAGCGGGATTTCAGGATCAAATGATAGGTCTACTTTTAGTTCTTTGAGGAATCTTCATACTGTTTTCCATAGAGATTATACCAATTTGCAGTCCCATCAACAGGGTACTAGTGTTCCTTTCCCTCTGTATCCACAGCAGCATCTACTATTTTTGGACTTCTTAATAAAAGCCATTCTAACTGGAGTAAGGTGCTGTGTTATTGTGGTTTTAATTTGCATTTCCCTGATGATTAGTGGTATTGAACATCTTTTCATGTGTGTATTTTTTTTCTATATTACTTTGGGTAGCTTTTATTCATGTCCTTTGCCACTTTTGAGTGGGGCGTCTAATATTTTACTTGCAGATTTGCTCAAGTTCTTTATGGATCTGGTTATTAACCCTGTATTGTATGTGTAGCTTGTGAATGTTTTCTCTCATTCTGTAGGTTGTCTATTTGTTCTGTTGACTATTTCTTTAGCTGTGCAGAAGTTTTTTAATTTAACCAAGTTGCATTTGTTTATTTTTGTTGAGGCTGTGATTGCCATTGGGACTTTAGTAATAAATTCCTTGCCTAGGTGATATCTATATAATATTTTACAATATTTTCTTCTAGAATTCTTATGATTTCGTGCCTTATATTTAAGTCTTATATCCATCTTAAATTAATTTGGGGGAGTGGGAATTCTTCTGCATGTGGCTGTCCCCTTCTCCCAGCACCAGGTATTGAATAGGGCTTCTTTTCCCTGGTGTTAATTGTTATCTGCTTTGTGAAACATCAGTTGGCTGAATGTGGATGGTTTTATATCTGTGTTCTCTGTTCTGTTCCATTGATCCATGTCTCTATGTTTGTACCAATCCATAGCCTTGTAGTATCATTTGAAATCTGGTAATGTGATGCCACCAGATTTATCTTTTTACTTAAGATCGTTTTGGCTATTTGGGCTCTCTTCTGATACCAAGCAAAGCATAGAATTATTTTTTCTAGATCTGTAAAACACAACAGTGCTGTTTTTTTTTTTTATTATTATATCATAGCTGTGTATATTAATGCAATGAGGGGATACAATGTGCTGGTTTTATATACAATTTGAAATGTTTTCATCAAACTAGTTAACATAGCCTTCATGGCATTTTCTTAGTTATTGTGTTAAGACATTTATATTCTACACCTAGTAAATTTCACATGCACCCTTGTAAGATGCACCACAGGTCCCACCAATCACTCTTCCTCCACCCATCCTCCCTCTTCCCCTCCCCTCCCTCTCACCTTTCCCCTTCTTCTTGGGCTTTAATTTAATTTCTTATGAAAACTATAAATTGGTTTCATAGTAAGACTTAGTACATTAGATACTTTTTATTCCACTCTTGAGATACTTTGCTGAGAAGAATATGTTCTAGCTCCATCCATGTAAACATGAAAGAGGTAAAGTCTCCATCTTTCTTTAAGGCTGCCTAATATTCCAAGGTGTACATATACCACAATTTATTGATCCATTCATGGGTCGATGGGCACTTGGGCTTCTTCCATGACTTAGAAATTATGGATTGGGCTATAATAAACATTCTGGTACAAATATATTAGTTTTAATGTGATTTTTGGTCTTCTGGATATATACCTAGTAAAAGAATTGTATGATCAAGTGGCAGGTCTATTCTTAGATCTCTAAGTGCTATTTTGAGGGGGATTGCACTGAATTTGTAAATCATTTTGTGTATTATGGACATTTTAACAATGTTGTTTTGACCAATCAGTGGGCACTAAATGTTTCTCCGTTAGTTTGTATCACCTTCATTATCTTTCCTCAGCATTTTGTGGTTCTCCTTGTACAAATCTTTCACCTTGTTAGTTAAGTCTATACCTAGATATTTTATTTACTTTGTCTATTGTGAATGGTGTGGAGTCTTTGTTTTGACTCTCATCTTGACTGTTGTTGGTAGTCATGCTATTGATTTGTGTACATTGATTTTGTAAACTTAGCCTTTGCTGAATTTATTTATCAAATCCAGGTGTCTATTCCTGGAGTCTTTGGAATTTTGTAGATATACGAACCCATTGTCAGAAAAAGACAGATAGTTTGACCTCCTATTTCCCAATTTCTTTCTTTACATTGCCTGATTGACCTAGCTAGGATTTCAAGGGTTCTGTTGAATAGAAGTGGTGACATTGGGCGCCCTTGTCTTGTTCTAGTTCTTAGTGTGAATGCTTTCAACATTTCCTCATTCAGTGTGAGTTTGGCTGTCATATATGATTTGTCATGTATGACTTTCATAATTTTGAGACGTTGAGGATTTTTATCATGAAAGGGTGCTGGATTTTGTCAAATGCTTTTCCTGCTTCTGTTGAGATGACCATATGGTCTTTGTTTTTGTTTCTGTTTAGCTGGTAAATCAAATGTATTGATTTCTGCATGTTGAAACATCCATGCATCCTTGGAATGAAGCCCCCCTTTGTCATGGTGGATTATTTTTTTGATATGCTATTGAATTTGGTTTGCAAGTATTTTATTGACGAGTTTGGCATCTATGTTCATAAAGGATATTTGTTGTTTTCTATTTTTGTTGTGTCCTCTTCTGGCTTTGTTATCAAGGTGATACTGGCTTCATAGAATGAGTTGGAGAGGATTCCCTCCTTTTCAATGCTATGGAATAATATCTGCAAGAATGGGTTCCAGCTCTTGTTTGTAAGTGTCATAAAATATGGCTGTGTATCCATCTGGTCTGGGGCTTTTATTTCTCAGAAGCTTTTTTATTACTGCCTCAATCTTATTACTCATTATTGGTCTATTCAGCAGTTTTATTTCTTTCTAATTAAATCTTAGGAGGTTGTGTGTTTCCAGGAATTTATCCAATTCCTACACATTTTTGAATTTATGTGCTTAAAGATTTTCATAATATTCATAGATTATATTTTCTATTTCTGTGATAGAAATATATTCTAATATATATATTATATATAATATAACATTATATATATAATGTAAATATATATTATAATATATTTTCTATATCTGTGATAGAATATATTATAATATATTCATAGATTATATTTTCTATTTCTGTGTTGCAATATATTCTTTTTCATTTCTGACTGAGCTTATTTGGGTCCTTTCTCTTCTAATCTTCTAGAAGAATCTTCTCTTCTAGAGATCTACCAAGAGGTCTGTCAATATTTTTTATCTTTTCAAAGAACCACCTTTTTGTTTCATAGATCTTTTCTATTGTTTTTTGTTTTCTATTTTGTTTATTTCTGCTCTGATGTTATTTATTTTGTTCTGATGGCTTTGGGTTTGGTTTGTCCTTCCTTTTCTAGTTCTTTGAGAAGTGTCCTTGGATTGCTGATGGGGGATCATCTTTATGTCTTTTCAATGTAAGAATTTTCGATGTAAGTCTATGAATTTTCTCCTTAGGACTTCTTTTGATGAATCCCATAGATTTTGATTGCTTATGTCCTCTTTATTATTCAGTTTGAGGAGTCTCTTGCTTTCCATCTTAATTTCATTATTGACCCAATTATTGTTCAGCAGTAAGTTAATCTCCCTGACTTTGTTTAGAATTGAGGTTTTTTCTTGGAGCGGATTTCTAGTTTTATTCCACTCTGGTTAGACAAGATACATGGGATGATTTCTATTTCTCTGAATTTGTTGAGACATGTTTTGTGGCCTAGATATAATCAATCTTGGAGAATGTACCATGTGCTGATTTAAAAAAATATATACTCAGTAATCTTGGGATAAAATGTTCTGTAAATGTCTGTTAGGCTCATTTGTTTCAGAATCCCATCTAAGTCCAGGGCTTCTTTATTTTCTGCTTTGATGATTTGTCCAGTTCTGTCAGTGGGTTGTTAAAATTCCCAGCAATTTTGAATCTGCTATTTATATCTTTCCTTAGAATTTGGTTTATTAACATGGGCACTCCTGTGTTGGGTGCATACATATTTAGGATTGCTATGTCTTCTTGTTGGAGTGCTTCCTTTATCATCATATAATGACCATCCTTATGTTTCTTTACTATTCAGTTGACTTAAAGTCAGTTTTATCTGCTATGAGATTGGCCACTCCAGCTTTCTTTTGGTTACCTTTATCACAGAATATGTTTTTCCATCCCTTCACCTGGAATCTATGTCAGTCACTGTGGGTTAGATGTGTTTCCTAGCAATAGAAGATACTTGGGTTGTATATTTTAGCCATTCAGCTAGCCTATATTTGCTTTGTGGGGCATTCAAATCATTCATGTGAATAGATAAAACTGGTAGAATTGATATGTAGGATGCTGCTCTGTTCATCTTGTTGGGTAATACCTTATTGCTTTGTTTTATTTCTTATGTTATTGTTTTATATGAGGTCTTAGCTTTAGGTTATGGTTGGTTTTATTTTCATTTATTTATTTATTTATTTTTTAATTTAATTTAATTTTATTTTTTTGAGACAGAGTCTCACTTTGTCACCTTTGGTAGAGTGCTGTGGCACCATAGCTCACAGCAACCTCAGACTCTTGGGCTCTAGTGATTCTATTACCTCAGGCTCCCAAGAAGCTGCCACAATGCCTGGCTATTTTTAGAGATGAGGTATCACTCTGGCCCAGCCTGGTCTCAAACCTGTGAGCTCAAGCAATACACTTGCCTTGGCCTCCCAGAGTGCTTGGATTACAGGCATGAGCCACCATGCCTGGCCTATGGTTGGTTTTAAAATGGTGGATGTCTATTGTGCTGAACCATGTATAACATGGATCTTAGCATTTTCTACAGAGGAGGTCTGGTCTAGACAATTTCCCTCAGTGTTTCCTTGTCTGGAAAAGTCTTTATTTCTCCATCATATATGAAACTAGTTTTAGAGGATACAAAATTCTAAACTGGCTATTTTTCTGTTTAAAAAGATGAAGATGGAACCCATCTAATCCTTTCTCATAAGGTCTCCATTGAGAAGTCTGTAGTTAGCCTGATGGGTTTTCCTTTGTAAGTTACTTGATGGATTTTGCCTTAAAGTTCATAGGAGTTTTTCTTTTGTGTTGACTTTGGCCAATCTGATGACTATGTATCTTGGTGATTGCCTCTTGATGACTTTCCCAAGTGTTCATTAGGCTTCTCATATCTATATGTCTAAATCTCCAGCAAGACCATGGAAAATTTCCTCAATTATTCCTTCAAATAGGTTTTATAATCCTTGTGTGTGCTTTCCTCTTCACTCCCAGAGATGTCTATGATTTTTGTGTTTGGCTACTTTACATAATCCTATATTTCTTGTAGGCTTTATTCATTCCTCTTAATTTTCTTCTGTTCTTTATTTTTGATAGACTGATTTAATTTGAAAGAGTTTTCTTCCACCTCTAAGATTCTTTCTCATGCCTTGGCTAGTCTATTCTTAAACCTTTCCACTGTGCTTTGTATTTCCTTAAATGACTTTTTTTTTATTTCTAGGAGTTTCATGTATTTCTAATATGTCAGTCTCTTTAGTGAATTTTTCATTCATTTTCTGAATTGTTTTTCTGGTTTCTTTGAGTTGATTTTTCCTTTTCTCTTGAATTTCACTGAGCTTCCTTACAATCTATATTCAGAATATTTTCTCTGTCATTTAAATATTTTCATTTTGGTTTTCATTGCTGGAGAGCTGGTGTGGGGGTGTCTTTTCACTTGGATTTTTTTATACTTCTAGAGTTCTTTTGCTGATTCCTTCTTGTCTAGGGCAGCTGTGATTTCTTATCTTCAGATTTTCTTTTGCTTAGATAGGTCTATTGGGTTTTTATTCACTAAATTTACTTGTTCATTGCTGATATTTAGAAATATTAACCTTGTATACTGCTATACTGTTTTAATTGTTTATTATATAAGTATTTTTATCATTTTCTTCAAATTTGAATTTACTTCTTCAAAATCTGAATACCTTTTATTTCTTTTCCTTGTCTTTTTAAAGTATGATATTAAGTATTATATCACTGAGAAATACAGGATAATAGAAGCAAGTTTTTGTACATATTCTTTATCAAGTTGAGGAAGTTCTCCTCTATTCTTACTTTACTGAAAGTTTTTATCATAATGGGTTTTGGATTTTGTCAAATGCTTTTTCTCAATATCTTGATACAATCATGTATTTTTATTTTTTGTAGCCTGGTAATGTGAGAATTATATTAGTTCATTTTTTAATGTTTAGCCACTGTTGCATAACTGGGATAAATCTCATGTGGTTTTGCTATTTTAATGAGTTATATAATAACTCAGTTCTATTTTAATGAGTTATGTAATCCTTTTTTCCCCCTCAACTTTCGTTATTCTCACTTTGGGTAATATCAATTTTACTTATTCCTGAGGTTTTAACATAAGTCACAAGCTGATGATCTGAAGCACACACGTCTCTTCCCCATTTCTTATACTCCCAATGTCCAGGGCTATATGTGCCCTTATTGTTTAATGGAAAAACCTGAGTACTTCCTATAGCTTAACAAATTTCTGTTTGATAGTAGGGAACTCCAAATTATATGCTTAAAAAATTCAATTATTTAATCAACCCATATTTATCCCTCTTAATATACACCAGATGCATAAGATATTGAAGATGCAAATATATAACTCATATCACCTTATATATAAGAGCTCTGAGACTAGAAAGAGAGAAAGCTACTTGTACTGAGGTGATATAATAAATGTTATAAAAATGCTATATGTAAGATAAAAGTAAGAACCACAAGAAAGGAAAAGAAATGAATTAAATGGACTTATAAAGTTCAAGACATATTTCTAGGAAAGAAGACACTTAAGCTGAGTAGCAGCCCAAGGGGATAAGCTGTATTGAATGATGTTACTGTGCAAATTTGTATTTGCCCCCTCTTTGCCTTTAGATTAGGTCAAGCCTTATTTCAGTCTCTCTGTCTGTGTCTATGAACTCCTTGGGGCCACCACGCTAGGAATGGAGAATGGATATCATCTTCAGTAACAACAATTAACCAGAAACCTTTTCTGAGTTGATTTATTAATTTTAAGTAATAATTATCCTATTGTGTAAGCCGTGCCAAATGTAAAGTCTATAAAACTGTCAACATCTGAAAGGATTTTTTCCTTAATTATATTCATAAATTTTTCTTAATGATGCTTCTGCGATTGGTAACATGGAAATTTCAACAACAAATACTGATCTGAAATACAGAGTCAGTAGCAAAATAAAGTTAACTGACATAATTAGGGCAGGAATTTGAAAGCACAGATAGAAATAGAATTGTGTTTGTGATTTTTTTAAATAAAAGAGTTGATAAAGAACAACAGCCTAAATATACTCCTGAAATTTATGACTTCGTCTCATTCATTCATGCATGCATGAGTTGAAATAGAGAGTTTTAGGGTCAGATATTTGAAATTTCACTTGCAGTATAAATAGATCAGGAGATAGGGTTGACAAACTTCTTTGAAAGCCAAGGCCAAAGTACTCATTGAGTTTTGTGAGAAAGTCAACAAGTCTTTCAGATGAGACAGCTGGTTCAAAGAGTATGTCAGGTTGGCCATTTCTGGAAGACAGAATTATCATGAAGAGAAATTCCTCATCTGAGAGATATCTAGTTCTGTATCAGGTGCTCAATCATGGAACAACATATCTCCTTATCTCCATTTGAGCTATTTGTTAAGTGTTTATTTTTTAAACAATGCCTGGATGTATTTGATGTTCTAGGCATCATAGATGTTTGCATGAAAGCAGGTGCAATGCCATTTGAAAACATATTAGTAAGCCACAGAGAGAGCTGAAGATTATGTGGAAGATCTTTCATGCAAATGTCCTTCATTCTCATCTGGAAAATGAAATGAATATTGTCAGCTGACTGTCTTGTTTTTGATTTGACATTGTTTTTGTGATAGCATAATATATTTATGCTAAGTCTGATTGAGCAAACTTTGGTGTAATGTTTTTGAAAAATCAAAAGATTTACAGAACTAAGGAAGATAAGATTCTTAATTAAAATCTTAAAAAGTAATGCTAAGATAATTTTTTTGCTTTTATAGTTAAAAGAAAAAGGAAAGAAACACTGAATTATCTATATGAAGTAGCCTGGAAATATGTTATACTCAAAGGCTGAGTGCCAGTCAAATTAGATGAAATATATTTATTGGTTTAGAATTGATAACGTTATTACTTCAACTTGAGCAAATACTGATTGTTTCAGGCCCTTTTATAAAATATAACTATTTTTTATTTTAGTGTATTTTAGTTAGCACTGATAATAATCTCCTAAGAAGTTATTAGTTTCAAATTCTATTTAGATGATATTTAAATGAGGAAATTTTCCTTAAAGATTCCCTCATACTATTAGTGAATTGTATTTTCCTTTAAATCTAATGGCTTATATGCTAGTCAAATGAATTCATGTTTCTGTTCTATTTTTTGAATTGGCATTAGAGATGTAAAAGTAAGGATCCTTTTCCCCTCAACTGAAGTCACTGAGGTAGCTTTATTTAGAACAAGAAGGGGAAGTTTCCATTCATTTGAATAGATCATTTTTTTATGGATACATATGTTTATGTGTGGATTTGTGATGGGCTACACTAAAAGAGTGTTTATTTAGTTTTGCTCCTGTGCCCTTGTTAAACTACATGAGAAATCAGCTGTGACAAATCACTCAAGTTCACATTATTGAATGCTTGGCGTATGCCACAAAAGTAATCTATTGAACTCTCAAAAAAATCTATGAGCTAGGTACTATTTATATCTTTATCATATAAATGACAAAGACTGAGGTTTATTTAGCTGAAACATCTTTCCCAAAGAGTCAGAAAGTGGCAGGTGCATGATTTGAACTGAAGTCTATCTTCCTCCAGAACCCTTGAATTCTTTAGGTGACTGATAGTTGGGCATGACACACACAAGGGTTCCATGACAAAGAAGCAATGTTGACAATGGCAATGCAGCTCCGTAATGGGACCTTAGTTTTGAAAATTTTTTTGGAGTCCATAGGTTTCAGAAGAATCTTGGCTACATCCAAGCTACAAGAAAATGGAATGTGAACCAGTTGTGTGTTTCTAGTTGTACATTCAGAATTCTAAATGCCACTTGTACAAAAAGGCTCACATTGGCCAGTTGTCAGATTCTGTCATGTGGTATCATCAACTGAAGTTGTTTTGGACGTGAGTTTCTTGGTGAATCCAGAGTGTGTTGAGTGAAGTCAATTGATTGGAGGGCCATGGGTGTAGAATGGCCTTGCATATCTCTCTCTTCTGATCAGAAGACATTTGCCAAGTGGAAAAGTGAGTTGAATCATCTCCCTAGTCACTTCTTAAGATTCTGTTTAAGAACTACTTAGACAATGTTGTTTTCTCACTTATTTTTCCCTTTAGTAATATGACTTCTACCTCTATCTTTACGCTAGGATTTTTGTTCTGTTTGGTTTAATATAGGGCTTAGTACAAGTGCTCTTAATCAAAAGCTCCTCCAAGTTGTACTTTTTCTTTGAAAAAGGAGCTATCTTTATTTGATATGCATGTTCCCAAGACTCTCTAGTCACAAATACCCATAAGGATAATATTTTACCTTAATTAATATGATGAGTCATTAGCACATACTAACTAGTACAGTTGCTTCTAGGGGGTAGAAGCAAAAGTCTTTTACACAGTCATGACCATTAAGCCAAATAAATTAAATTCTGAGACAAATTTCAGATAAGATTAAAAGCTTTCAGTGATCTTTTTCAGAAAACATTGTGATAGAGAGATTTATTGAAAAATATTCAAGTATACTAATTACAATTCCAACAAAGAAAAAAGGTAGGATTTCTGTAAGTACATTAGTGGACAAAATTCCAAAATCAGTTAATAAAGTTTAATTAGTAGATAATGAAGAAAGGATTTGCTTTGAACTATTGTAAAAAAGCAATGTTGTTCACTGAAAACTAATAGAGAGCCAATACATCTTTGCCAGACTGGTGTTATGATATTTTTCATAAAGCTATTAAAGCTTTTCATAAAGCTACATTGGGAGTTTTTATGCAGGTAAACGATACATGTATTTCAGCAAAACCTGGGACAGAATCTAATGAATTTCTTATGTAATATGGTAAAATATGGGTTATATAGTAAGTATACAGTGATAGGTAGATTTGGGGAAAATAAATTCTATTTTAAAGATCAAATCAGCCATAAGTGGAGCTTCTGCTTTCCTCTAGGTGACATTTTTATCAATAAGGACATAACTTGAACATTCATGCATTTATCAAATTTTTTGAAAGGCATGATTGCTTCCTTATTAGATGGAGAGAATTAAGATCTAACTAGAAAACAAAGGACTGGATATCAGTATTGTCATCAGACTCAAGAGAATCTGAGATCTGAATCAGTAGCAAGTTGATTATCTATATATGCCAAAGATCTGAAACGTACATGGCATTTTTTCATGTGTTTGTTGGCCATTTGTCTGTCATCTTCAGAGACATTTCTGTTCAAGTCTCTTGCCCACTTAGAAATGGAGTTGTTTGCTCTTTTCTTGTTGACTAATTTGAGTTCTCTGTACATTCTAGTTATGAGGCCTTTGTCAGGTTCATAACATGCAAAAATCTTCTCCCATTCCAAAGGTAGGCTCTTTACTTTGATTGTGATACCTTAGCTGTGCAGAAGCTTTAGCTTGATCAAATCCTGCTTATTTATTTTTGGTGTTGCTGCAACTGCTGTGGGCAAGAGGTGTAAAATATCTGCCTCATAAAATATTTTCTTACACCAATATCTTGAAGCATATTCCCTGCACCCTTTTCTAGAATTTTTATTGTTTTAACTCTTATATTTAAATTTTTTATCCAGGGAGAATCAACTTTTCTCAATGGTAAGAGGTGTGGGTCCAGTTTCGGTCTTCTACATGTGGCTCATCAGAGAGATACAGATCAAAACCACTCTGAGATATCACCTAACTCCAGTGAGATTAGCTCACATCACAAAGTCCCAAATCTGAAGATGTTGGGGATGTGACAAGAAGGGAACACTTCTACACTGCTTGTGGGATTGCAAAGTAATACATCCTTTATGGAAAGAAGTATGGAGAATTCTCTGTATGAATCACATTCATCTTAGTAAAGTATCTCAGGAGTGGAAAAAAATATCCAGTGTAGTCAGTAGTAATATGAAACCAACATAGAAACAATTACACACACACACCCCTGGAAACAATAAAACACAAATACAGTGTAGCAAGAGGGCAGGGTGAGGAGGGAGGTGCAGGAGGAGAAGGGGATTGGCAAGAGGAGGGAGGGCCATTGGCGGGATCTCATCTAATGCGGGCAAGGGCATTCAGCACGCCCCCTCAGTGAAGGGCTCTTCTACAACTCGAAAATTGCCTTGGAAGTGAGAACAATGTAATCTAAAAATTTGCACCTTCATATTAATCTGAAGTTAAAAAGTAATAAAAAAGGAAACATACATGGCTACAAAGATCTGGAATATGCTAAATTGTTAATGGGAGAAAAAAGAACAGCAGTGATGTTCAGATTGTCTTTTAAAAGTAATTCATTTATAAAACATGAGTGGTCTTTTGTATCCAGTTCTCCCTGATAATTGATTTAGGAGGCAGGGTGAATCTGTGGAATAAGATGGGAAAAAAGAAAAGGAACAAGGGGTGGAAATTCTAAAGATGCAGTAAAGATAGCCTGGCGTTGTGGTGTCCCAGCTTCTTGGGAGGCTGAGGCAAGGGAATCATTGAGCCCAAGAGTTTGAGGTTGCTGTGAGCTGAGATACCACAGGGCGACAGCTTGAGACTATCTCAAAAAAAAAAAAAAAAGAAAGAAAGAAAGAAAGAAAAGAAAAAGAAAAAGAAAAAGAAAGATGCAGCAAAGAAAACAGTGAAAATGATAGTGGCTCTTCTCAATAATGTGTGGAGCCTCCATGAGAGGTCAGGACTAGCTCCGGGCCAGAGATGCACTTAGTCAAATGAAATAAACTCCTGAGAAGTTCGTAGTTCATTGCATGGGGTAGACTTGTAAATTAATTATTGGAAATTCTTGCAAAACAGTTTAATTGAAGTTCTGTTTTGTTTTACAAAAGACCAGATCAGGGTTTCTCACCATACATAGGGTATTAACACATTAACTACCATGTGGGTTGTAGTTTTGAGCTGGAGGCCTTGTGAAGCAAATGTAACTCACACACCTCTTGACTTATATTGACCTACTAGAACCTCATGGTTGTAATGCATGTTTCACAGGCATGGGCATGAATTCGCATCTGTGTGGGAAGCACTAAGCCCTGTGCCTCTAGTGCACAATTTCTCAAAGCCTTTGGTATACACACATCTCTCCATTTGTGAATTTTGGAGAAAGGCGATCAGAGGCAATACTTCTTAATTATTTGTCCAAAGATGCGAGTTTGGTGGAGAGGATGTAGGTAAATCCTGTGATAAAGGAAGAGAAGAAGGAGAGTCTACCTTTCATCAGAATGCTTGGGGGCACCTTTTTGTGTAAGAATTAAAAAAAAAAATCCTACAGTCAGAAGATGGGGAAAGAACAGGTGAGGAAGGGGGAAAAGGAAGAAGAAAGGGAAATAAGAAATGGAAAAGCACAGGGCTTTGTGGAATGACAAGGAGTCCCAAGTAATTGGATAAACACGATGCACTTGAAGGAGAATGGCAGGGGAAGTGGCTGGTCAAGGGGTCGGAGCAGATTGCGGAGACCCGTCTGCCCTTTGAAAGAAGTATAAAATTACCTTGTTGTGGAAGAAAACCTTGTGTGGTTTCCTGCAGGGATCAGATTTCCCTTAAACAGCTTGCTCTGTCAGTTGCTCCGTGGAGTTTGCCTGACGGTACTGAGTGCAGAGTCCCCAGGAATGGGACAAACCTAGGAATTGTAATTCAAATATTCACCACCTGAGCAACGCTGTGAGCATTAAAAAGATGAATTTGCATATAGCCTGTGTCGGGTGCATAGAAAGCAGCAAGGGCCAAATGCCTGGGGAGGGAGTGGGATGAGTTGCAATGAGAAGAGTCACTCACAGGCTGGACCTGGAACTGGTCTTTGAGGGACAGAGGAGCATTTGTTGGCCGAGGTGGAAAATATCCTCAGGAAGATGTTAGAGTAAAAAGGAGCAGGGTGAACCAATGGGTTTAGAGATACCGGCTCCCCTCAGCAAAGGGAGTGCATCATAATCTCAATTACAAATAACTGTGTATTTAAAATGTAAATAAAATCATGTCATTCCCCTGCTTAAAATTTGCTAGTGGATTTAGGATAAAATTCAGATGTGTGTGCATTATAAACCGCCATAGCATGTCTTCTATAAGGTGGCTTTGCCTACTTCCCTGACTGCTTCTGCCACACCATCTTTCCCTTGTCTCTCTATCTGCCTCAGGACGTTTGCACGAGCACTAGCTAATCTTATTTACCTGCACAAGGTCCATTCCTTCTTGTGATAAACACCCCATTAAAATATACCTCCTAAGAGACTTTACCTACCCACCGGATTTTATGTCCTTTTCATCCATATTTTCCTCCTTTGTTTTCTCCATTGTATTTATTAATGATTTATTAAATAAATTAATCATTTATTAATGATTTATTCTTCACTTTTTCTTACCCATTTTCTCAGGAGAAAATAAGTTAGTTCTGTGACAGCAGAACTTGCTCACTTTGCATCTCCAGACCAAAGCTTAGCATAAGGATTCAATCGCTATTTCCCGAAATAAGGCCTTTAAAATAAATTTAAACATCTTTCTTAAATATTAAACTGACTTAAATGATTAAAGAGAAAAAGTGTAAGCAAATCACCAATGAAAGACTGGGCCATGCATCTTACATCTGGATGCATTTTCTTTTTTTTTTTTTTTTTTTGAGACAAGAGTCTCACTTTGTCACCCTCACTAGAGTGCTGCGGTGTCACAGCTCATGGCAACCTCAAACTTTTGGGCCCAAGTGATTCTCTTCCCTCAGCCTCCCAAATAACTGGCACTACAGGTGTCTGCCACAATACTGGGCTACTTTTAGAAATGGTGGTTTTTCTCTAGCTCAGGTTGCACTTGAACTCCTGAGCTCAAGCAATCCACCCACCTCGGCCTCCCAGAGTGCTAGGATTACAGGCATGAGCCACCACACCCAGCTAGATTAATTTTCAATCCCTAATATTATTTCTGGAGATTTCCTCTTCTTAAACAGCAGCACAAAACCAAATGCTATAATGCTGAAAGATTTGTAGCTTCCACTTCACTTAGAAGTACTTGAATATTTCCAATAGGATCGGGCTCAGATGAAGAAAGATGATAAACTTTGCTTATCCAGTGAGGTTATGTCTTTGTTGTATTCACATTTCTCAGAAGAAGTTTATCCACTTTACTTATTTATTTAGTTAGTTAATTAGTTATTTGCATGAGTCTTGAAGTACAAGACTTCACTGCACTGAAAGTATACTGCATACAGGCTCCTCTGACTGATGGAGCTTACAAGTACTCGATTGTAAAGACGAGCAGAGGTCAGAGAATTAATGTTCACAAGCACTATGACATGCAGGCATGGTAGATGAATTCACAGGAGTTGTCTCATTTTACCTTTTGAGGTCATCAGGAATCTTAGCTGTATAATGTAGAAAATCACCCTCATTTGAGTGGCTGGATTCTTCATTGGGGAAAAATTGATCCTGGCATTCATTTTGTGTCCTGTGGGGCTAACCAAACTAGGGGAGGTAGTCGATCTGTATTCAAGAGAGTTATCCGTGTTTGAACCATGCATTAGTGAGGCTGCCATTGATGGGGAAGGAAGGGGGGGGGCAGGGCACAGAAAATGAGTCTTTTAAAAAAGTCTAGGAAGGTCATTTTTTTTTTCATTGTACCCATGAAGGCATGAGGCCAATGAAAGTAAAAGAAATATGTCCAATTGATCAATAGTAAAGATGAATTATAATTTGCATCAAAGTATTTCAAAGTCCAAGCTCTGTTGATATGTTTTCTCCAAATACGGTGATACTCCCTGGCCTTACTCTGTGCTAGGCCCCAAGCATATCAGGCCAGGGATGTAAATCCAGTCAACCAGGGCTCGGCTGTTGAAGGTACATTGTGGGTAGATTTGCCAGATTTAGCAAATAAAAATTTGAGAAACCCAGCTAAATTTGATATACAACAAATAATTCTTTGGGATAGATATGTTTCCTGTATTGCATGGGGTGTATCTCTACAAAATCTTATTTGTTTTTGCATAAAATTCAAATTAACTTATTTTTGGTTAGTTTATCTGTCAGCCACAGCTGTAGGGCCATGAGCACAGTAAGGGGGGGCCCCCAAACCCATTTCTGTCTCTCAATCCAGTCCCCATGAAGCTTGAGTTAATAGGGGGAGCACCAATGGAGAAGCAGACGATACGGAGCCCAGTAGAAGTTCTGTGGTAAGAGTGAGTGGCGAGCCCCCCGGGGCAGCTCTGCTTGTTACATTAGGAATCAGGCAAAAATAATACTAAGCTGTTCCCAAATTATCTCGGCAGCTACAATTGTTTAACAAGGCAAATGTAGCCCCTAAGATCATTGGTTCTAGAGATTGTAGGCCTGCTGTCAGAGCAATTGATGAAGTATATTAAAACCAAGTTCCTGTTGTGAGTGAAACAGATTAACGCCCCAGACATGGATGCTTCCAAAAACAAACGGTAGCATGCTAACTTAGTTAATCAGCTTTTGAGGAAGAAAGCAGCATTTGACCTGTGAGAAGATGCAGTTGAAGGCTGTATTAATGAAGTAATAACAGCTGTGTGTTTATCTGTTCCCTACCCATTCATTTTCCCATTACACTCAGGCTGCTAACTTCAGTCACAAACGTGTTTGGTTTTTGTTTTTTGTTTTTTTTAAATAAGAATAAGCGGCCTTTTGTTCCTACCACACGAACATCAAGGTATCTGTTTTTCTAGAGTTGTCCCATAGAATCACAGTAGTGATCCAATGATTCTAGTATTCTGTTGCTACAAGAAAAAGGTACATAATGGGATTCGAGCAATGTGATGTTCGCCAAATCATCACTTCATCTCCTAGATGCTGTGAGACGTGGGCTATTTGCCTTGTATCTATCATCTATCTCGCTATCTATCTATCCATCCCAATATCTACCTCTTCTCCAGCTTTATTATTTATAAATAGTGATGACATAACACACTACGTATGCACTTTTTGGCATATGTTAGGGCACTCAAACTGTGTCTTTACGTTGTTCATTTCTGAATGAGTTACACAGTATTTGTCTGGTTTGTGTACTGGTCGTGTGTGTGTGAGTCCAGAAACCCTCACGGGTAGCGTGAAACTTGACAATCCCCTCCAGTGCCTTCCTGTGGCCTGTCCCTCAGTGGTCCCTCCGTCCATTGCTTTCTGGGAATGCTGGCCAAGGAGATACAGGTGAGAGTGCAGAGTGGGTGGATGTCCCTCTCCTGGACTCTACATGGGACCTGCCAACCTTAGTTCTGGAAGTTAGTCTTCTGCACAGATAGAATAGGTTCTGTGGGTGTGGTATTATTTCTAGAGTCATCGATGCTCTGTTGTCTAAAAAAAAAAATCCTACTTTATTTCCTGTTTCTTTTGTCACATTTCACTAGGGGAGCTTTTTCAAGCCCGGAACAGCACCAAATACCACCAGTTTTTAGGCCCATCCTGCCCCACCCTCTGGCTAGCTTTACATTCTCTGCTTATGCCATTCTCAACCAGGTAGAATTGCATTCTCTTCTTTTAACACAACATAATCTTGCAAGCCTGTCTTTTCCGTATGCGATTTTGGTGTGCCAGGACACGAAGAACCTCCACCTTTTCCTAACACATCCTCACGGTGCGTCTGCGTCCTGAAGTATTATTTCTGCCTACTTCTCATCACGTAACCACGGGAGTTTATGCCTTCTACCCTGATTTTGCTTGACTGGAGTGTCATTGTGATTTCCGTCTCTCTTTCCTCCAAATAGTGTGAAAGACAATAAGGCCATTACGACATCTTTACAAAAACAGCCCAAATTTCAGATCTAATCATCAAAATTAAGTCCAGCAGAGGATAAGGCTTTTCATGTGTTGATCTTTAAGCTCAGGAACTCCAATAGAGTTCCCCATGAGCTGTGGATCTGTGAACAAATAAGGCAGTTATCTGGATGCCATACACCCAATGTGCAAAGTTAGACAAAAAGGGATGGGGGAGGGGAATTAAAGTCTACAGAAATTTTGTCACCTAACAGGACAGTGAGATTGGATCCTTGGGGGCATGTTTTAGACTATAATTATCCTACAGTTTTAATAGAGAAAAACATAAATATGAACTCACCTGATGATTTTATTATCTATTTTAGGTTACATAATTTTTTTTTTTGGAGATAGAGTCTCACTATGTCACCCTCTCTGTAGAGTGCTGTGGCATCACAGCTCACAGCAACCTCAAACTCTTGGGCTTAAGTGATCCTCTTGCTTGCCTCCCAAGTAGCTAGGACTACAGGCACCTGCCACAATGCCTGGCTATTTTTTTGTTGCAATTGTCATTGTTGTTTAGCTGGCCCAAGCTGGGTTCGAACTGGTCAGCCCAGGTATATGCAGCCGGTGTCCTACCCACTGAGCTACTGGTGCCGCCCAGGTCACATAAAATTATTAAGGTGTTTGTTTATTTTTGTTTATAATTTTTTTGAGTGTGTTACTTCTCAAGGATGAAGTCCAGGCTTCCTCTTGCCTGCACCAGTAGAAATTTGTTTCTCTCCTGCCCCCTTTCTCATGAAGTCTTTTGCTGATTTTTTTTTTATTTTGCATTATAAAATGCATCTCCCCATTTAGCCTTTCCTCAGCGTCAGAACATGATGGTCTTCCCCCCTTTCTTGACACACAGTGAGTTTTCTCACACAGCCTTGACAAAAGGATGCCAAATCATTATGTTCTTGTAGCTGAACCAGGACTATTAAAGGTGCTGTCCTTGGCAAGTGTGAGGTCTGTAGTGTGTCTCTCCTGAGCTAGGATGAGTCCATGGTTGCAGGGAGAGATTACATATTACACCTCAAATCTTAGGAGGCTGACATCACTGCCAAATTAGCATTGTTGAAAAACCAATAATATATAAGTAATATTAGTCATTCCATATGTTATGAATGCATTGCAATTCCTGTTGGCTTATAAAGTACTTGAATTTGGAAAACATGTGGGAATGACATGATTACACCAAATAAGAATTGTATCACATGTCAGTATAGATCTTCAAAAATATTTTAAAATAAAATATAAGCCAACTGCAGTGAGTTACTGTGACTCTCAATCTTTGAAGAAATTATAGGGCATCTTTTAGGGAAATTTTACAGGGTGTCACTTGGCAATGAATCCCCTTTTAGTCTCTGAAAACGGTTAAGATCTGGTTCAGTTTGAGATTCTATCACGTACAAGTGCTAACTCATATGTCTGAATATCTACTGTTGAAAATGCTATCAAGGCTTCTCTATTCTTCTGCATTTTTCTACCATAGATGTTTTTATAAAATAAAGATGATTTCATTTCCGTGGTTTCAACATGGTTTCATGGAAGAGTGGATTTTGTTTTCCCCTATTACCTGTCCTCTTTTCATATGCCCTCAATTTCCCTACCTCATTTATCTTTAAAAAAAAAATGCGTTTTCTTTATTTTCTTTCCTTTCTTGGAGCTCAACTCTCCCCAGCAGTACCTTTCATATATATGAGTTTGAAAGTCCTTTAATAGAAAGAGGGATATAATTTTGGTAATTCTGAGCCTTTTTTAAAATTCAAACCGGATCAATATGTCTTAAAGCTTTTCGACTAAATCAAAATTGCTTTAAATGCATCTTTTACCTATCCCACTGACTACTAAATTAATGGAATAAGGGAACCAACACACTTGGGGGGCACGCATTTAGTATTGTCAGTATCATTGCTTTGTTTAGAATACTTCCATGAATAGTTACAGGATCATAGCACATCGTGGCTGAAAGTAATCTCTGAGGCCTTTTTGTCTGGAACCCAGAGTCCTGTATTTACTGTGAACTAAGGCCCAGCGATGCTAACAGACTCACCTACATTTACTTGATCGGAGACAAAGCCAGGGGTTCATTAACAACCATTTATTGGTTGTTTGCTACTAGAATGCAGTCTTCTGATTTCACCTTTACTGCTTCTGTTTTGAAATGGCAACCAGTCCGGATCCTCCAATCTTATAGCCCGGTGTATTTGCACCTCGACAGGGAGAAGATAAATACTGGGAGATGTATTCCCTCTTCCGTAAGGATTCTGTACAATCAGCTCTAAGCCTTGATGACACCCTTCTAAACTTATGCTAATTAACAAAGATGTTTTTAGCACAAAAGCAGTCTTTACCCTTCAGAAATGTCTCAGAAAGGTCTCCTGCAGACATTGTTTTGATCTGACTAACAGTGCAGTCTAGCAAGAGTGAGTGGGTCCTACCCCGGGATGTTTTTATTGCTTTGCTTTCAGTCCTACCAAACTGCATTCACCTGTGTGCCCCCCATGCCCAGTTTGCAGATTAAGGTATAGATGATTCTTGTTAAATGTTGCTGAAAGATTGGATTTCCCTAAGTAACTTTTAATGACTTCACACACACAAATATTGGGTCCCATAACACTGGAAGTGTTATTCTACTCTTACCTAGATGACATTTAAAATCCCTTCACATTGAAAAACAAAACTAAATGAAAAGTATGGTTGAAAGAGTTTATGGCAAATAGAGAGAATTTGGCTCAGAATTATGTTTTCCAATCCCCGCTGCACAGAGCAAATTGTTAGAATCAGCATTTATAATGGAGCTTCAACGAAAGGCTTTGCTTTCCAGTTTTCTCCGAGGTAATTAGAAAAATGTGCATGAAAGCATGACACGTATAAATCACAGGTATATTCATCGGAAGGTATTTTGTGTAGTTTATATTTATAGCTCATTTCGCAAAGCCAAATTTACTGTATTGAAACAGACAATTAAAGAAAGGTAAAGGGACTAGGATTTTCCCAGCAACTGCAATATGCTGAGTGCATTGCCAAGCAGTAAACAAACGCTATCTCAGTTAATCTGCTCGAAGGTAAATATTGCCAGCATTTCACAAATGAGGAAACTGGACTATGTGAAAAAAAAACTGAACTTGGGGCAGGGCGAAATCAATAAATATATTTTTTCTTTGTTAACCATGCACAGGTCTAATCAAAGTTAACCACCAGTTAAATCAAGATTATTTGTAGTGCAGACAGAAGTTGAACCCAGTTCTCCTGGCTGGCACTTGAATGACTTTTATAAAGGTAATTTGTATTATTGAGTTATTTTGAACAGGACACATTTTACTGATATTTAGATTGCAGTATGATTTACAGTGGTGAATTCACAGATTTTTTTTTTTTAATAGATCACATCATAGCATCATTGTTCATCAAACCAAGGCCATAAATGAGAGCTCCCCTTTAATTTTCCTTGGCTAAATGGAGCCAAATGACTAGAAATTGTGGCAAAGCATACACTGGTTCAATAAAATTGCACTTAGAGACAGATCCAGTTCTATACTCTAACATAGTATTTTTTAAAGTGTGTTCCCTAATGATTTTAAGAGGTCATTTATATTTATCTCTCTCTATATATACTTGTACATACTCACAGTTGATACAAAAATTACAAATAAATGGTTACATGAGTATATAATGGGATTCCATGTTCAAACACATTGAGGGAATCTTAGGCTAAAAAAATTAAACGTTCTTTTTAAATTATGTAAGTTCACATATCCATTAATATGAGAATGGGCTTTGTGAAACTCCAAGGGGGAAATGGAATTTGCAAAGTCCCTAAACCTTTTTTATCCCCCAAATCTCTTTTACAAGAAACAGCTGTTAAATCTTGAAGTGTAAGTCGGCAGCATGACACATCTTGGGAAATGTTTATTCATTTGCTAACTTATCAACGAGGCAGGACCACTTGCTATAGACCAATCAGTGTATGGGTGTTGAGGGTGCAAAATGATTACAATTGATGGAGACTTCTGCCCTCGTGTGGCTAATGTCTTTCAGGGGAGATAATGTAAATAAGACAAATAAGTGAGATATGTATGACTGACTTTTTTGAGTGTTAGGAAGGCATAGAGGAGAAAAGAAAAGGCTAGAAAGGCAGGACAGGAAGTTGATTTTTTAGGTAGAGAGCCAGGGAAGGCATCACTGAGAAAGTTGTATTTGAGTAAAGATTGAAATAAGGAGCAAGCTCAGTAGATACTTGATGGGGGAAGGTTTTCAGGCACAGAAAAGCCTAAATTTGAGAACAAGGCATCTGTTGTGGGGAAGCAGAATATACAAGCAGAAGCGTTACAGAGGATGTGAGGTTTGAGAAGTTACAGGGACTTGGATCAGATATGCCCTTGTAGGTTATAGTAAGGAAGTTGGTTATGTTTGAAACGGGAGCCATGGGATGGTTCTGAACAATGGAATGACAAAGTTTGTCTTACTGCTGATTTTTTTGAGAAAAGCTGGTCAAGAGGAAGACTTATAAAGATGAGGAAGGAGGCTATGGCTGGATCCAGAGCAGGTGCAGTGGTTACCTGAACAAAGAATTCAGCACTAGAGTAGGTGAACTCTACCCAGCCAGATTGCATCGGTGTTGAATTCTGTAATTCAATACTGTAAGTGAATGCAAACTCGGGGGAGTTTGCCTGATTGTTGAAAGATCAGATATTTGGGTTTGAGAGAGAACAATCCAGGAAAAGTCCAGGATTTGGAGTCAATAGTTGGACGCATGGTTGCCATGCATTAAGATGGGAAGGCCTGGGAGGGGGAGGGGAGGAGAGGGTAGAGGCGAGGTGGAGGGAGGGTAATTGGTGAGACCACACCTATGGTGCATCTTACAAGGGTACCTATGAAATTTACTAAGTGTAGAATATAAATGTCTTAACGCAATAACTAAGAAAATGCCATGAAGGCTATGTTAACCAGTTTGATGAAAATATTTCAAATTATATATAAAACCAGCACATTGTACCCCATGATTTCATTAATGTACACAGCTATGATTTAATTTAAAAAAAAATGGGAAAACCTTTAGAGAGAGAGATTTGGGTAAGGAAGTTTTGCTACTAGGATCTCATTTTGAGATAAACTAATAGCAAGATACTTTTTAGGAATTCAGGCACCAAGGTTGATCTGTCAGAGGGAATAGTAAAGAAAGCAGTAAATGTCACTCAGTGGCAAATGTTTTATGTAGATCCAGCACAGGAGAATCCAAAGATAGGATGGTATTCTTAGAGCTAAGTGGTTAATCCTGCCTAGTTCACAGCATTCTCCATGTGAACTAAAATTCTTCAAACTAAACAAGTGCTTCCATGCTGCTGGCAGAAACAAACAAACGAATACATAAATCAACAAACAAATAAATGGGCAAAATCACTTTTCTCAACCCTAACTGGTTCTTACTCATTGCTTTTCCTGGGGTTGAAGGTGGAGTTATCCATAAAACAGCAGTGGTGGTTATTGGGTACCATGTGATAAAGCTCCACTTGCTCTGAAGGAATCTCCGTAAGTAACAGTGGCTCCCGAGATACCCACTGATGAGCAGCACTCTACCTGCAGCATCTTCAGTTAAACCTCTTCGTGGACTTGTTCCTGGTCTATAGATCTTCTGTTTTGACAAACATAGCTTGTGGCGTCCTTCTGCCAGGCTGAAGGACTTCTATTCAGAGGCTGGCGACAGCTGGTCAGGGAAGCCAATACCATAAGTGAATTTAATAGACTCCACTCTCACGCTATGTGGGTTGCTATGGGAACCTTATTAGAAAATATGGGGACTACAGATGATCTGCCTTCTAAGCAGGTTTTTTGTTTGTTTGTTTTGTTTTCTCTTCCTAAACGACTTCATCGTCTTTTATGCATAGTAAAAAAAGAAGTTGATTTCTGTTTCAAATTGTGAACATATAGAGAAAAGCATATAAAATATAAACGTGTTGCCTAAATAGTTATTATAAAACATAAACAACCTACATCAAGGAAAAGCAGAGTGTTAGCTATTTGGAAGGCATGCAGGTGTCCTTTCCTGATCACAGTGCTCCATCATCTCAAAGACAAAACCAAACAAAAGCAACGAGTACTTTCTTAGGGTGATTCACCTTCTTGTTTGGGTTTAGCATTTTGTCACCAGAACACATTTGTTTATTAATAAGTTGGACTGATTTGTTGTATGTTACATACACCTATATGAATGTTCCTTCATCATATTCCTATCTTACCTGACCTAGTTGACCTACCGTTCCAGGGCATTTGGTTTCTTTCTAGTTTTAGGATATTAGCAACACATCTCCCTTCCACATTTCAGGAGCCCCCTGTATGTAGGTCTGCACTTATTTCTGTTTTGTACAGTTGGGCCGTTAGATATGCTTCTCTTCAAATTTAATAAATGATGCACACCTTTTTGTGTGTTGTGGTTTTGACATTTGGCTATTTGTTTTACAAAGTGGTTGAACTGATTTACATACCACCCTGAATTTTGGCACTTCATTTATATTTTTTTTTACTACAAGCATGTCCTGATTATTATAAGGATAGCAAGGTTACTAGACATAATCTCAATACGTAAAAATCGACTGAATTTCTCTCTAGCAACAGCAAACTGAAAATGAAATTTAAAAACGGATCCATTCACAACAGCATCAAAAAACTCACTGCCAAAGGAGAAGTTTAATGAGGATGTGTAAGACCTCTAGGTAGAAATCTATAAAATACTGGTGAAGGAATAATCAGGTCATGCTTAGAGGAAAAAAATTTAAACGAAGTGCTAAAATCCAAGTATGCTATACTTATTTATTGATTGTAACAATTTACCTGTAGGTATTCTTGATTGCATATAATTCATATCATCTGACTATTATAAGGTATTTTTTTCTTTCATATTTTTACATATTTAACAATTCAAGGACCTCAATGAAGGAAATTATGATTCCATATTTTAATATGCTGGAAGAAATAAAATACATACAATACTGTGTTCTTAGAGAGTTTTAAGATTTACTACTGTAAAGATGAATTCTTCCTCAAGTTTATTTATAGATTAAATATTATTGCAACTATTTTATTTAGAAGTAAGAAATGAAAAGAGGAACAGAAACAGCCATGACATAGCTATTAAAATTAACACCTTAATAATCAGAAGATGATGTAAAAAGGAAAAAATATAAGTCACAACCTAGAGTAAGATATTTTCAGTATATATAAGAATATCATATTAGTATTCTACAGATCAATACAAAAATGGCAAAAAGTTCAATAGAAATATGGACATTGATATGAAAATACAAGAAACATGGTAGTTGATGAAAAGATGCTCAACATCATTTGGATTAAATATTTAGATAAGAAAAACCAATCTCTAGAACTTATAGAATACAATAAAGATATTTCACAGTCAATTGATAGGCAAACTAGAATAAAATAGCCTTTACTTCCTTCTACACCAACACTCCATGCAGGGAAGGATCCAGCCCCCTCAGTCTCACCTGTAGGAGTAGCCCACATAACAAAATCCCAAACTACAGATGTTGGTGTGGATGTGGAAAAAAGGGAACACTTCTGCACTGCTGGTGAGACTGCAAGCTAGTACATTCCTTTTGGAAAGACGTTTGGAGAACACTCAGAGAACTAAAAATTGACCTACCATTGGATCCTATAATTCCTCTTCTAGGAGTAAGGTCCAAAAGACCAAGAATCACTTAGCAAAAAAGATATTTTCACCAGATTATTCATTGCAGCTCAATTCGTAGTAGCCAAGTCATGGAAGAAGCCCAAGTGCCCTTCAACCCATGACTAGATCAATAAATTGTGATATATGTATACCATGGAATACTATGCAGCCTTAAAAAAGATGAAGGCTTTATCTCTTTTATGTTTACATGGAGGGATCTGGAATATATCCTCCTGAGTAAAGTGTCTTAAGAATGGAGGAAAAAGTATCCAATGTACTCAGTACTTTTATGAAACCTACTTATATTTACTCACCCTTTTTTGTAAAAAATAGAACACAACTATAGCCCAGGATGATGGAGAGAAGTGGAGTGGGAAGAGGGGGTGGGGGGAGGTTAGACCAAGGGAGGGTAAAATGTGGGACCACACCTATGGAACATATGACAAGGGTACAAGTCAAATCTGTGAAATGGAGAACATAGATGTTTTGGCACAATAATCAAGTAAATGAGGTGAAAGCTGTGTTGATTGGTTAAATGTAATCACATTTGATTGCATTAAAAAAAATCAGCACATTGCACCCCACATATGCATGAATGTATCCGTGATCTATGTGTATATGACTTAATAAAAAAAAAAGAATAAAATAGACTACAATAGAGAGGAGTCAACTTCAGCTGGACTAGACGATAGTAGAACAGAAATTTGGATATTCCCAGTGTTGTCTGGGTTTGAGACAGTAGGAAGTGTCCTTCACTGTTGTGGATTTAATGTCATTTCTACACACATACCATACAGACTTTTGCACACGTGCTTCAGAAAATTCCATGAATGTTCCTATCATTGTTGATAGCAGCCAAAAACATAAAAAGAATCCAAACAGCTATAATTAATAAAGGGGATAAATAAATTCTGGTACCGTCAATCACTCCACAGAATACTATGCAGCAACCAAACTAAAGAATTACTTGAATAAATCTCAAAGAAAAATAATAAGCGAAGTAGGCAACTTAATGAGCAGTGGTTCTCAACCTTCCTAGTGCCACGGCCCTTTAATACAGTTCCTGTGGGTGGTGACCCACAGGTTGAGAGCCGCTGTTACTGAGGATTCTAAACACTGGTGTTCCAGACATACTGTGTACCTAGGAGCGTGTGTGTATAACTGAGATACACACACGTGTGCAGGCATGTGAATGCATGGGTACGTGTAGTTAGTAAGTAAGGAGAAGTGAGAAATATGTTTTCAGGCATCATTACCTGGTGGTAACTCTGGGTGGTAATTTTCTTGATCTTTATCTGGTGATATGAACCTGGCCATGACTTACTCAAATTTCAGAAAGGTCATTGTTGGAAAGTGTGGTAGTTCTGATCAGGGGGGAGCTGGCAACACCCGGTAAGGGACCACTGATGCTAAATTTCTTAAACAGGGTACATGTGTTTTTCTTTATGTTCTGTTAACTGTAGGCTCAACTGTATGCTAACCTTTTATATCCTTTCACACATATGATATCAAATAACTTCAAAAGAGATAATGAAGTCAAACTGCTACATAAATGTTTACAGAAGTCCTTTTAGATGAATAGGAGAAAAAGTCTTTCAAGGGTGACGTGCAGGTTGCTAATTCTACATAGAAACCAATTTGTTTCAGCATCTCCAGTTTTCTTTGTGCTCATCAATTTTGGATCTCAGGTTAATGTGTAATGTTTCCTTTGGGGGATTTTTCTTCCATATGTTCTACTTAGAATCCTCTAACTTCTCTACTCAACTTTTCACCCCTGTATATTTGTATTTTTTCTTTTAAGACTCAGTTCATCCAGAGTATGTCCTCTGAGAAAGATTCTTGAG
Source organism: Otolemur garnettii (assembly GCF_000181295.1). Taxonomy (NCBI): domain Eukaryota; kingdom Metazoa; phylum Chordata; class Mammalia; order Primates; family Galagidae; genus Otolemur; species Otolemur garnettii. Next base: position 3,348,670 of record NW_003852403.1, on the reverse strand, counting down.
AATCCCTTTCCCTCGATTGGCACAATTCTCAGGCTCTGCTAGTACCCTGGCTCTTTTTGGTCATGGCATTTTCCGTAAGATATTACTATTAATGGACGGATATTGTTCCCACTTGGCCAGAAACTGCTACTCCAGGGCAGGAGATATGTCATTTGTTTTTGGACCCCCAGCTCTTAGCACTATTCCCCACATTCTGTGGACATCCAACATGCCTCTGTCAAATGAATTAAAGAAATGAAGACAGGTGTTGATTCTCTTTGTTCCCGAGAAGCTTAATCATGGAGAAGGCATAAACACGAAACATTAAATAAGATGTTTTAATCTTTGTTTAATACAATCTGAGACAAAAAATATGAAAGGCAATCCAGTGACGTAACATTTTGTTTCTCAAATTAACATCATCAATTTCAAACTCTATGAATTTTTAGAGAAGTTGAGTGTCAATCCGAGTTTGAGGCTCAATTCTGTTATTTACTGGTTGGGTGAATGTCATTTCCTCGCCTGTAAAATACAGATAATGATTCTATAATACGATGCCGTTGGGTGGCTGCGAGGACCAAATGAGATAATGCGGGTTATGCAGGCAGAGAGTTGTGGTTGAAACAGGATGTGCCTCTGGATTCTATGAATATTATCTTTCCAAGCTTGAGCGGAGGTAGAAGGCATCAAGGAGCTGGAGTTTGAGTCATGTTTAAGAAATTTGTTTAGGAAGTAATTTGGGAATTTGTAATCAAGTTTACATGAGGGAAGGTCAGAGAGAAATGGGGCTGGCATTTATTGAACCTATTCAACGTGCCTGTTGCTTGACCAGGCATCTTTCGGCATTGTGCCATTTAATGGCTGCAGCCAGCCCCAGGGAGAGTCTACCACCCCCATTTCACAGCAAACTGGACCTCCAAGAGGAAGAAGATTCACTCAAGTTCACTTGGTTGGCCTGTCTGATTTCAAAGCTGCTGAACTTTTTCAGGAGATGGTTGGGGCAAAAGAGGAACCAGGGATCAGCAGAACCTTTCTATGCCTGGCAAAGAAGGATGAGGCTGGATTGTGAAGGGATTTGTGAAAGTGTATCTATCTATTTCCTGTGAAATGCCTGTTGATGAATTCCGGACGTCTAAAAGGAGATCTTACTGAGAGGAATGATGTTTTGATTTTCTACATAGAAATACATGTGAACATTAATATACTTAAAATACATAAGTGAAAACAGCTGCTTTTCAGAAAATTGAAGTTAGTCCCCTCAAATGTGGCTTGTAAGTCTGTGCAACAACCTCAAGCTAGATTTAATATCATATTTACAACAAATTATAGGGATAGTAATTAGTTTGAAAGGTTGTTTCTCTCTCCCCAGTGGATTGTAGGAGGAACTGAATTCATTAAATTGGAGAAATCATCTCATATTTTAAAGAAACCTTGATTCTTTATTCTTGTTGGCAACCAAGTCCTGTGTTCATGATTAGCAGGAGTCCGTCATCAGCCGAAATCCTCCTGGCTCTTCATCAGCTCCAGGCTGGTCCATTTCCATCCATCTGCTCATATGAGTGAAATTTGCTTTGGTGAAGGATGTGAGGAAAATGCAAAGATCACCAGCTTGGGCAGCTTTAACCCTCCCAATACCCTATTTACACCTCTGAACAACGATGTGATTTAAATGCAACAAAATTTCTTAGAAATGAAAATAAGGTAACCTAAACCTTTGTACCTTCATATCAATCTGAAATACAAAAAGAAGTTCTGAGTATTTGTTTCAGAATTTTAAAATAGACGTGGGTCAAAACACTTTTAAGACAAAACAGATTGTCTTAAGCCATAAGCTAATGCTTGAGTAAATGGAATAATTTTTCATCAGAGTAAACTTAAATGGTAAGTGATATAAGATGGTTACCTCTCCATGAAAGATGAAATGTATTGCTCCATCACTGAATTCACAGTAGTATACAGAAGATCCATCTAGAATGTAACCTGGGCCATTCTTGAAACAAATTCAAGGCTTCCTTGTTTCTGATCTTAATTAAAGTTACTAGATGTCTTATGTGTAAGGCAGTGATAGGAACGCTTCATTCTCTAGTTTTAAACAATATGGTGATTTAATACTTTAAATGTATCAATGTTACCATTTTGCTATATTGAGAAGGATAATATGTATGCACTTAGCACTTACTCTAGAGAGGAGGTAATGATACAGCTCTCACAGCCCAGCAACCAGGGCCCTTTCCCAGGGCACCATACTTCAGGGTGTCTGATCTTGGGCTCAGCCTTCTCAGAGGGAGACCAGAAGGGCTGGAGAGTAAATGCCTGAGAGTGACCCAGAAGCAATAATAGATGATGGATACATTGCTGAGCTCCTTGCCCCCCATCAGGACAGTCCTGAGCCAGTCCCTACATGGGGTGAGCCCCTGTCGACCACAGTGGCACAGTGGTAAGGCACTCACTTGCTAACCCCTTCCCTGTCTCACTTCCACACTCCCTCACAGTGCTCTTTCTCTCAGAGTCCAGCTGAAACATGGAGCCCAAAGGGTGCACTGAATGAAGACCATGTGCTTTATTCAAGAATGGCCTCCAGGGGGCAGAAGCCCAGAACTCCCTACTTAAGCGACCTGTAGATGCTCATAGGGCCTTTCCATCGGGTCTGACTTCCCATTGAGCCCACCTGCAGGCCTGAAATTTAGAATGAGCTTGGAAATGCTCTCGACGGACTATGCACATTACACAATGCCTTTGTCACGCAGAAACGAGGGTAAGAAGAGAAAGGTAGCAGGCTGGGGCCCAGGCCTCATTTGCACTCTTGCCTTGGAATTCCCGCACATTAGGTGTGGGCCTGAACAGATGACCAAGGGCTTTACTTCTGATTTCATCAGTGAGACACAGTGAATTATTGGCAGGTGAATGAACTGTTCTGGTCTTTTCTTGTGTGTGAATGAGGGACCTGTATAAATTTATTTATAGAATACCTACAAGACCGCAGAATCTAATAGTCAAAGTCATTGAGACAGCAAGTGTCACGAATAAAGGTCACAAAAAGTCCCCATTTAATTTCTGGCAGAAACTGAATGCTTGCCCTGGGTGAGTTGGGGTTCTTATGCCACCTGCTCTGGGCCTTTCCCTAGAGGTTTACAGTACACAGAATCCAAAAGAGTGTGGTAATGCCTGTTATAATTTAGGTAAAATAATTGAGATAATAATTGTACTTACAATATGAATAGGACCAGCAAATAAAAGCAAAATGACCAGAAAGAAGGGTCTTAGCAGGAAATATATCGATAGATATGTTAATAATTAGATGTGGAGATGGAGACTTTACCTCCTTCATGTTTACATGGATGGAGCTGGAAAATATTCTTCTTAGCAAAGTATCTCAAGAATGGAAGAAAAAGTATCCAATGTACTCAGCCCTACTATGAAACTAATTTATAGATTTCATAGGAAAGCTATAGCCCAGTTTTAGCTCAAGAATATGGGGAAAGGGGTGAGGGACGGGAGCGGAGTGGGGAGGATGGGTGGAGGGAGGGTGATTGGTGAGATTACGCCTATGGGCCTGTGGTTTATCCTGTAAGGGTACATGTGAATCTCTCTAAATGTAGAATATAAATGTCTTAACACAATAACTAAGAAAATGACGTGAAGGCTATGTTAATCAGTTGGATGAAAGTATTTCAAATTGTATACAGCAACAGCACTCTGTACCCCATGATAACATTAATGTACACAGATATGATTTAATAAAAAAAATGTAGATGGCATTTTTCCTCGTGGTTTTCTCTTTTTCCTACTGGTGCCTTTCTTGGAATCAGCTGCTTTGTCAGCCTGCAATCAGATTGAGCATGATAGAGTATTCAAGGATAAGGCTGTCATTTTTATAAGCCACATGTAATAATGGTTCAGAAACCAGCATGGTACTCCCCCACCCCCAAATAGCCTCATTATTGACAATGGAAAGGTATAGAGGAAAATATTTGAGGAATTGTCTTTTTAAGAAGAGGGATTACTGACTATTTCAAAATATCCTCCGAAAAGTTTTCTCACAGAAACTGGGTACACCCTCAGATTAGACACTCTCAGATCCTAAGAGGCATGTCACTGCAATAAGGACATACAGGATAGAATAAATTATTAAGGTTACAGGAGGGGTAGAGGAAATTAAAGTTAATAACTCAGGATATGAAAGACAACTTGATTACATCTCAAGTACAATTTCTAATCATCAAAATAGCAATGCTCTTATTTGAATAGTGTTATCATCATTAAGTGTATACAGTACTTCATGGTTGATATATTTTTTTCTCAAATGTCTTCTTATTTTGTGTGACAATACTATAAATTAAATATTAGAAATATCTTCAAGATTATAAATTTCAAAATGTGTGACACAATCCATTTGAACATAAACTTGGACTTCCTTGAAGTAATGTTATATTGGTATGGGAAGAAATTAGACCTCACCCCCTGCCAAATATTAGGAAAAATTATTGAGCTTCTGAGAAATAATAATTGCACTGTGTCAGATACTCTGCTAAGTCTTTCATATGCCTTATCTCATTTTTTAAGAATCACAATAGCCTTGCCAATCAAATCAATGAGACCTGGAAACAATACACAATTTGTCCAAGTTCAGAGGGTAAGTGGTACAGCTGAAAATCTAGTCATACCTCGAAGGCTAACAGCCTCTGGGAGGTTACACACATTTTGACAACTGTATTAGTTTGAAGGAAACATTTTTTTCATGGATTTCACCCTTTTTTTGCTTTATTTGATGATGGATACATCAAGAATTGGTCGTGATGACCAGGATAGCACAAAATGAGACCTTAGGAATGCAAAAATTCTAAGAACGCTGTAATAATTAACCTAATCTAATGAAGGAAAATATAGATCTTAGCAAAGATTAGTTAATATGAACGTTTTAAATAATAAACACTTCCAGAACTATGTACAAACATGTGCTATAGTGTCTTTTGAATTGATTTAAAATGAACATAAGGGTTTTCATCCACTCTTCTGCTGAGGGTACTTGCCTTTGGGTGTTTTGAACATGGGGGATCACTTATATTCTCAAGAAAAGGTAGTGCATTTATTATTCTTTATCTTTTGAATATGTTTTACACGTTTAAAGTTACAGCAAATCTGAATTCTCCTTGTCTTTAAAATGCCTCTCCAAAGGGTTTTAAAAACTCTTGGAGGGGAGGAGGCTTTTATTGGATGCTGATCCAAGTTCTTCCAACCTCAAAAAGGTGGGAAAAAAATGTAGAATGCAGATGATGCATCAGATGAAAAAAATGTAGACTGCAGATGATGCCAGAATGGAAGCTAAAAAAAGACATTCATAAAAGATCCTGGAATTATTCCTACACAAATGCCCAGAGGCCTCTGTTTTCTCCAAAATGCCAATACTGCTCTCTGCAGGATGAACCTTTCACCTCCACTCCCACCAAGCTCTGGGCAGGATCCTCCAGAAGAATAATGGGCCTTTTAATGATCTCCTGTAGCTCATAGCCAACCAGCAGCAGAATGGTACCCATGGAACAGGTGAAGATTTCTTAAGCACCAGCAGCGATTTGAACACAGTGGGATGAGGTCAAACAGAGCAGCAGATGGCTGCAATTATATGTGAAAGTCATTTATAATCGTGAAGGAACGTGGTGACGATGCACAGATCCACATTTAAGTTATTCAAATACCACACATCAGTCCTCCCAGTTCGGAAGATGGAGGATTTCACAGTCAGATAGTAATCACTGTCTTCTAAAAATAGCACTTGTTTTTATTTAAAGGCATTGTAATAAATATGACTGCTCATTTAAATTAGAAATGTTGGATTCTAGCTTTTTCTTCCCTTTTAGTTCGTAACATGTTTGTGACTGTAGCTGAATGCACAGATAGTGAATTTATGAATAAATGGATATAAGCCACTAAATACATACCTGAGACCATTTCCAGTAACATTATCCCGTTAGCACATTTTTTTTCATATAAAGGGCTGACAATTAAGTTTGTAAACTCATTCTAGAAAATGTGCTACCTACCCAGTGCTGAATATCACTGTCATCACTTTCGAAGCGCTCCCCTTGGGAAGCTATGCACCCCGACACCAGCTCCTAGTCAACCTTCAAAGCAAATTTGGGACTCTTTTTCTGGAATGTCCATCAAAGCTGTCCTTGTATTACCCTGGATATCCCAAATGTCATCAAAATATCTTCATTTCAATATTTTCTTTATCTTCAGAATTTTTTGGAAAAATTTTTGTATATTTGTGTTACTTTGAAAAAAATTTCAGATGAACTGCATAGCCTACAATTATCAAAAAATTAAGAAAAGATATATGCCCTGATTACATAAAATATTTGTAGATACTAGTCTTTTTTATCATTTACCACTGTATAATATACACAAATCTATTATTATATAAAAAGCTACAATGTGTCAGAACTTAACTCACTCAAACATAGGTTATAAATGGTGCCATTTACAGTCGAGATAAATTTAAACAAATATAAATATGCAGAACTAAATAATAATTGCTTAAATTAATTCTATAACATACTGTACTACTGTAATAATTTTGTAGCCACCTCTTCTTGCTACGGTGGTAAGCTCGGGGGATACAGATATCCCCTTGAAGCCTGGTGTGATGCTGTTCATTATCAGGTGAGCTCCTAATCCCCCCAGTAAATTTCGTGTTGCAGTAAAAAGTGATCTCTCACAGCTCTCGCATGTTTTTCATTATGTTTAATGAAATACTATAAACCTCAAGTAACACCAGGGGACCCATACGAAATGCCACGAACAATGCTGGTGGTGCTCCCAAGAAGCAGAGAAAAGTCATGACATTACAAGGAAATGTTAAGTTGCTAGGTAGTAGGCACTGTAGCTTGAGGACTGCAGCTGCGGTTACCCACCAATGCAGAGAGACAATTCATCTGCAAACACGTGACGTAAACTCACAGCATCAGTAAATACAGTGCAATATTGTAAATGTATTTTCTTTGCCTTATGATTTCCTTAATAACGTTTTTCTCTAGCTTGCTTCTTTGTTAAAGTATGGTATATAATACATATAACATACAGAGTATGTGTTCATCAATCTTATTGATAAGGCTTCCAGTCAACAGAGGCTATTAGTAGTGAAGTTTAGGGGTAGTCAAAAGTCAGATACAGATTTTCAACTGCACGGGGCTCAGTGTCCCTTATCCCCATGTTGTTCATCACACATATACATGTGTTATACAGACAAACAAGATTTCAGACCTAGGCCATGAAGTTTATAGTTACAGGTCTCTTAGCTCTGATTTCTGGATGTGTCTTGTCACCACCGTCCCACTGAGGCTTGTCACTTTACATTATCAACTTGTACTTTAAGTGTGTTTATTTTTCTTTTCTACATGCAAAGTGGAATTTTTAAAATTTCAGATATAATATAAGAGATGGTGGCAAGGTAATCATAGCTTCTTGTTATTGTGTTATGGATACTTACCAGTCATAACAACAAAAAGTGACTATCTTCCATTGTGCTCCTTGAACTTGGACATGGAGGATGAGCAGCTTTTAAACAAGATGAAAGCAGGGAAGAGTGGGAAAGATATTTCATGTGAATGCATCTTGGTGAATTTCTAAAAGTAGGAAAGTATGGTCTGTGCATGTCTTTGTTGAAAGTGTTCTTCAATAATTTTTTTATACCTTGGGAAGCAGAAAATATTATTTGTAAGGTATGAAGAGATAGACTGAGGGATATGCCAGGTGTTTGAAAGGGATTTTATGGTAATATTTTTATTTGATATTTATATTATATAATTATGATAATAAAATACAAAGTATTAGGATGATATTAATTTCTTAGTTCAGGTGAAACTTCTACACTTTCGCCATGAATTGTTTGTAAAGTTTGGAAAGAAGAACTTGAGCTCCCTTCTATATAAAACAATTTTTATATCAGACCTTATATTTAACATGGATCTGTGCAATTCCTAATTAATATGCCTTATGGCAATCTTTTCAAATGTCTGATTGCCACCATAGTCAAGAAAGCAATTCAAAATATAGAATAATTTTATAACTGTTAGAAAATTTACAATAGTGTCCTTTCTTTCATTGACAAATGTAATGTTGAAATTTCCTGTGATAAGGAAATTTCAGTAAAACTTTTTTTTTTTACATTTTACTTATGTTTACTAATTTTTTTAAATTTCAGATTAATATCGGGGTACATATGATTAGGTTACCTAGCCTGCTTTAGTAATATTGAAGTCCAAATTGTAGTTGTATCTTTCACCCAGGAAGTGTGCAATTTATTCATGCAATGTACTGTTGGGAGGGAATTTGCCAGACCCCACGCCCCTCCTCCGCTTCTTGGATTCCATGGAGTTGTTCTCTCATGTGAGCATGTAGTCATTAATCTACTAGTTCCAATTTAGTATGAGTGCGTGTGATCTTGCTTTTCCATTCTTGTGATACTTTGCTTAGGAGAATGTTCTGTATTCCATCTAATTCCAGGTTATTATGAAAGTTACAAAATCTCTATCTTTTTATGGCTAAATAGTATTCCATGATATACATATACCACAATTTATTAATCCATTCATGTGTTTAAGAGTACTTGGGTTATTTCCACATTTTTGCAATTGTGAATTGTGCTGGTATAAACATTTAAGTGCAAATGACTTTGTGATAAAATGCCTTTTTTACTTCAAGGTAAATACCTAGTAATGGGATGGCAGGATGAATTGGTAGGTCTACTTTTAGTTCTTTGCAGAATCTCCATACTTCTTTCCATAGAGGCTGTACTAGTTAGCAGTCCCACCAACAGTGCATGAGTGTTCTCTTCTCTCTGTACTCACCCCAGCTTCTATTGCCTTGGGACCTTGTGTTGTGGGTCATTCTCATGGAAGTTAGGTGATACCTCAGTGTGATTTTGATTTGTATTTCTCTGATGATTAGGGATGAGGAGCATTTTTTCATGTTTCTTGGCCTTTAGTCTGTCCTCATGAGAAACATTTTCATTCATGTCTCTTGCCTGTTTTCTAATGCTTGATCTTTTCTTATTGATTTGCTGGAGTTCTTTGTAGACTGTCTCTTTGCTTTTTTGATTATGTTCTTAGCTGTGCAGAAACTTTTTTTCCCCCTTTTTTTTTTTTTGGCCAGGGCTGGGTTTGAACTCGCCACCTCCAGCATATGGGGCCAGCGCCCTACCCTTTTGATCCACAGGCATGGACCCTGTGTAGAAACTTTTTAACTTGATAAGGTCTCATTTATTTATTTATTTTGTGGGTTGCTATGATTTTCTTCAGGGTCTTCATGAATTCTTTGCCTAGGCCAATATTTTCTCACATTTTCTTCTACATTTTTCATAGTTTTGTGTCTTATGTTTAAGTCTTTTATCCAACATGAGTTGATTTTTATGAGTGGTGAGAGGTTTAGGTCCTGTTTCAGTTGTTCACATGTGGCTAACCAGTTCTTACAACAGCATTTATTGAATAGGGATTCTTTCCCCCAGTGTATGTTTTTGTTTACTTGTGTCAAAGATCAGATGGCTATATGAGGCTAGCTCATCTCTAGATTCTCTGTTCTGTTCTGCAGATCTATGTCTCTATTTTTATGCCAATACCATGCTGTGTTGATCACTTGGAACAGACCTCTTTCTGAGGAATCCCTGGTAAGTTTGCTCATGGTCCAACTGGAGGGAACAGATCTAGGAGGTTTTGCAGTTCTCAAATCTTCCCAGACCCTTCTATGTCTTATGTGATCAATACTTTCCAATTCACCTATAACAATGGTTAAAAAGCATTTATGTTGAGTGTAAGATAAATGAACAAAAGTAATAGGAAATCAAAAAAGTAGGTGGGAAAATGACTTCAGAAGATTTCAGTGGTGATAATGATATCAACAAGTATACCATCAGCTATTTTTCCTTTGAACTGTCTAGAGTATTTTTGACAAATATTTGAAGGCATTGACTGGAAATGATTGAGAACAGCGTAACTCTAACGGAAACAAAACTTATGAACTTGAACAACCCAAAGGTTGTTTAAAAAATATTTCCTAGCATATAGAAAGGATAGTCTAAATTTATAGTATGACTGATAAGAGTAGATTCTTCACAATTCCCTAGAAAGTAGGAAAGGTGTCTAATTAATTGTGCTGCAAGCCTGAGTTCATATTTTGATTGGCTTGAATTCATTTGTGAGTAGCATTTTAAAAAGGAAGTTTGGATGTGATATTCATTTATTTAGGAAGTATTTATCTATAATCTTTATATTTATAGTGTCTTTTTCAGTTGCAAATACCCAATATGTCTGTTCAAATTGGTGTATTTAAACCATTGATCACATTGGCCTAGTGTCTTGTCTGTTCAATGTATCTATCAGTTTCTCTCCAATTGCCTTAATCTAGTCTCTGTAAATTAGTTTATTTTCTATGCATATTTTCCCATGCTTTGATCTCTTAATTTTCCTCAACTTTTCATAAGGGTTACTGATTGCTTCTAATTCATTTCACCAAGTTGACTGTTCAGAAATTTGTCTTCTAAAATAAATCTTTTGGCATAAAAAAAAAACTCATTTATATTTAAATGTTTTGTTCTGTGTTTTAATTGTTTCACTATTTTTCTTTTATTGAATTATTATACCTATTAAGTTCTTCTGTAGTGCAAGTATCTTGGGGCAAGTCCTCTTTTCTTTTGGTTGCATTTTCTTTCAGAATTGGCTGTCACTTTGCTTGCTTTCCAAACTTCTGTTTTCCTGGTGGTTTTTAACAAGACTTAAATCTTGCCCAGACCCTCTTATGTCTTAAGTGATCAATAACTTTCAATTCATTTATGCCAATGGTTGAAAAGCTGTATGTCAGAGTGGAAGATGAATGAGTACGAATATAAGGAAATTAGATATTTCTAATATTTTTTCATTCCTTCTGATGTCCCCCTTACTTTCTTGCTTACTTTCTCTATAAAATTCAAATAATTTTGAAACTATTTTCCTTTGATCATATTTAAAGGGTAGCTCTGTCTGAAATTTCTATTTGGTCAGAGGCACTAGGAATGGCTCCCTTCACCCTATACAAAATTCCAATAAACTTTATGTTTTCTTTATGAGCTTCATGTAGATGCTAATTTTGCTGCTTAGAATATTCACGTAGCCTGAGGGCCATGGAATGGGTAAGGGGAAAGCCTAACTGTGGCCATCTGTAGCTCATGTTGATAGCCTAGGCTATGTTTACCAACTTCCCATCAGAATTACTAAACCTGGCTTACTACACCCAGCCAGGAGCTGTCCTACTCCTGAGACTTCACCTTATTCCTATAACCCAGCATATTGCTCTAAAACTTTCTGCATCTGGTGAGCTCCTCTGGTACTCTCCGGGATCTTGCTCAGCTCTAAACCTTGAGTAGAACAACTAGTAAGTATCTTCAGGGCTTTATTCCCTTTCATTTTTAGAACTGACCCTACAGAGATTAGAAGGGTTTGAAGTTCCACACATCATACCATAATCTATGCTACTTTCCTTGGCAGCAATATTAAAACATCTTGTGATATAAGATCATACTCTATTCCTTTTTTAGTCACCACTATTGAAGTGCCGGCTTCCATTGAAATATTAATTTCTATAGATGTTGGCGAAGTAAGATTTGCAACTTGGGTTTGCTCAATCATCTTTATCCAAAAATTTAATTCATTTTAACATAGCTGAACAGTTTGACATAAATGTGATTTCAGAATTTTCAACATTAGAAGAATAAAGAGTGTGGAAATTTTGCCTATTTCTGTATTACCAGATAGAATTTTGAGACTGCAAGAAGTCATGAAATTTAAATTAAATCATGTTCAGTAAGAAAAATGGTTTTGTCGCTTAGATAACATGATTAACATGTCTTTAATATCCTTTTTCACATTTTTGTACATAAAGCATTGATCAAATAAAACCAAAAGTTTCCATTATTCTGAAATAATTCTCCTCCATCAATTTGGACAAATATTGGTTCTTGTGCACTGTTTTATTCTTAGCACCTTTAGAAGGCATGACGATGATTATATACATGGGGAAAAAGAACAGGGAAATTAGGAATGATGTTATTATGCCTTAATTAGTAATTGTGTAATAAAGGCAAAATAATGTAAATTGAATGGTTCCTTACAACATTTTGCACAGAGAGATCTAAACTACAGTCAATACAAGCTAATTTGGATTGATAGTCTCCCATTATTCTCAATTACTTCATGAACTAAGAAAATGGTCTTGATCCTTCTTTCAGAATGGCTCCAGTGAGGTTCCCTTTCCTTGGCTGTTGACCTTTCTTCTTGCATTCAAAGCAATAGGGATTCTTTTGTTGGGTTCCAGTGTACTAGAGGAGAAATTCTTATGATTCTTTCAATGTTTAAAATAACACCTGCCTATATTTACATTACATTAACCAGAAGTGTTTGGAAGATCTTTTATGTCAAATGCATATTTTATGGAGTTGAAGCTTATTTCTCAGTTTTCTAGAACATTTAATTAAATCCCATTCTTAAGAGCCTGAGGGTCATGGATTCCTTTGTCATCTCCTCTTTTCTCAAGTCAGTTCACATTTTGATAAATCTTTCATTAATTCAGGACTATGTAGTGTTGATCCAGTCTGTCTGGAGGCCATTAAAAAGCATTAATGGAGTAAAAGAGATATTAATTTATCAGAAAATATTTAAATCTTCCATTGCTTAAGCTAAAGTCTGTGTTTTAATACTACTTGGGTAATGTAAATTTTGTAGTAGCTTTTGAATAAGAAATACAGGTGATGTCTATTATATAACATGCAACAATATGTACTAATATCATTTATAGACTTTTCATTCATTTTAACACAGAAACTTTCCCATTTAATTTCACGAGCATTTTTTAAGTACTAAAGGTATTTACAGGTACTGAGTATGAATAGGAAGTAATGGAAACTATAGATCTTGCTTTGGGGAATGTGAAGTCTACATGTGTAGAGAAAAATGTAAGAAAATTTTGAAATCATTTAAATATGTATTTCTCAAACTATGTATGCAATGTTGTGCTGAAGGCTTTGAACTCTTAGCCTGAATTCCAACATTTACTAGACATTGCCCTTCCTGGAGCCTGATTTCCTGTCTTCTCCTGGACTCATAAGAGGAGCTCCTTGCAGGAAGACATTATGGATATAAAGTGTTAAGAAATGCCCCTACTTTCGAGTAGCTTTGCAATAGCAGGATTTCATTTCCCCAAACCTGGTGAAGCATCATACAAGAACATTTCAGGTGTCTGTCTGTATGTCTCACTAGAAATTAATTCACAATACTGTGCAAGGCCAGAGGTAGAAGCTGCCATAAGGAAGTGGTTCCAATATAGCCTGGGACAGGTCAATGATAACAATTCTTTTGGGAGGAACAAGGTGGTGAAGGATGAAGGATAATGTCTCGGTGATGAGCAGGACTTCAGTCATGGTTCCACAGGATGTCTTCATGCCTGTGATTCATCTCAAGGAATCCAGACATGTTTTCACTGAATAGAAATCCTTTCGATCCCTGAACATTGCACTACACCTTGACCTGAAGGGAAGATATACTGAGACCTGCCAAGTATGGGGCATGAAAAGCTCTAATTCCTTGTGTTACGTGGCAAAGCCAAGCAACTGGTGATTTATTGGTGCCAATTATTACATCGTTCATTAGTGGTGATTTCTACTCCCATCTGAAAATAAAATGGTAATCAGTGTGAAAAAAAGGAGCACACCCACACTGCCTCCTTGCTGTTCACCTGCAAACCTTTCTGCCTGCCTCACTTTCCAGGGGAACAGGAAAGACACTGAGGGAAGCCCGGTGAGTGTACTGAGGCTGGAAGATGAGCTCCTAGTCAAGCTGAGCTGCTACAGCAGATCCCGTCAGGCAGAGAAGCTCAGCTCCAAGCCTCAGTGCCCTCTGCTTGCAAAGAGATGAGAGAGTTGTATTTGGACATTCTCCCAGAATGTTCAGATTGTTTTCCAGGGCAGGAGCCGTGGCAGTCAGTGATGAAGCTGGTGGAGGCAATGTGGTGAGGAGACACCACGCCCTCCCGTGACCACAGCTCCTGCACAGTGCTGCAGCGCTGGTCTCCTGGGGCTTGCTGGCCTGACACCCAGCTGAGCCTCAGAAAGCTGAGACACATCTTTCATAGGAAGACATGATTTCACATCTGAATGGATCAAGAGACATACATGCAATTTCACCTTTTTTTGTCGATGTGACACTAAACATCTCTGAAGGATAAGCTGCCAGGCAAACAGGTCTCCTTTTTATTGCTGTCACAGTGTTACCTACTAGACAGTCTCCTGTGCAGAGAAATGGATTCTTGACTGCATCATAATGACTCCTGGTAGCAGTTCAGACCAGGAATTCTGGAGAACAGTACAGTTTAAGCATCCCTATTCTGAAAATTCAGAATGTAAAGCGTTCCAAGATCTAAAATGTTTTGAACACTGACATGATGCCACAATGGGAAGTTTCGCACCTGAATTCATGTGTCCAGAATCAGTCAAAACACAGTGGTACAACATGTAGTTTATTTGGTATCCACAAGGGCAAAGATAGGCCTTCCGCCTCCTGTAACTGCATTCTCAGATTCTTTCCTGCAACTATGCCCACATGTAAGGCAATACATGTAAGGCAGCGTAAATGTGAAACATCTTACAGAATAGCATGATGTTGAAATGGCCACTTAGTAAACCGGATAAACCTGAAGAAACAGGATAAACCGTTCAGTTCTATGCAGAAAATGCTGAACAAAAGTTAGTGAAAAATAGGAAATACACTGCATAAAGTTAAAAAGGAAGAGTTTGACTGCGTGTTGCAATCGGGCTTCATCAGCATCATGAGGAGCATAGGCCACTTCTTATTGTTATGCTGATCTTGATAAGCAAAGATCTATCACTATGTACTGAGAATTGAAGGGAGCTGTAAATATTCATCAGGCCAGCTACAGAAATGCAATAAAAGACATAGCACTAAGTTTTTAAAGATTTCTGGTGATATAGCATCTGCTGATTGTGGAGAAACAGACAAATTCATTAGCAAGTTTGCCAAGGTCACCACTGAAGAAAATTTACACCAGACCAAGTCTATTATGTTCATGAAACATCACTGTTTTGGTGTTCTTGCCCTTGGAAGACTGACTAAAGCTGAGGAGATAGCTTCTGCAAGAATTAAGGATGCTGGGTGGTGCCTGTGGCTCAAAGGAGTAGGGCGCCGGCCCCATATGCTGGAGGTAGCAGGTTCAAACCCAGCCCTGGCCAAAAAAAAAAAAAAAAAGAATTAAGGATGCTAAGAACAGAATAACTGTGCTGGGATTTGCTAATGCAATAAGCATGCATACCTATAACTTCCTGTGGTAGGCCAAAGCTTTTGTCCTCACTGTTTTTTTTCAAGGAGAAAATTTCTTACCAGTCCATCATCATGCTACCCAAAGGCAGGATCTAGGAACATTCTTTTCTGATTGGTTGCATAAACATTTTATACAAAGTGGCTCATGATTACTACAAGATTTTGTTATTCCTTGACAACTGTTCTGCTCATCCTCTAGCCAAAATTCTCATGAAAAATAATGTTTATGCTATGTGTTTTCCTCCACATGTGACCATTAACTCAACCATGTGACTAGGCTGTCTTTATCTCAATGAAGATAATTTGAGCAGAAACACTTTCTTGAGCAGTATGCAGCAGTGAACAGAGGTGTAAGTAGTATGGAAGGTTTTCAAGAAGGGTTTAGTTTGAAGGATGCCATATATGCTGTTGCCAATACTTGGAACATAACTGTGGCTGCCTGGACAACCTCTGGCCTGTGACCATGTTTAGTGACGATAACAAACATGATGACAACTTTGAGGGATTTCCTATGTGAACTGAAATAAAAATGTCTGAGTTCCTGACATGTGCAAAAAATATGTCTCCAGAGCCTTTCAGTAAGTTAAAGAAGTAGATATCAATGCAGTTTTGAACACTGATAATGAAGCCGCAGTTGTTCATAGTGAACACAGTGACTGATACTGAGATATAGCTGAAATGGTTCTGAATGAAGGAGGTTGTGATGGTAGTGATGATGGAGCTGTTAGCACTG
>NW_003852403.1:3318776-3332285 GCF_000181295.1 Otolemur garnettii | reverse complement strand
AAAAGAAAGAAGGCACAAAGTACTACATAAGAAATGAAATCAGGACCATTACTACTGATCCCATGGGTATGACAAAGATAGAATGAATATTATCAACAACTCTATCTTTGCAAACTTTGTAATTTAGGTAAAATTTACCAATTCCTTAAAAGGCACAACTTACCAAAAGTAGGACAAATAGATACTATGAATAGGTCTGTATTTATGAAAAGGGTGCAATCAATAGTTAGTAATTTTCCAAAAAGTAATCTCTGTGACTTTGGGTTTGGTATTCCGTTTTTAGGTATAACACTGAAAACATGCTCCATGAAAGACAAATTCCACTGTGGTCAGAAAAGTGACCTGATAGGTTTCTGTTTCTTGAATTTAATTTTTTCTTTCTTTCTTAGGTTCTAATTAAGTATTTTCTGTGGTAGCATTTTATTTTCTCTTTTAGCACATCAAATATAGTTTTTTGACAGTGATGGCCGTAGAGCATACTAAACATTTACCTCTAATCTAAGCCCACTTTCAAATCACCCCTTACTGCTCTTCAGTAGTACGGATAATTTATAGCAGAGTATTTCTAATTACTCCTTTTCATCTGAATAATATTGCTGTCACTTATTTCAGTTATCCAGAAGCTGTAATTACTCAGTACGCTGCTGCTGTTATTTTTGAACAATTATCTGTTAAATCAAACAAGAATAAGACAAATAGGCACAGTGGCCCAGGCCTGTGATCTTAGCACTCTAGGAGGTCGAGGATGAAGGAAAGCTGGAGGTCAAGAGTTTGAGACCAGCATGAGCAAAAGTGAGACCCCTTCTCTGCCAAAACCAGAAAAAACTAGCCAGGTATGGTGGCAAGCACCTGTAGTCCCAGTTACTTGCAAGACTGAAATCGCTGGAGCCCAGCAGTTTGAGGTTGCAGTGAGCTATGATGATGCCACTGCAGCCTACCTGGGGCAATGGGGTGAGACTCTGTCTCAAAAAAAAAAAAAAATGAGACGAACATTTTACTTTATTTTATCCTTATTTCTTATCCAGCCCACTTCCTTTCCTTACATAGATCTAGAGTGAGATTTTATATGCATGTTTTACTGGTTAGGAGTCAGGCTATGTTTTTTAGTGTTTTCTGTGGCTGTAGGTGTAAGAGACACAATTTCCCTCTGGTACCCTTCTTTTTGCCTCCTTTATTGTCCTTGGGCTTCCCTAGAGAGTTCTTAAATATGTTCTGAACTCTTTCATTTGTTTTCCTGCGGCATTATCCAGGGGCCCTGTTTATGGGTAGTAGTTACAGTGAAAGAGAAAGTCTTCTATAATTCTGTGAGCAGCCCTCAGCCCTCTGATCTTTGAGTGGGCTTGCACACCTGGGCTGGATTCTTCATAAATACTTTTCCGTTTGATTCTCACCCACCATCCCTTAAATGAGACAGGCAGTCTAGAAGGTCTAGACTTGGCTATTTCCCTGCCTTGATGTTGAATGTCAGAGGGGCCTGTAGGTAGATATTTTTCATGGGTGTTAGGCTCTCACACCGTGGTTTTCCCTGAGGAAAGTCCTTTGTTAAAAAGACTAGAACCCTCTGAGGATATTTTAAGTGATAATTTTTCTTTTTCCTCTGCCAGATACATGAGGGGATTTTTCTCTGATCTTTACCTTGAGAACCTTCAGGGACTCCTGGAAGGGAAAGTCATGACATGAATTGTGGGGGCCCCTCGAAGGCTGATTTCTCAGAAGTTTTTATGTTTCAACCTTGGCCACATTCACTGTCGACCTATTAATCACTTGATGTTTAAGTGATCTTACCCGTTTATGGCTCCAGCAGTGGCCAATAAACTGTGACTCTCTGTATTCACCTTTCTCTCTAGTTTTTAAGGTGGCAGTTTGCCCTGGAACTTCAACTCTCCGAAGGCTCCAAGAGGCCTTATTTATTTTCACTTTGCTTCACTGTTTTCTTTTTGCGAGGATGACGGCAATGACTTCTGAGTTCTTTACAGGTCAAAGAAGAAACTGAAAGTTCTATGGAACTGTCTTTGATAACAAAATAGGAATTTATAGAAATCAAGAATAAGTTATTTAACAATGATTAAGTGAAATGTCAATGATAGTATTTCAGATTTGAACTGAAGTAAATTTTGCATGAACAAACATTATATTATTTTTAATAAGTCGTACTCCTAGTTCACAGTGATAATATATTTTTATATTATTGTAATTTAAATATTGTTAAATATTTTGATGTGTAAATTTCATAATAACTATGACAATAATACAATGGAGGCAATTGTTTTTCACTTCAAAGAAAAAAAAAGACACAAAATTTCTCCATGGTGAGATTTTAGCTAAGCTGCTAGACTCATATGTAAATGTGCTATACAAAAATCTGAATATTTTAAACTGTTAATGCATGAGGTCTATTTTAGGCAGGTTCCACAATTTAAATTATATTCACCAAGCCTATAAAAGACAGATCATTTTTATCACAAGTATTAGTAAATGTGTTTTTTATATCATTTCTGTTATATTTCAATTTCTATGATCTTGTATATTCAACCAACATTTGTCTATAATTCTGAAATTACACAAATATAATGAAAAACTACTGCAGTATTGGAGACCTCCTGAACAAGGATGTTTTAGTTCTAGATGACAGTAGTTTTTTTGTTTTGTTTTGTTTTTAAGAGAGTTGAAGTTGAGCTTGGTGCCATGTATATACAACTTTGCAATGGATTAAAGCCCACCCTTGATATTTTAGTATATCTGTTATAACTTGTTTGTCATTCTTCTCATTGTTTTACTTTTTAAGAAAAGGCAAAAATAAGAAGTTCTGCCCAGTCCTGTGGCAAAGTTTCTCTATAAACCTTATGTAGAGTCAACCATTTTTGTAGTAAGGAAAAATTCTCTTCCATTCAGAGATATGAGTAAACAGATACATGTTAAGCGTGATTATACATTGTAGGGATCCTTAGTACATTTTTCTAAAATGCCAAGTAAAGCGTAAAAATCCACAGCCCCATTATAAATTCCCCTCCATGAATCATAGCTAGAATTTCTTCTACACAGTGATCCATTTTGACTGCAGAGCAGACTGAGGAAGTCTCCATTTCTACACAATGGCGTCACTCATCTGGTCCTCAGGGAACGTAATCATTTTGCTGAATTAATTGAGCTTTAAAAGACTTTGTCAGTAAGGAATTTGATAAGGTGGGAGAAAATTAAATGGGGCCCTCACATTAGCCCACTGGAGAGGAACTGAAATAATTACTGTGCGGTTTCCAATTTCATAATATCATGCCAAAGCCGCTGAACAAGCTCACAGACCTATTGTTTTCTCACTCAGACTACAGTCTTTTAAATCTCCTGAGAGTATGACATCTTGATCAAACTAGGAACTAGTGGCTATGACAAAGGCCTCACAAGGAAGTCATGGCGATGAAATAGAAGTGATGGTCCCAAGTAGGAACTCCACACTAGCAAAGCTCTTATTGAAGGAGGTGCTTTTCTCCCTCTTTGGAAGAGCTCTGGTGTGCATCAGAGATGCACAGCTGATTTCCTAGCAAACCTGGGACAGCTGGTGCAGCTGCACAACTGGCCCTTCTAGCCATGATTTTCCCACCTTTCTGGTACCTATTCTTTCTCCTCATTTCCCCAACCCCTACTCCTTTACAAGTGCTTGGGATCACTGCTGGACCTTAATTGTGGCATATTTCATAACATCTTAGATATCCTAGATTAGGTTCTGAAATAACCTGATCAATGAAGTCTTTTCACTGCATTGCAGTCTTGGAGCTAAAAGCTGAGTTCCAAAACTCTAAATACAATTCAGAAATCGCTGTTGGCTTGGACCAAATTTAACCAAAATGAACCCTTGCTGGCTCTAGCCTAGGCTATCAACTGGCCTGTAACATGAGTTGAAATTGAGAAGTTGAAATACACATATTTCCCTCTGGATTTTTTTTTTTTTAACATTTTAGCAAAGTAAAAAACTGAAAGTTGACATTTTCCCCCCCAAATATGCTCTAATCATCAGTGACAGATTTAAAAATAAATGGCTGAGCTATTATATTTAACTTGGCAAGATCACACACTCAAGAACAAGTTTCATAAATATTTAACTTTCCATTTACATATGTACTACGTGGCAAACATTCATAGAGTTGGTGAAACATGTATTTGTCTGGAGAGAGCAAAGCCTTTGCATTCAGACAGCCCTGAGTCTGTATTCCGGCTCAATACTGATACTGGTGTGGACCACCAGCGAGGACAGCTGAAAGGGTTTTTGGCACTGGAAGGAAGTCAAGGGCAGAGTCAATGTGAAAGAGAATTCTCACATGAAGTATAGGTAAAAGCAGACAGACTTGTTGAAAGCAAAGAAAAGAGAAGAGCAGACTGATAGAGAGGAACAGTGCCGTCCCTGCTTAGGGTCTGGCCTTTTATGCTAATAATATGTTAATAATAACCCCTAATAATATGCTAAGCTGGGTCTAGAATATTCATGGATTTTCTGAGAAAGGGGCTTAGGAACCCTCCAGGTTCTCAGCCTTATGGGGTAACTTCTAGGAGTTGCCATGGCATTTGTAAACTGTCATGGTCCTGGTGGGTGTGATATTTACTGTGTTAATGAAGGTAATTCATTTAGGGACACTGTCACCTCAATTGTGTGAGTGCCCAATTAAAGGAATTCCCCACTTCACGTTAGATAAAGATGTTACAGCCAAAGTAAGATGACTAAAGCATCCCTATTGGTTATATTTATTTTAACTAAGCGTATTAATTTTCTGATGATTTTCTCATCCTGTGGACCTTATTTTCTTGACCCCTGTCCCAACTGCCAGCAGGGTATCTGACTCTTGTCTTAATACCACCCTCCCCAGAAGATTGTTGGCAGGTATGTTTTGTCTTTCTCAGCCTTGTTTGTGTGTGTGTGGATACAAATGAACAACAAATGGACAAACCACAATGTTATCTCAAAGGTTAAGTAAAATATCAAATAAATACCTTAAATAACAGGGCCTAACACGTGAAGGTTGCTCAGGGAAATAAGTTATCTTTTCCTTGGTCAATATTCCAGACACCTTGCAGTTGTTTGGCATTCTGAATAAAGCTGAGACGCTAACTCTGATCATCGTTGGGGAGACCTAAAGCACTGGGATTTTTTTTATTACCTTTTCCCCTCAAGTTGGAAATCCTGTCTTCATGGGTTTGACTTCTCTGTCTCAGCAGCTTCTCAACCAAGGGGCACTGACTGAGGGGCTGTGCTTTTTTTTCTTTCTATGAATGAGTTTACGTGACTGAGCTGGGGGAAGGCAGTGAACCACAGGATTTCAGACTTGAAGTTGTCGAATAGCTGCATGACTTTCCATGACTCCACCCAAGCTCAATTTCATAAGTGGAAAGGGGACAGTGACACAAATGCACTGGGCTTTTGAGAGACTCAATTGGTATAGCATCCTCTAAGGGCTTGTTATGGTGTTTGGTGGACATTCCATTCTCAGCAAGCCAATCTTACTTCTCTACCCCCAATCTTACCCATACTTGGCCAGTGGTAGTATGAATATGTTCTACCAACATTCATGTGGCTACTTGATAAATTAATGGATGTGAATGTTGTAGCCTCTTCTGAGGGAGGGATCCCAGTGAACTATTGATGATGCCTAGTTTGCACTGTGATAGCAACTTTCCCCTCACACTTTTATGGCCCTGAGGAAAAGCCCCATGGTCCATCAGTTACGTCTTTTCAACTCCTGAGATTCCTTCCCATGACAATCATAGCAAACTGATCTCTCAATGGGGCAAGAAATCCTGAATTCTTGGAGTTAGAAAATCTTAGTCCCTCAGGTAGAATTGTTTTAGATGAAAAGAAGCAGCCAGATTTAGCATATTTATACTAAAAATTGTTCATGGTTTATTTGCAATTCAAATTTCACTGAGTGGCTTGTATTTTATCTAGCAATCTTACTGTCCTACGTCTCTGAAGTGACTGCTCTCAGGCAGGTAGGATGCCATTCAGTGAATCACTGGGCCCCAGTAAGCCTTTTCATTGATAGCCAAGCCCCGGTTTTGTGGGGGGGGGTGGGGGTGTGGCACCAAGGCTGCCGGTTCGAAACCAGCCTGGGCTAACTAAACAACAATGACAACTGCAAGAAAAAATAGCTGGGCACTGTGGCAGGTACCTGTAGTCCCAGCTACTTGGGAAGCTGAGACAAGAGAATTGCTTAATCCCAAAGTTTGAAGTTGCTGTGAGCTATGACACTACAGCACTCTATCCAGGGTGACATAATGAGACTCTGTCTCAAAAATAAGTAAATAAGCAAGGGATGGTTTAGCGTATAGAGAACGCAAGGTATTTTGAAAACTGGTAATGATGCTGACACAGAAAAGTGACTCTCAGTGCTGGGAAGCACTTGAAGGTCAAGGGGTGGGAGAGGTTCCTATCTTCACACAAGAAAGAATTCAGGAGTGAGCTAACAGTATGAAGCAAAAATAAGATTTATTTAGAAGCTATAGGAATTCTACTCTTCCATAGAGCAGAGGCCACTTCTCCCTGCAGAAGAGAACCAGCCCCCTTGTTCTTCTAGCCTTTCTATTTAAGCAACAGGCTAACTAGGGGAGGGGTATTCATGGAAGCGTGGTGTTTTCCTGGAATCAGGGTGGTACCCTCTATTTCTTCATCATCTTGGTTCTAACCAGTAGGAACTTGCCCGCTTCTATCCTAATTTGATCAGGGTAATTTGAAACTTCGCTTTCTGACTCAGGTAATGCTGTAGTAGCACCCACATGCTACTTTAAACAGTACCTGCCAGTTCCCTGTCTCAATGGAGTCCGCTCATCTCAGGAACAGCCTCTGAGTTGCAGCCATGAATGAGTCAAACTTCTCAAACTGCCTGTCCATTTGCCTCTCTCAAATTAAATTTTTTATTTTCAGTTGAACTTTGGGGGGGAAAAATGTCTGGAACTAGAGCCATTTTATGATATCCTTATTAAATGCATATGTAAAAACTTTAAATCATCACTCCATTTTATGGCTGATACAGCTCTACTTGTATCAGCATGATACAAGACTTGTAACTTGAAAATATAGAGAAGGCTATCATAGCTCGTATCAATATCCATTCTAACATGTATGATTGCATTTTAACTACTTGAGAATCTCTTTAAAAGTTTGCTCATCTATAAAAGAGCTTGGCTTCTGGGGAATTTGAGACTTGACAAAATGAAAACAGAAATTTTTATAATTGTTATCTGGTGATAGTAAGAATGGGAAATAGGCAATAGAGTCAAAGGTGGGTCTGAATAGAAAAGTAAAAGATTTTTTTTTTTTTCAGACAGAGTCTCACTTTGATGCTCTTGGTAGAGCGCTATAGGGTTGCAGCTCACAGCAACCTCAAACTCTTGGCCTCAAATGATTCTCTTGCCTCAGCCTTTTGAGTAGCTGGGACTACAGGCACCTGCCACAATGCCCAGCTATTTTTAGAGACAGAATCTGCTCTTGCTCAGGCTAGTCTTGAATTCCTGAGCTCAAGCAATGCACCCCACTTGGCCTCCCAAAGTGCTAGGATTACAGGTGTGATCCACCACGCCTGGCCTGTAAAAGATGTTTTAAAATGGAAATATGGAGACTTCCAGTTTCTGATTTCAATACTAAAAGAGATCAGAAGCTGTTCTTCTCACTCTTGCAATATGTAAAGGCAGGACAAACTGAAACTCAATGACTTTTCTTGAACTCACTAGACAAATGAGTTTACAGGGCTAAGTATCACCTTGAGACCTGAAGAGCCCTGACATCTCACCCCTGAGATACACTTTCCTAGAGCAAAAGATCCCAGATTTGGTAGGAACATAGAAATAGTCATTTTGACCAATTACTAGAGGTTGAGTGTGGATTAGCATGAGAGTGAGGAACTTCCTGAACTTTTAGTCTAAGAGCCCATCCCATCCACCTCACACATATTCCTTGTGCTTTACTTCTAAGGACCTCACCAGGTTTGCATGAGCATGATCCAAGAAAGATGGTGTCATAGCCCTGGCAAGGGTAGTAGGAGAATAATCATTGGGAAACTTGCCTAGAGCCTTCTCCATAACATGGACATCCTCTCCAGGAGGCCTTGCTCCAGCGCCTTCCAGCTTTTCTGAGGGTGAAGGAGTAAAGTATAGAGGTGTTTATGAAGTTCACAGGCCAAAGACACAGGCTAATTACTAATCATCTGAGATTTCATTAGAGAATACTCCCTCTCCCCTACACTTCACTTCCACACAAAGAGGCCTCCAGGATAACAGTAATAGCTTACGACTGCAAGCACTGTAGGAAACAGACTCTTAGCAGGAGGCATGCTTAGGAAAGGTTGAAATCAACAGAAGAGACAAAAGCCAGTATGTTAGAGAAACAGTAATCTCTGACACAAATAAATAAATAAATAAATAAATACAGTATATAATATATATTAAATAAAGCTCAATTCCTAACTAGATCAACTGATCAAGATTCCTAAATCTTCACACTGGATGTCTATTTATGCAGTTTCCATTATGTGATACAGAATATTTGGCTTTCAACAGAAAATTATTTGGACCTGCCAAAAGGTGATAAAAAAGCATATTGTGAAGAGAAGAAGTATGCATCAGCGCCAGACTCAGATATGACACAAGTGTTGAAATGATCAGGCATGCTATTTAAAATAAAGTTTGATAAAAGTGTTAAGAGCCCTAAAGCAAAAAAAAATAAAAAAAAAAAAGTAGCTAACATGCTACACACACAGGCAGAGAGAAGGAAATTCTTAAGAAAGGATAAAAAGCAAATGCTAGAGAATAAAAACATTGTAATGTTTTCTCCCATTCTGTAGGTTGTCTGTTTACTTCCTTGACGATGGCCCTTGTTGTGCAGAAACTTTTAATTTAATTAAGCCCCACTTACTTATGTTTGTTGTTGCTGTATTTGCCATTTGGATCTTAGTCAGAAGCTCTTTATTTCAGCCAATTTCTAGAAGAGTTTTTCTTACATTTTCTTTTAGAATGTTTATGGCTTCAGGTCTTACATTTAAGTCTTTAATACATCTTGAGTTAAGTTTTATGTATGATGAGAAATAGGGATCCTGTTTTCTTCCTCTGTATGTGGCTACCCAATTTTCCTGCAGCATTTATTGAACATGGCAACCTTTCTCCAAAGTCTGTTTTGTCAGCTGTGCCAAAAATCAGTGGGTCATAACTGTATAACTGTATTTCTGGATTGTCTGTTTCATTGGTCTAGCTCTACCTTTATACCAGTAAAGGTGGTGAGTCACCACCAGATGTTGTGGTGACTATAGACTTGTAGTACAATTTGTGGTCAAAACATATGATAGCTCTCGATTTTTTCTTTTTGCACAGGACTGCTTTGGCTATTTGGGCTCTTTTACTGTACTATATGATTAATTTTTCTAGATCAGGATTACTTTATCTACATCTATGAAAAATGACATTGATATTTTGATAGGAGTTATATTGAAT
The DNA here is from genome assembly GCF_000181295.1 of Otolemur garnettii. Taxonomy (NCBI): domain Eukaryota; kingdom Metazoa; phylum Chordata; class Mammalia; order Primates; family Galagidae; genus Otolemur; species Otolemur garnettii. The sequence goes on along the minus strand of NW_003852403.1, from coordinate 3,322,823 downwards.
CTGGAAATCACTTTGGACTATGAAGACAAACTATACATCCAACAAAGGACTAAGATCCAGAATCTACAAGGAACTCAAACTGATCAATAAGAAAAGACTAATAACCCTGTTAAAAGTTGGGCAAAAGACATGAACAGAATTTTTTTCAAGACAAATGACCAGCACATATAGAAAAATATTCAACATCACTAATCATCAGGGATTTGCAAATTAAAACTACAATGAGATACCACCTTAATCCTATCAGAATGGCCATTTATTAAAAAATCAGAAAGCCATAGGTGTTGGTGTGGATGCAGTGAAGAAGAAATGCTTATACACTGTTGGTGGGACAGTGAATTAGTACAACCGCTATGGAGAACAATATGGAGAATCCCCCGAGAGCTAAAAGCAGAGAGCTAAATGTAACAAAAACATTTTATCCCTTTAATATAAAATTAATTCATGTAACAAAACATTTTTATCCCCTTAATATTCAGAAAAAAATTTTTTAAGTAAATGAAATGAAGGTTGTATTTGATAGTCTTATCAGTAGACTTTGACATGACCAATGAAAGAATCAGTGAGCTTCAAGACATGTTGATCAAAACTTCCCAACCTGAAATGTAGAGAGAAAAGAAAGTATAAAAGACTCAAGAACTATAGAATAATTTCAAAATGTGTAATGCACACATAGGGGAAGACCAGATGAAGAAAAAGAGCAGACAAAATATTTGAAATAATGGCTGAGAACTTTTCAAATTTAATGCCAGACACTGATCATACATTAATGTACTTTATGATTCTAATTATGTGACATTCTAGAAAAAGCAAAACTATACATATAGTAGAAAAGATCACTGGCTGTTAGAAGTTTTAGAGGAAGGACAGATGTATACATAGTTGGAGCACAGGGAACATTTAGGACAGTGTAACTATTCTGTATGATACTGTGATGTTAAGTACATTATACTCTGCATTTGTCAAAATCCATGGAGATTTACAGCATAAAAAATGGACTCTACAGAATGCAAATTAAATATAAACATTTAGGAGACTGGAGCATCCCAGGATAGAATGAAGACTGCGACCAAAGAGTCAAAATGTATTAAAAAATATATGAAACAACCTAAAGGGAATGGGAGATAAAGTGCTGATCTAAGTAACTTTGAAATGGTCTATAAAACTAGAGGCTAAAGGGACTATATCTAAGTACTGTACTCTACCTGATAAACTACTGTCCCCCCACAGAGATATGGAGTAGCGATTCTGAAATTACTATACATTTATAGTATTAATATAATTGAACTTTTTGGGAAATAGATGTAGTCTGTGGGAGCCAGATGTTTTGGAGCGAGAGTTTAAAGATAAGTCAGAGAAAGAGACTAAATGAGTGGATTAGAATTGAATGCAGCAGCATAAACTTACATTTAGGTTGACACAAATACCAGTGGAAATATTATAGACATGTAAATACTATGTACAAATGTATATCCTTTCTCTGTCAGTCAAGAGAGCCTAGACCCAGTGATACCCTAGTAGCCATGAGTATACCTACCACACAAATATAACTTTCTTAAACTATTTTCCCATTTTTATTTGAACCAAAGCTCTTTGGGAAAATGGCTGATTTGGGGTCTGGGGCAGAACATATATGAGATGATGCCAGAACAACTTGTCATGACCGGAAGTAAAGAAGTGCTCAAAAAATAAAAAATCTCCATAATGATATAGATATATTCCAGAAACCACTTGAAAATGTCCCCAGTTGCCAAAGCTAGAACCATCTGAGCAACAAAATAAAGCTGTGTTGCCATTAACTCAACATATAAAATGAAAATCTTGTGTCTATAATGACATAAGTAAATGATCAAATAATAAAGAGGAGAGGATAAACGCTCTCATTCAGAAAAAATTTCAAATAATTTATGTAACACATGAACATAACTCCTCACTCCTTAAATGTACGTAGGCTGCACATAGAGAGTCTTTGAAGGGGACTGTGTGGCAAGAGAGAGGGAAAAAGGAGTAACTTTATGGGTGAGAAACCTGACAAGCATATATGAAGTCAGGCTATCAAGTTAATATCAACAGTGTTAAGTGATTATCATGGCACTGTATCCCTCCAGTTCCCTCCCAGGAATATGTTATCTCAGCCTAATCATAAGAAATTCATCTGACAAGTTCCAATTGAGGAATTTTCCACAAAATACCCAACTAGTGCTCTGCAAAACTGTCAAAGTCATTAGAAACAAGGGAAGTCAATGGCGTCTGTGGCTCAAAGGATTAGGGCACCAGCCCCATATACTAGAGGTGGCCTGTTCAAACCTGGCCCTGGCCAAAAACTGCCAAAAAAAAAAAAAAAAAAAAGGAAAGTCTGGGAAACAGTCATAACCAAGGGGAGCTTAAGGAAACATGACTTCTAAATATTCTGTGGCATTTTGGATGGGATCTTCATAGAAAAATGGTATTAGGCAAAAACCAAGTAAATCCGAATAAAGGATAGACTTTGGGTTAATAATATTGCATCAATATTGGTTGATAAACTGTGACAATGTCCTGCGCTCACATAAGTTGTTAATAACAGATGAAACTTGTATGAGGTGTGCATGAACTTTCTATACTATTTTCACAGTAATTCCATAAACCTAAAATTATTCTAAAGCAAAAGAGTTAATCACCACAAATAAGATAAAGAGAAAACATTTAAACTCTTCTTTATTTCATCAGTTTTCTTGTTTGGGGAAGAATTTTGTGTCTTTTTCATCTTCTGAATTTTATAGGAATTAAATATGTAAGAATATTCAGCAACCAGTACTCAACAAATTTAGGTTTGAAGATATTTATTCTTCATCTTCTTTGGTTCCCAACTTAATCATGTAAACTTTAGAGAATGTGGTTTAGTTGAGTCAAAAGGGTATTTGGAATGTTGAAAATTTTATTGCAGGAGTTTTAGGTGGCACTCCTCCTAAGAAATGATTAAATGATCTGGAAAAGCAGCAACTGCTTTTGAGGTTTTGATTCACAGATTTAAATACTTTCATGGACATGGGAATATTCTGTAAACTACAGATGTGAGTACAAATATAAAACATTACCATCACTTATGGAGTTATTAATTTTTTTTTTCATTAACAATGAGTTGTTAACTCCATTAATCAAGCCCTATTCCCTACCCCAAACTATACTTCACTCGAAATTGCCTTATAGGAGAACTAGCTTACTTCTGCCCTGGCAGCCTTGTTGAGATGTTGCTGCATTATTTTTACTTGCTGTTTTTCCAAATAAATGACCTGAGAGTATAAAGTGGCATTGCAATAGCAGAGCCATTAAAGCCATCTGAATTGATCAAACACTCCAATTCTTCCAACTCTTTTTATGCCTATTAGGTTAAGGCTATTTCTCTGACTATACCTGTCTTTCAAGGAACCATTGGGAAACTATTTTCTCATCTGTGAAATTATTCTAGGTTCTATATATTGAGGTCCTGCTAGGAATATGAGGCTTACTCTCAGCTTGATGAGCTGGCGGTTTAATTACACCTGCAGGTGACAGAGGCCATACAGTCTTGCAGACAGAGTATGTTGTCTGGAGGATATTATCACAGACAAATGTACTAACACTTGTGTTTTTGAGAGAGAATGCAGAAGTCTTGAAGTGTCACCACGGAGAAAGTGTATCAGTCATAGTGCATGTCCCACAAACACCTCAAAGTCAAGCTAGCCACACTGAACACATCCTCCTCCTTCACAGATGATTTGATTTTTATACCTGGAAAACCCCAGGGACTCAAGCACAAAACTTAGAAGTGATCAAGAAATACAGTAGGGTCTCAGGATACAAAATCAATACTCACAAATCAGTAGCTTTTATATATACCAATAATAGTCAAGCTAAAAAAACAGTCAAGGACTCTATTCTCTTTACAGTTGTGCCAAAGAAGATGAAATATTTGGGAATTTAACTAACAAAGGGTGTGAAATATCTCTATAAAGAGAATTATGAAACTCTGAGAAAAGAAATAGCTGAAGATGTTAACAAATGGAAAAACATACCATGCTCATGGCT
>NW_003852403.1:3314121-3317881 GCF_000181295.1 Otolemur garnettii | reverse complement strand
AGATGTTGGCATGGATGTGGAGAAAAGGGAACACTTCTACACTACTGGTGGTAGTGCAAACTAATACATCCCCTTTGGAAAAAAGTATGGAGAATACTTAGGGATCTAAAAGTAGACCTGCCATTTGTTCCTGCAATTCCTCTATGAAGTATATATCCAAAAAAATCACTTTATAACAAAGATTTTGCACCAGGTCCCTCTTACAATTGTGTCCTACCCCCAAGAGGTATGCCATACACTGTGACCGCACATCTGCCTCTTTCCTCCCCTCTCCCTACTTCAAGCAACAATTTTAAATAAATGAATTAATTAATGCATGAATGAATAAAAAAGTAAATAAATTAATTAGGTTATTATGAAATGTCCTTTTCCCTTAAGTACTAAGTTTGACATTGGTATCTCTGCCATTTCACTTTGACACTTCTTGTTCTTTTTTTTTTTTTTTTTTAACTGTGAAGGAATATCTTCATTCTTTCAAAAACATATTTTGGCTGGTGATTGTCTTTCAAATTGCTTTTAAGAGCAATTTTTGTGAAACCATGGATAAGCCAGAAATTCATGTTATGAGTTCCATCATGGAACCAAGGCAGCATCAACAGCTCAAAATTATCAAGAAAGTGTTTGGCAAGGATGTGGCTAATGAACATACAGTACATCCAGCATTTGAGAAGTTCCACTCTGGTGATTTTAATCTTGAAAATGAGCCATGCAGGCAATCTGAGACCAAGGAGGAGAATGATGAGTTCAAAACTGAGCTAGAAGCAAATTCATCTCAACCTATGTGTGAATTAGCAGCAGGGTTCGCCATTACTATTCCAACAAAATTGGGCCATTTGAAACAAATCAGCAAGGTAAAGAAACTGGATAGATGGGTTCCGCATGAATTAAACAAATGTCAGAGGAGAAATCGTCTCCAAGCTTGCCTTTCTTGGCTGTCACAACATAAAAGTGAACCCTTTCTAAACTATATTGTTACATGGATTCTTTTTTGACAATTACACGCTTTGGGCACAATGGTTGGATAAAGATGAAATGCTGAAACACAGTCCAAAACTGAATATTCATCAAAAAAAAAAAAAAGCTAATGATGTGTGTTTGGTGGTCTAGCATTGGCATGATCCACCACAGCATCATGAAACCTGGACAATAGATTCTCTTTTTTATTCTTTCATATCTGATATTTTAAGTCTTCTATGTAGTGAAGTAAAATACCTCAGAATTTTAAAAAAGAATTCTTAAAAATTCTAGGTTGTTATGGAATAGGATTTTCCTTCCTTTATCTAGACAACTAATATTCATAGCTGGCTGGTAGAATAATTAAGATTTTAAATTCTTCTCTTTAATTCAAGGCAGTTCAGAAGGTAGGATGAAGCCTTCCAAAATCGATTCTCTCTATCTTGATGGATCTAAGCTGTTCTCTTATGTCTTAGGCACCCCAGCTTTTCATGAGAAGATTCTCGGCTGCTCAGCAGTTTTGGCAATCATGCAATTGCTTTTTCTGACTTAATAATAGGGTTTAAAGAGACCTCATGCTATCTCCACATCATCAGAGCATAAAGGAAGAAGGAAAACATGCCTTTTTTTTTTTTTTTAAGACAGAGTCTCACGTTGTTGCCCTTGGTAGAGTGTCATGGTGTCATAGCTCACAGCAACCTCAAACTCTTGGGCTCAAGCAATCCTCTTGCCTTAGTCACCCAAGTAGATGTGACTATAGGCATCTGTCACAACTCCCAGCCATTGTTTTTCGAAATGGGATCTCTCTCTTGCTCAGGGTGGTCTTGAACTCCTGAGCTCAGGTAATCTACCTGCCTCAGCCTCCCAAAGTGCTGGGATTACAGGCACGAGACTTTTTGGAGTGATTACTCGTCATATGTCTAACATAATGCTTGTCCATCATTTTATTATGCCCACAAAAACCATGAAGGGAAGATTTAAGCACCATCATTTTATAGATGAGGCCCTAAGACTAGGGGAAAACAAAGGAATTTTATCAAGGTTAGCCTGCTTGATGCAAGATAAAATTGTCTCTGAACTTACATCTCTCTGACTCCATAGAATATGATCTCTCTTACCCTACCACATCCCCTTTCCAACACCATTGATATACCTAAGGACTGATTTTCTAGTTATGGGGTACAGAAAGAAGTTATTTCTTTTCTTTCTAGGCAGGGACATGTAGTGGTTAAAAGTGAGCTCCTGATCCCAGATATCTTTGACCACTTACTTTTCCTGTGAACTTGAACTTATCCTTTAATTTCTCTGCACTCAAATTTCCTCAAGTGCAGCTGAGGTTATTAATGGCCCCAGAACTGCCAAGAGGGCTAAATAACTTTGCACCTATAAGGAGCTTTGTGCTATAAGTGCTCAATAAAGGTTCATGTTGTAGTTATCATTGCTATTGTTATATGTGAGGACTTTTCACAGAGGCACAACCACACAGAATAGGGACAAGTGTCTTTTAATGCTATGTCCTGTCCTGCCGAATCCTAATAGTGGATAAGTGGAAAGATTCTTTAACCAAAAGTTGTTATTCCTTATCAGTGCACATAAGTTTATGCACAAAAAATGGCCAAGAAAGGTAGCTGCAGTTATTTACAATCTATAAGTCACTGAGTAAACAGTACCTTTCCTTGCTTGGTTAGAGAAGAGAGACTGCATCTACCTGCAATTCCAAATGTGACCTATCATCTTAAGCTTTCAGAGAGACAGGGCTGCCCTGTGCCCCCTGTTGGAGACTATCCAGGCTAACCATTCAGTATGGTGGGACAGGCAGTGGCAGGCTGTCCCAGAAATTTTAGAGGATTTGAACAGTCAGGCAGATTATTCAAGCAGAGATTTTCCAAAAATTTATAGTCAAAAGCCATTTATCTCCTTAACATTTCAAACATAATATTGGCTCAAAGTATAGTCGATCCTCTGTATCTGTGGGTTCAACCAACAAAGGATAGAAAATACCTAGAAAAAAATGTCCACAAAGTTCCAAAAAGGAAAACTTGATTTTGTCACACTCCAAATACACTGAATCCATGCAAATGAAGTGATGAGTAGACATCGTATTAGGTATTAGTAGTAATCCTGATATGATTTAAAATATAGCAGAGGATGTGCATAAGTTATATGCAAATATGGTATTATGCCGTTTAGATAGGGGACTTGAACATCTTTGGATTTTGGTATCCACAGGGAGTTGTGGAACCAATACTCTGATATTGAGGGATGACTAAATTGTACCACATGACTTTATACCTAAAAACTGCAGGTACTAGCTTCCTTAGGGAGCATTCTGGTGACCAAATAAATAAAAGCTTGTTAAAAATTGACAGTTTGCTTTGGGCAACCAAAAGGTTTCTATCACAGCCCTGAAGTCATTCTGCCTTCCCATATTTCTCTCTCTTTAGGCCAGCTATCTAGTCTTGGATATAATTTATCATGCTGGTCAATTACTCCTGACAGGAATGTGTTCCCATTTCGATATCTATGTGTTAAGCTCACTTGATTAAAGCAAACAAAACAAAACAAAAAACTCTGAGGGACATTGACTACTGAAATAAGAAAAAAATGAGAAGTTAAAATTAACAAGGACTTTGACTTTGAAGTCTGACCTCTCTTTGCAGAGTCTGAAATAGCATTCAGGTATGGCTCTAGAAGAATAAAAACAGTTCTCTCAAACTGGATCCCGGTTTGGATTGGATATCCATTGGACATATATTGTCTGTCTGTCTGTCTTTCTCTTCCTTTCCTTTCCTTTCCTTTCCTTTCC
>NW_003852403.1:3305346-3313593 GCF_000181295.1 Otolemur garnettii | reverse complement strand
TCTGCACTTGCTCAGGGGTCCCCATGGGACTCCAAGGCTGTGGCCTTAAAAGTTGAATTCCCAGTACAGAGATCTAGACAAGTGGTTCTCCACCTTCCTAATGCCGTGACCTTTTAATACAGTTCCTCATGTTGTGGTGACCCCCAACTACAAAATTATTTTAGCAATGAAAATTATTTTATGGTTGGGGGTCACCACAACATGAGGAACTATATTAAAATATTGTGGCATTAGGAAGGTTGAGAACCACTGCCTAGACACAGGCCTCATCTACCAGCTGGTGCTGAAGATAGTGGTTTCCAAAGGCTGGCAGTCTCCTTATTTACCCAGCACAGTAAAGGAAATAAAATTACTCTTGTGACAATTTAAAGGGTTGTTGTAGAAATAAGAAAAAATAAAAGAACTTAAAAATTGCCAACAATGTAAGAAACATATGATTTACATGTTTATTCTACATCTCATAACAAGTGAATTTTTATTCATTTAATTTCTTTTTATCTATTCTAGGAATTAGCAGTTTTTCCCTTTAAAGGGCCAGATAGTAAACATGTAGGCTTTGTGGACTTTGATGCAACTAATCAACTCTGCTGTTGTGGTGCCAAAGCAGCCATAGACAATATGCAAATAAATGGCTGTGGCTGTGTGCCAATAAAACTTTATTTACAAAAACAGCTGTGTTTGGCCCCTGGGCTATAGTTTGCTGACCCCTAATCTTTTCCAGTGCAATGTGCATTCATGCTGTGCTCTCACCCCGTCACATCCCCACGTGCATTTTGTACATCTGTACTCCCTTCTTGCACATAATGCATAGCTCACTAATCCAGAGAGTGCCTGATTTCACTGAATGGCAATGGGCATCCTCTGTTGTCAAGACATTCAGTTCTTTTAAGTAGAGACAAAACATGAATTGCCTATAGGAAAACTGATGTTTCAGAATCATCAACAAATGCATGCATTTGGGAGTGATTTCTAGCATTCTAAAATGGAATGTTTTCTCGTAGGAATGATAGGAATAGCACTCCAGTCCCACAAAGCATGCACATGTGCTTAGGCTTAGACACTTTGCTGAAAGTCAGAATTCTGATGCTGTCTCCTGCCAGCCCTGGGAGAAGCTGGGTGGGGAGGGGCAGGAAGCATAACACATTCTGCTTTGGCAACTGCCTCCACTCTGTTGATCTCTACTAGAATTAAGTTGTTTTTTGAGCCACACTCTCTAAAACTGGGCTGTCATTTCTATGTCCTAGGGGATGTAAGTACCACTTTACCTTTTAGTAAGCAGATTTTAAACAATCCCAGGTATAAGATTTCTCTTCCCAAGCGGTAGATCTGTAAACAGTGCCTGTGGGCTTGTTTACTGGCTAAATTTTATTCCAACCGTGAACTACTTATTCTAAATCTTGTAACAATTGTTCTTTCTTTACACTTTTGTCTTCTCTCCTTACTTTCTATAAGTGATCACTGTGGTATTTGATTCCAGTAGAAATGAACCTTCACCGTGTATGAGGCAGAGGGAGATTTTGATGTGTTTCGATTCACGGGGACCCTTTGCCTGAGCGGCTGCAACTTGCAGAGGCTACAGGAGATCCAGCAGGTCTGTGTGTCTCCTCCTTGGAGGAAGGAGCTTGCCTGTAGTTATAGATTCTGCATATTTGCTGCAGTTATCCAGAAGGTCACTCTGCGAACTTTTCTCAGGGTAATAATGTGTGTGAGTAGCAGGGACCACTGAGAGAAAGAAGAGAGGAAAGAATGTCCTTTGTGTCTCCTCAGCACTGTTGTTAGAACTTACATGACAATTTTTCCTACAATTTCTTTGCAGTGTTCCCTGTAATATCTGTGACATAGGATAGGTTATGATATGACATACCTACTATGGTTAATAGTAGTAGTAAAATGTAAAAATATATATATATATATATATATACATATTTTTAGAGACAGAGTCTTACTATATTGCCCTTGGTAGAGTGCTGTGGCATCACAGCTCACAGCAACCTCCAACTCCTGGGCTTAGGCAATTCTCTTGCCTCAGCCTCCTGAGTAGCTGGGACTACAGGTGACCACCACAATGCCTGGCTATTTTTTTTCCTGTTGTTGCAGTTTTGCAGGGGCTGGGTTTGAACCCACCTCCCTAGGTATATGGGGCCTGTGCCCCACTCCCTGAGCCACAGGTACCATCCCATAAAAAAACATTTTAATTAACAGAAATTATAAACTGAAGTGTCCATATTCAGGGATACTTCAGAGATATTAACAAACTAGGGATATTAAGAATTGTAGTTGGGAGGCTATCAGTCTAAAGACTTATATATAAGTCTCTCTCTGGATCTGAACAAACCCACTAATGGGGTGGATAATCTACCTTTACTGAGTTCCTCATGAACTTGATTGTTTATGAGTATTGTCCACAGGCTCCTGAATGCTTGCTTGGTCTCAATTTCTCAGATATTTACCATGTGTGTCAGTTCAGAGTCCAGTTTGGGTGTGTTCACATTGTGTTGTTTTTCTCCAGATTTTTTTGTCAAGATGGGGGAACAAAACAATCATTAGAACTCCCAAGAAGCTTTCAGATTAAAGCCAAGATAGATCACAGAGTGATTATAGCACAATGTGGTAACTAATACAATGGAGGTTAACCCCACTGGGTTCTCTAGAAGCACAAAGGAGGGAAACTGCAGGCCTGGGAGTTGTGGGAGGTGGGAGGAGGTTGTAAAAGCTGCCTCCTCAGGGAAATCCTAGGTCTAAATGACAGGCTTCCAGCTTGGTGGACGGGGAAAAGGTAGCAAGGAAGCTTTCCAGGCAGAAGGAAGAAAACGTACAGTCACTCGGAGGTGAGGGAGGATGGGGAACCAACAGCAGCCTCAAGCAGAGTGTGGGAGGCAATGGTAACAGAAAAGACTCACTGGTTAAGACAGGCCCAGAGCATGAGAGACAAATTCTCCTCCTGCCATGACAGCCCCATCTGATTTTTGTTTAGACTAATAATTCTGGAACCATGCCTGATCTAATTTTCTTTCATCAGCAGTAATAGGAAACTTGGTAATTTTCCTTTACATATTCATCCATTCTTTATTCATTAAAAAAAAAACACCTTATTTTTAAGGCATTTTCCATGTGACTTCAAGGTTAAATAAATGTTAATGACGCAGGTAAGAGCACAAGGCATGCTTAAACTTTGGAGCTGGACACAGTTGGGCTGGTGTCTTGGTCCTGCCTTTCACTTTATGACTGTGTGACCTTGGGGAGGTCTCATAGGGCCTGCAGACCTTAGCACATGAAGCAGTTAATTGTGTGCTCCTCAGAGTGCCTGCCACATGATCATCAAATGTTACATATTAGAAGTTCCTATATTCTCTTTCCATCCCAGATACCGTTTCTCTCTTGAAACTTTTCTTATTGCCTTTTTTCTTTTTCTTTTTTGAGACAGAATCTCACTATGTCACCCTGGGTAGAGTTCCATGCCATCACAGCTCACAGCAACCTCAAACTCTTGGGCTTAAGTGATTCTCTTGCCTCAGCCTCCCAAGTAACTGGGACTACAGGTCACTGCCACAATGCCTGGCAATTTTTTTGTTGTAATTATCATTGTTGTTTGACAGGCCAGGGCTGGATTTGAACCCACCAGCTCTGGTGTATGTGGCTGGCACCCTAGCCACTGAGCTACAGGCGCCGAGCCCTACCTCTTCTATTTGACTTTGAGTTCTTTGTGGGCCAAGCCTATTCCTAGTACTTTTTTGCCTTTTTTTTTTTTAAGTATAAGGTATTTTCTGGATTTCTGTTTCTACTTTAGTTCAGTTTTAATCTGCCCGAGAGGCCTGTGCAGGCTGCCTTCTGTGTATAGGAGGGAGAGTGGATATTTTCTCTTTCAACATCCTTATAAGAAGGGAGAGAGATTAGGAAAGAGCACAGATGTAAGGCCGTCTGAAGTGAGGGCATGGGCACAAGGCCCAGGTCTGTTCCTTCTAAGTTGTCCCATTAACCTCCTAAGTCGAGCCTTAGTTTCCTCATCTGTAAAGGGAAGATAAGATTCTTCCACACCATCGTGCCTACAGGATCACTGCAGGAGATTTGTTTCAATCAGTTTTCAATCTCAGCTCCTACTCACCCATGTATAGGACCCTAGGGATGTCTCCAAATCTGGTAGCATTATGGAACCATCTCCTTCCCTTCATTCCTCAACATTCTTCCTGACTAATTTCATTCTGTGGCCACTATCTTCTTTGTCCCTTTTTTGGTGCTTGTTTGAGATTGACGTTTTAGTCGGACAGTGTGCTTGCTTTGTAATTCCGAGTTCACCCCTACGCACCATGATTCACATCGGCCTTTGTGGACAACAAGCCTAGGGTGAGTCTTATCCCATTTCCACCCTCACCTCCAGATGAAGTTCCAAGACTAAGTTCCTACACTCACATCTTTTCCTCCAGAGGGATCGTCTTTTACACATATTATCTGGTTTTGCTTTGATGGGGTAAGCCATTAAATATGTTTTAAAGAGCATGAATTAGATTTTAAATACAGTTTTGATGGCATTCTATAAATTGTGTCATGACAGTTACTTTAGTTAAAATACCTGTGTATGTCCTATCTTCAGGATGACTATAACTTATGAATGTCTCTGACAGCAATAATGTAAATTTGGTAAACTCAGTTTAGTTTAATTGAGGTGTCACCTGTTTTTTCCATAAACTTAAGCAAGACATGTCAACAATCATCCCAATGGCATAACGTTCTATTCGAGGTTATTGGGCTCCTCAATGGAGCATTCGTTCTCTTGTTTGGGTGTTGGTAAGGTACTAGTTTGAGCATGCAGACTTGACAGCTGGTTTGGTCGCCACCCTGAGCAGGAAGCATGTGTGTATGGGGTAAAGAACAGGCTGGACCTTTCCACCTCTGACAGTGGGGCTCGCTCTGTACTGTCACACTCAGCAGGACCAGATGATGCAGTAAACACTGGCTTCTCTGTCCTGTAAGCTCACAATGGAAGGTGAGCCACTACCTGAGGCCACAGCCCTGTGTGGCCTTTTATACAAACCGAGCAAATTGTTCTCCAAATGGAAGAAGTAGGAATCTGTTAGTCGCATTTCCAAGGTCAAGGAAGGTCACTAGGCAGAGACACTGTGATCTTCAGCAAAGAGGGAGATCCAGAAAGAAGAACGACAGGCTTTAGCTAAAAGAGTGTTTCCTCCTCCTCTCAGCTCCTGCTTCCCACTTCTTATCCGGTTTTATCTCCTTCCTTTCTCTCTCTTTTCCCCCCAGTTTCTTTCTTTGTTCTTTACTCTCCCTTTTTCTTTTCTCTTCCCACCTTTCTTTTCTCCCTCTCTATTCTTCCAGAATTCCTTATGTGATACATGAATCAAGTGTATAAAGAGCCTTGGCTAACACAGATATGAAAGAAGCTAATTCTCTTCAATTTTCTGCTCCTTGAAAGCTGGACGTGATAGGCGACTTCACAACACTGGTGTCCAGAGAGCAGGGAAGCATCATTACTATCCAGTGCTTGGGGAATCTCATCCCATAGTCAACTTGTGTGGATGGGGTGGACAGGGCTGTGTCTACTACTATTTTGCATCTGGCAAGATGGAAAGGAGGAAGGAAGGAGGCATGTACCATATAGCATGCAGTAGGTTTCCTACACTGCCTCAAATCTTTGTCACAAGTAGAAAGAAGTGCAGTTATACCTCCTTGGCTCAACTGCTCAATCAACTGTAGATAATATCTTCTGTGAAGCCACCTTTATCACTTCCCCAGTCTCACACAAATTATTTTTCTACCTCACTCATTACATTCAGATTATTTTTCTACCCCACTCATTACACTCACGTAGAAATTTGTTCATAGTTCTTAAACACCTACCAAAGTGTTTCATATTTATTTTTACATGCCCATCTTGCTAGCTAGAGGGATTTTGTAGGATTTACAAAATTCTACCTTATTCATCTTTATATGTGTGCTTCTAGAGCAATGTCTCATGGGGGGTGCAGCAGGGAACCCAATAAACATAGATGGTAATTTTATGCTGATTTTACATTTTTATTTTGTTAGAAGTGAAACTTTTATGATTTATTCCAATGAGGAGTGTTGGAAGATTGGTATAAATACCTTTTTATGCTTTAGAAAGGCATGTTTTCAATATGTTTACAGTATTTGTAAGTTCTGAGGATGACACATGATTCTTTTGACACATTTATTTCTGGGGTCTATATTCTAAAATATAGCATATAGATAGAAAATTTGGAGTAAGGTCCACTCATCATGAAATGATTGTCATTGAAAAAAATAGTTTGTTACTCACAATTCCTATAAGGAAGCAGGGTTGCCATGTCATGAGGAAGCCCAGGAGGAAGACCAAGGACCTGTCAGAAGCAGAGAAGGGGAAACTGTGGCCAAGAGCCTTTTCTGGTAGTTTCTGTAGAAAGGAATGGATGAAGCATGGTAAACAGGTCTGACGTTGACTGTTTGAATAATTCCGGTGGCCCCTGGGATGTAGGGGCTGTTTCATATTGTCTGATCCCTGGCCCTGAAGTGATTATGACAGATGGATAGTGGTGATGAGTGTGAGTACCCAGTAAAGGAGGTGGTGAAGGTGCGGGCTCTGGATTAGTTGATTTGTGTTTGAAAAGCATACACTCAGCCATGTTGTTTGCTATCTGTAGGAACTGGCTATTCCTTGGAAGGGCAATCCCTTCCAGATCAGCAAGGGCTAGAAATAGAAAATAAAAGGTCTGGTTAATACAGCTTATGATGCCAAAAGAAATTTACTTTTCTCTAATGGTGAATGGGCAGGTGTAAAAAAAAAAAAACCAAAAAAACAACAATCTCTGCAGCTGTCTGCATAAAATTGCTGTTACAAGACAGAAAGTATTGCCACGAGGTGGTTAGGACATAAAGTTAACCTAAATATTCCACATACGTTTATTGGAGACTATGTGCATAGACACTGTAGAGACTTGAGAATTCCCCAGGGGTCTTCTATTCAATTCAGCTATAACCAGATGCTCAAATCCTCTCCTTATGGGTCATGTATGCATTATCTGGATTTATCTTGCAGAAATCCTCTAATGCTTCTGCCCCTGTGGGATCATTATTGCTTTTATCTCTTGGCACTAACCCCTTCATTTTCTCAGGCTCACCCGCTACTGAGGCACACTCATTGCCAAACCCCTGTTGGTGTCACTATGGAATAGGAAACAAATTGCTTTTACTGCCGGGTGACAGTTTGTTTCTCTTCATGGGTAAGGAAATGATAACATCAGTATATGATTATCATGTATCAGTAATTAATCTCTCCTGCCCTTTGTTTAGGTAAAAGAGATGAGGCTTAAAAGGCAAACAATTTTTAAATGACAAAAGGATCACTTGACAAGTCTTTCTGTCCTTAGAGCCAATGAACTGTTTAGTGTGCCCAATGTCCAATACTAAATGCTAGAACTCACCACGGATTTGCAAAAAACAGGCCAGATTTTTCAATAGGTCCTTTTAAGGTATGTTCTAAGTGATAATTTTCTGTCAACACTTCCTGTCCCACTCTGGGAACTTGTTAAATTTTTTTCATAGACCCAGTGAGTCAGGATTTTCCATCTTTATTTATGAAGTAAGGACATCTGTGGGTATTCTCTGTCACTGAGTAAATCAATGTGTTTGCCAATTAAACCTCTACTCTGCTGGAGAATGCTGACTGGCATTTTTTGTACAGGTAGGACTAATTGACAAGATTTATACAGGGTCAAGAGTTGGAGAGCTGTTAGGCTGACGATATCAGAATGAGGCATTTTATTTTCTTTCTTTCCTTCTTTATTATTCTTTTTACATCCCTCATAGATGCAAAATATTCTGTGTGAAGTATAGTTACAAGTACACAAGGCCTTTCATCGTAGAAATAATTGTAGTAATGCAAAGATGGAAATAAAATCAATGTCCCTATGATTCCACCATATGACAGAATATTCTGCAACCTCCTAAAAGGACTAGCTAGACCTATGAGCACTAACATTAATCATGCACACGATTTTTCACTTTCTTGTGAATTTTAATTAACAGCTTAACATAAATAAAAATAGATGAGCCATAAGTACATGTAACAATATGTGTGAATCTCATTAACATAATACTAAGTACAAAAAAATCTAGATATAAACAGAATATATGGCATTATTTCATTTACAAAAATTTCAAAAATAGATACAACTAACCTTTAGTATTAGACGTTGAATTGGTGGTTACATTTGTAGACAAGGTAATTAGTAATTAGGA
>NW_003852403.1:3303883-3305207 GCF_000181295.1 Otolemur garnettii | reverse complement strand
GTTTATTTTTTTTAGAAACACTTTTTACTGAAAATAAATTTTTCCATATTGATCAAATATCTTCAACTTAATATATATTGTACATGAGTATATCTTTGACAGGATTTTTTTTTATTTTATTTGATCATAACTGTGTACATTACTGCATTTATGGGGTACAATATGCTGATTTTATGTACAGTTTGGAATGTTTACATCAAAGTAGTTAACATATCATTCACCTCACCTGTTTAATCGTTGTGTTTAGACATTTATACTCTATTATTAATATATTTGACATGTACACTTGCAATATGCCCAGTAGGTGAGGTCCCACTGATTACCCTCTCTCCACCTGTCCCCTCCTCCCCGTCCCTCACCCTCCTCTTCTCTCCTTCTTTCTGGGCTATAATGTTTACATGGATGGAACTGGATCATATTCTTCTTAGTAAAGTATCTCAAGAATGGGGGGAGATAAGGGAAAAAAATACCCACCGTACTCAATACTATTATGAAATCAATATATAATTACCCACACTTTCAGATGAAAGATAAAATATGAAGTTTATTTTAAAGGGGAAGAATTTGAATTTAAAAACAAAAAAGCCTGGGCCACTTAGCAACAGGGACACAAAGTGAAAAGATATTCTTATATGAAGTAAGAAACATGGTGAGCAAAGGCCATGAGCGAGTTAGGGTTCTGGGGAAACAGAAACTGTGAGCATGGATGAATCAGGAGAACGTTACATTAACTGAGATAAGCCAGGACCAGAAAGACAAATATTGCATGAGCTCCCTCACATGGGGAGTCTGAAACAGGTCATCTCCTGGAAGTACAGAATAGGATGGATGGTGGTTACCAAAGCTTGGGGAAGACATTGGTCCAAGAATGCATCATTGTGTTAGAAAGGAAGAGTAAGGTCTAGAGTTCTATTGTGCAGCATAGTGACTATAGTTAATGACAATATTATGTATTCTTAAAACATGTGAATAGAGTGGATAATTGTTCTTACCACAAAAATAACCATGGGAGCATTTGTTAATTAGCTGGATTTAACCATTTCACAATGTATGTGTACTTCAAAACATCATGTGGTATAGGAGACATAAATACAATTTCATGTGTCAATTTAAGAAATGAATAAATAAATTTGGAAAAGAGAAAACAAGCAAACAAACCATTAGCCAAGAGTTAAAACTAGGCACCCAAACCAGGCAGCAGAGGACTGGGGACAGCAAACTGTCCTAGGGGAGGGACCAACCCTGCTATTTTATTTTGTTTGCTTGTATCCTTACGATAAATTTTTCAGAAACCAAATTTAAAATGAATCATGTTGAATATTAA
>NW_003852403.1:3301813-3302780 GCF_000181295.1 Otolemur garnettii | reverse complement strand
GTGCACACAGGCACAAGACTCTAAGCCTGCACAGCTCTGCAGAGAACTGACTTTGCTAATAATGTTTATGACTGTGGCTGGACCACCACTAATACCTGGGGCAAAGGAGTTAGATTCCTGGGGCTTACATCTCACCTGGCTGAGGGAGGCAGAGATCCCTCCTCCAATTTGGGGAGGGCTGTGTGTTACTTTGGGCCTGAATGTTGTCCTGTGAGGCAAGGTTGAAAAGCTTTTAGTGAGTTAGACTTCCCACTCTATCAAAACAGGTCAATGCTAGAAGATTCCTATGAGTCAGATTCTTCTTGTTGCCAAGAAAGGAATTTTATCATTCCAAGTCACAGATTTTGCCCTTAGAATGTGACTTAGGCAATGAACAGTTAATCCTAAGTGATAAAACCTGTGGTTGAAGGTAAGGATGGGGTGACAGTTATTGTAGATTCAGGACAAATGGAGTTTTCAGACCTTTTAAAAGTGAAATCAGAAGCCACAGAACTGGTTTTACCTAAGCATTGAGAATTCATCAACAGATTTATTTTAATGCCCTTTACTTTTTGCTTATAATTTGTGGAAGAAATGGCACATGGGAAGCCATTGTATTATTAGATATAGAAATGAAAAGACCCAGGACTTTCCACTATTTTTCAAAATATGTCTTACAACATTCACTTATCTGCAGTCAGCCAGAGCTGTAATGTTTGGGAAAGGAGGAAAGGAGATAAAGGATTATTACAGGGAAAGGTTTATATTTGGTGGGGGATATGAGAGAAGAAAAGGAAATTACAGGTGGAGAATAAGTGTGTTTATGAATTAAACTTATTTCCTATTTGATACCTAATTCAATGGGTAGTGCACATGTGAAAGCATTTTGCATGGAAACAATATATAAGCTAGAGTGTCAACATTTTACTGTAAAGTAATAATTTTTCTTTTTCAAAATGTGTTGAAAGGTATCCTTTCCACAGTTGAC
>NW_003852403.1:3297158-3300964 GCF_000181295.1 Otolemur garnettii | reverse complement strand
CCCCACCTGCTGGAAGAGGCAGGAAGTTTTCCTGAGCTGCTTTTATAAAGAGCACTAGTCCCATTCATGAGGGACTTAATCACTCTCCAAAGGCCTTATTAATACTATTTGACTTTCTATTAGATCCTAACATACAATTTTGGAGAGATGCAAATCACCATAGTAGACCTTATATGGAATAAGGTCGTCTTCACAGGTATTGGGATTAGTGCCACAGCATCTTTTAGGAGGCAAAGTTCAATCCATAACAGTGAGAATTATAAGTAAAGAAGAAAGAAGGGGAGGGGGTGTTCAGGTAGAAGTAAAACAGCTTCAAAGATATAGAGCATCTCAGAACCTCCTGGTCATCTCAGCTGCTCTGCATTTGGGTGACTGGGCTAGAAGCCCCCCCCACCCCAAGCAGAATTCACAGGGTTACTTGTCACAGGGTCCAGGGAACTAACTGGTTCTATTTTCCTGACACACTTGTCATACAGCCCCTCAGTTCCCCACCCTGCCAGTGTTATATTTGGACTCATTGATCTTATAGTAAGAATCTCTTTCATTTGCCTTCAGGATCACTGTTATCTTCATGAAATATATATTTAATGCACTTATCAGACCATTTAACTCTTTGTTTATTGTTGTCTTTAGTTAGCAAAAGAGAGTCCTGGTTTCCAGACATTCTAAATATCCTTCCCCTTCTTTTCATTCTCTTTGCTGATCAAGGTTCATTTTAAATTTCTTATAAGCTCCTAATACTTGAATCTATCCTCAGCATTTGTTGATATTTAAAAAATAAATTCAGGCAGCCCTTTTTTTTTCTAAGAATAATTAATACTGGATTAAATCTACTTAAAATGTAATCCAGTTGAAATGAGGATGAAAAGTCAGAGACCAACTCTTAGGGAGACAATGACCTACACAGATTATAAGGTTGACTTGATGAATAGAAATAAATATTAGAATTAGGCAGGGGAAAAAATGCTAGAATGATGACTAATTTTATAAATGGTGGGTTTATTACTGAATGTTGTTGTATTATGATGACTTTTGCTTCTCTGCATGGACTGTTGACTGTAGGGCCTCAGATAATGAATACTTGGGTAAGAAGGAGAGATTGTGAGGGTTGACTTTTAGAATGAACGGTTATAGCTACAATGTTTCCATTTTGATACCTAGTGGCACCACAAAGGATCTGATTTGCATCTGTTGAGCATGCAGTTGTCTAAATGGAGAACCTTTTTGCTCCTAGACATGACTTACAGATGTTGTTTTTTTTGGTAAGTGTGTGTGTGTGTGTTTAAAACTCATACTACATGGAGACCAGCACATTATGAAAATCATGCTTGAGCTCAGTGTTTTCTTTTTATTATTAATTGATAGCTGTATACATTTATGCATGCATGGGGTACAGTGTAGTGTTTTCATATACAATTTGAAATACTTTCATCAAGCTGGTTCACATAGATTTTATGTCATTTGCTTTGAATGGAAGAAAAAGAGCTCAGTGTTTTATAGGTATAGTTAAAGCTGATGATGAAAAGGAAATGGTCTCAGAAGGAAGTAGAATCCTGTGGCCCCGCACCTGGAGGGGACATGGAGGTGCCTTTTGGAGCATCTCCTATTCCCTCACACATACAGGGGCTCACGCTGCTGTAGGTCACCTGTGCCTCTATCTTCATGACAAAGATCTCCAGAAGGAAATGGTATAACAGAACCACAACTATGAGGGTTTTTTGATTAGAAAAATATGTTTTTAATGTAGCATAACTCAACAAGTTCTTGTGCAGAGATGTCTAGAATTCTAAAAACTGTTGCAATTTCCAAAAGAATTTCCACCAGGCTGTGTTATACATCAGGATTTGAAGTCCAGATACCTAGTCCAGCAGATACCGTGCTCGCCAAACATTCCAAGGATTCTGTGTCCAAGGACAAGGAGCATGCTTTTCTTCTTAAAGGGAGAAGTGAAAGAGAGTGTAAAACTGGATAAAGCAATGTTATGGTAAATTTCAGAAACTAAAGGCAGAATAGTGGAGAAAGTCCTTTGGGCAGGTGGCCTGGCTTGGGATAGATTCTTTCCATGGATTCTTCTCACTCAGGGAGTGTCGTGGTTGGTTTTGTGTTTACCTGTGGTTAACTCCAGCTGCATGGGGAAGTCACATATTTGTTCGTCTGTGGGGGGCAGTGGGAGAGACAGAGCTCATGCCCCAAGGAAAACTGCGAATCCTACATGCTTCAGAATGTTGAAGCAGGAAATTCAATGCTGTAATCAAGAGTAGAACTACAGTAACAATGACATAAAAATAAATTCTGGTCTCAGGGCATAACTGAGAGTCCCAGAATCAGCAAGTCATTGACTGCCTATGGCTAGTTTTGCATAAAGGAGTAGGGTATTTTAAAGGTCCTCTTCCACTGGAACATTGGCTTCAGGAGAAAAAGGAAGGAAATTGGCATTTTGTGCATTAATTATATGCCAGGTATTATCATAGGCATTTTAATTGTGTGCTTGCTTATTTAATCCCTAAACAAATATGTGAAGTATGACACACTTTGTTGGTAAGGAGAATGGATAAGACAGAATAAGAACAGTTGCACTGGGGTTTGATGCCAGGTGTACTCAGCTACCAACATGCTACGCCCAGGGAGAGGGGCACTAATTCAAGAGAACATACCAGGCGAGGCCACCAGACCAAAAGATTGTCTCCACTGTTGTAATATCAATTTCTGAAATTTCACCATCATGTTACCTTTCTTATAATTTCCTATCCTATCTTCCCCAGCCTTTCCTGTAGATATGAAAGGTGTTTGGATAATCACAGGGGAGTGAGTCCTGTATATACTAGAAAATGCAGAGCACCAGGGGAGAAGCTGGGAGACACTGAAAATCCTTTACCAAGTCTTACTTGACACAAGATTGGTTTCTATCTCAAAAATGGCTTCATAATCTATCTGGGATTTTAAAAATGGAATGAAGGGTGGCACCTGTGGCTCGAAGGAGTAGGGTGCTGGCCCCATATACCCGAGGTGGCAGGTTCAAACCCAGCCCCAGCCAAAAACTACAAAAAAAATTTAAAAAAAGTAAAAATGGAATGCAAAAATGTTGGCACACCATACACTGTATTTTGCCATATATAACGTTCTCCCGTGTATACTACACACACGTTTTTGGCCCAAACTTTCAGAAAAAAAAAGTTTCATTTAAAATTTTTAATTCAAATATATATTTGCATTTATTTAGGTACCTTTTTGTATTACAAAGGAATTTTAGCACTTAATTTTTAACATGTCATGGTAGAAGAAATTTTATGTAGCAATTAATTCATAGGTAGAAGAAAATTTATGTAACAAATATTTACTTAACACAAGGTACAAGAAATTTTATGTACTGGTAACAAATAGTGGTTCCCATGTGTAAGGCATATTGTTATATTTCCCTCAAAATTGGGGCAAAAACAGTGCATAGTGTATACATCAAAATAGGGGAATAATAAGTTACTATTTGTTAGATAGAACCAAATTAAATTGCCCATGTTCTGCCAATTTTTGCTGCCCTGCCCATGGCAGTTTTGTATGTTTTGGCCTAATATTTAACAGTTACTCTGAGTTAAGTACTGCCACTCATACAGTGTCCACTTCTGTGCAGCACTGAAATCACATTAGACTCTAGTTACAAGTAAGGCATTCACTGCTTTCTGGAATTAGGCTGAAATTCTAGATTGTAAAATCTGGGTAAAGTCGGAGAAGACAGGTAGCTTTGGAGAAAGTGCCTTGCAGTGCTTGAAAGACACACAACCGAGGACCCGGCCGTTACAGGGAAGCACACT
>NW_003852403.1:3278502-3296888 GCF_000181295.1 Otolemur garnettii | reverse complement strand
CTTCCCCGACACTGTCTGGCTTTGTTTGCCGGGTTTTGTTCTATCTGGCTTTTCTTTCTCTAGTGGTCTGCTTTTTTTCTGTCTTCTTTGCAGGATCCTGCTCTGCCCTTCAATGAAACGCTGGAATCCCTCAAAGCTCTATCCTGAAGATCCTTCTTTTATTACTTTGAAAGTACTATAGAGTCTTTTTCTGGGGCTGTCTCTTGGTTTCTGTATCTGCATATCCCCTAAATATTATGTTGGAGTCCCAAGGAAACTTGCCCTTTCCCCCTAGGTTGGTTCACTGAAAAGATCAACTCACAGTTATGGTAGATTAATACGAGAAAGATTTATTTCCAAATGCCGTGCGCATGGGGGGAACCACAAGAATGATTTCCCAAAGTTTCAGTGATAGTCAGTGGCTTTTAAAGATGCGTTTTAGAAGGGAGTGGGGATAGAAACTGGAAAGTCTACCTGCAGCAAGTGGTGGCTAAGGACAGATGGGGAGACGGAGGGAAACCGATTGATTAGTAAATTAACCTGAGAGACAGGGATTGTGCTTCAGATGACCTTAGGGCCAGTCTATTAGGAGTAGGAGTCTAGCAGCCCTAGATTTTAGGTAGATAGAGGAAAGTCTTCATTCAAAGTTCCCTGATGATGAATAGCTTTTAATTCAAAATAATCTTTATACCAAGGAATCATATTTTGGGGTGAAATTTTCTTAGCTTCTTCAATTAACATCCTTGGCACTGCCTCTTACCCCCAGATATACCTATTAAAATGTCTACTTGACATCTCCACTTAGATACTTCACAGGCTCTTCCAATTCTATGTGTCTAAGAATGAGTTTATCTTCCCCTCCAAGTCTGGTCCTCCCCCAACATCACCATCTAGCGTCTTAAGCATTTCACTCTAACTAATCTTTTTATTTACTTCACCCTCACCATGTTTATTCCTAATATTGTACAAACCTTCATCATGCCTCACTGAGCTGACATAATAGGCTACTACCTGAATTCTCCATTAACCTTATCCTTTCTGCTGTTTCCCACATTATATAAAATAGAAATGTAAATATTATCCCCTCCTACTCTTTTCCTTTCAAATCCTTCAGCAACTTAATGCTTTGTTTATTGACACGTTCACTGTGTACTTCCTCCTCAGCACCTCTGTATTGCTTTGCTAAGCTGTTTACCTTCCAGATACCCGAGCAGGTCATTTTATCTTCGACCACAGGGCTTTTGCACAAGCTGTTCTCTCTTCAGGAAGCATGCTCACCCCAATCTCTTTTGCCTAATTAGCTCTTGGTCTTATATTCCATATCTCTGATCCCTGGTCTGTACACCTAGGTTAATTTCCTAGATTACATGCCTTTGTAGTATTATGTGCCTCCTTGTTACAGAGATATTACAGTTAGAATTCTGTTATTGACTTTGTGTTTATTTAGCTAAGAGCTGTCTGCCCTATTGGATTTTACGCCCATAATGGCAGGGCCTGTGTCTGTTTTTTCTTTTCTTTTCATCCTTAACACATCATGTCTGTATACTATTTTTGACATTAAAACATTTCATTTCTTCCAACAGGAGGATATTTACAAGAGATATGATGACTTATGATCTTCTGGATATTTCTTATGTAGAGGAAAGTCCTTATTGGTGGTGCTGGTAGGATCAGAGGCAGGTGTTCCCCTCTGTGGGCAGAGAGAATCAGCAGGAGCGGCCACCTGAAGGAGTGAGCCGGAAGGGAAAGGGTGTGGGGCTCCATAATTAACAAACCCTATTGCATTCAGGGAACTTGGAAGAATTTTATGCAGCTTCTGTCTTTCATGACTTTTTCTTCTAACTTTAAATCATAAAAGTTTCTAATATCCTTTTAAAGTTTTCTAATATCCTTCTTGAAAAAGCATCACAGTTTTCAAGGGGTATGGGCTATTGTCTTTGAGAAGGAATATAGAATGTGCTCCCTCTTATAACCGTTTTTGTAAGGAAAAATGCTTACTGAGAATGCTTATTGAGCAGTTCCCATACGGTGAGCACTGTACTGGGCATATGAGGAATGCCAGCTGCAGGTCCTTGAGCACAGATATTAGTGTTCCTGTCTGATAGATGAGAAAGTAAAGTGCCCAGAGGTTAAATAACTTCCCCAAGTCTTACCACTGAAAAATGACAAAACCAGAATTTAAATTAGGTCTTTCTGACTTTAATCCCTCACATTTTCACTTATAAGGCTCTGATTCATAATGACTTTTTACCTTCTCCTAAGCAAGCTCACTGGCAATTTCTTTCCTCATTTTGTTAAGCTCTTCTTGGACTCAAATTGCAGAAAACTGTGTAACTCTCTTGGCCATACCTTTAAAAAAATCATTAATGAATACAATGCTCAAAAGCATAAGTACATTTCTACTCTTGCATGCAAGCTTTTATCCCATGCACTTAGCAAGCATGTTTTTATAAGCCAATGATTACAGGTTCAGAATGTATTAATTAGGGTTCTTCAGAGAGACAGAACCAATAGGATATAGTTAGAGATAGATGAGAGAGGATTTTTTAGAGGAATTGGTTCATGGGACGAGGGGGTATGAAAAGACCCACAGCAGGCTCTCTGCAAGCCAGAGTCCTGGGATACTGGCAGCAGGGCTCAGTGTAAGACTGAAGGGAGGCAGATGGTGCCCCTCTCAGTCTGAGAGGCCAAGGCCTGAGAATCTGGAAGCCACTGGTGTCATTCGTGGAGGAGTCCAAAAGCCAGAGACCCTGGAGTTGTTGTCCAAGGATGGGAGAGGAAGAGAATATCCCATCTCTAGTAGATGAATCAGGGTATCGGCCTTTCCACTGTTTGTGTTCTCTGTGGGCTTCAGCAGCTGGGTGGTACCGACCAGTACTGAGGGCGGATCTTTCCCACCTGGTCAATTCAGACTCATGCGATCTCTGGAAACACCCTCACAGGAAAACCAACAAAATAACACTTTACCTACCATGTAAGGGAATTAAATTTAAAATACATATATAGAGAGAGGATGAACTAAAATTTGTCAAATTACTTATCATACGTATTTTAGAAAACGTACTTGACATAATTCTCAAAATAAACACTAGTGATAGCATTGCCTTTACTTAGGTGAGGAAGTTGAAGTTTACAAAAGTAAAGTCATATATTTCTGATCACACAGTTTACAAGTAGCCAAGGTTAAAGTCGGGCCCCAAATTGCCAGAGTCCCTGTCTTTTGCTTCATACTCTCTCTCGTAGGACACTCCATGAACCAAATTCATTGACAGGACTGTCATTGTAACTGCACCGGGGGCTGTAAATGCACTTGTAGTCTTTGCAGTTTTAATTTTACTCTTGATTTAAACTCAGAATTGATTTTTCTTTTTATTTCCCCGGACTACATTTGGCTAGCTTCAAATAAGAACTACATAGATTTTACATAGAAATCATTCAGTTTACTGGGTACATTCTTATTTTTGTGGCTTTTAATGGGTATTATCCTCTATCATTTCCATAATTCTTTTTATTGCAGAGGCAGGGTAGAGTAGATTATTATGTGCAAGTCACACTAATTTCATGGCAGTCATCAACTCACAACAATTAAGGGAAATGGAATTCTTTGGAGTTGGCACTACTATTTATCTGTTTCCAAGTTCAATTGGAAAAAATTTAATGAGCTTATGAATGTGGGAGTGGAAAAAATGACATTTTGTAAGATGACAATATGCCCAAACAAAGTCTTGATGACACGTTTTGTATCCCTTTAATTTGAATCTTTCCAAATTTAAAATATTAACCCAGGTCTGCTAAGGTACATGTTTGTCCCTCCCCACTCATTCAGAAATGTAGATAATGTTGTCTTCTTTTATTTTCCTTTCCTTTTCTTTTTTTTGAGACAGAATCTCACTTTGTTGCCCTAGGTAGAGTGCTGTGCTGTCATAGCTCACAGCAACCTCAAACTCTTGGGCTCAGTGTTTCTCTTGCCCCAGCCTCCCAAGTAGCTGGGACAACAGGCACCCACCCCAGCACCCGGCTATTTTTAGAAACGAGGTCTCTCTCCGGCTCAGGCTGGTGGCAAACTTGTGAGCTCAGGCAATCTATCTATCTTGGCCTCCCAGAGTGCTAGGATTACTGGTGTGAGCCACTGCTCTTGGCTGATAATGTGATTTTCTTTTTAGGTTTACTTTCTGTTTCCTAATACTCTAGCCTGCATAAAGTCATTGAAATGAAAATAAAGTCTAAGAAGAGTGAGAAGAGAGAATATTCCTTCTAAAATATTGGTTCCCATTGCACTTCCACAGGAAAAAGTACCATAAAATGTGCAATCACATTTAAAGGGAGGATATAATGGCTGGTCTCAGAAAAACAAACAAACAAAAGGAAACGGGATTTGGGCTTTCATCCAGGTTTGTTTTGCCTGGTACTCCTTTGACTAATTAACAGTAAAAGTCCTGCAATTAACTCTGCTGATAGAGGATCATCACCAGGCATAGGCTCTGTTCAGCTCAGCCTAGAGGCTTCTGGGGTATTTTAGAAACAATCCAGAAAGTCATGGTATGGAGAATTCTGTATCCATGGGGCAACTCACAGTTTGGTTTTTGACTATGTCTTGACATCAGCACCAAGCAAAGCTAGTCCAGACCATAAAACCAGGCAGCACACCACTGCAGACATAAGAGTGTGTTAAGAACACAACAAATCCAACACAAAGGTGAACAATGAGAGGATCTGTGTATCACTAGATCATGCGCCGGTATCCTTCGAGGCCAGGAGACAAGTGATTTCACCATGTTCCTTATGGCTCTTTGTCCTGTGAGGAGGACTTTGTGAGTGCAGAATCACAGGGAGGATGGGGGGATGGGAAGATGTGGACAGGGAAGCCCCTGACTTAGTCTATTTTCTGCTGCTATAACCGAATACCATGGAATGGGCAATTTATATGAAAAGAAGTTTATTTGACTAATAGTTCTAGAGGCTGGGGAGTCCTAGAGCATGGAACTGGTCTCTGGGGAAGGTCATCCCACAGCAGAAGGAGGATGAGCAAGGGAGCACTCTGGATAGAGAGGAAAACAGGTCAAACTCATCCTTTTATCAGGAGCCTGTTCCCGTGGTAACTAATGCAATCCTGCAACAACCAGCTCACTCCCATGATAACAGCATTAATTTCTTCCTGAGTTTTCATGACCTAATTGCTTCTTAAAAACTCTACTCATTAATGCTGTTATAATTAAGTTCCCAACACATGAACTTTGAGGGATATATTCAAACCATGGCAGCCCCAAGTTGAGAAGTCAGGTATGGTGTTCAGAAATGGGTGGGGTCACAGGCAGGTGGTCCACTCAGAAAAGAAATATTTGTCTGAGACCTAGGAGAATGTGATACGAAGGAGGGTTAAGATTCTAAACCTTAAGTACATACAAGGATGAGACTTGATGTAACATGTGCGGCGTAAGTCAGAAAGCCCTGTAAAGACAGAAAGAAAGACATTTTGATTCATTAAGATAACAAGTCTTGGGGTGTGAACAATGTGAGAACTGCTGTACTAGGTTGGGTGGAACCAGTGGAAAGCCAAATGATAAATCCAGGAAGATTGTGGTCCCCCGAACTACTGGAGCTTATACTTCAGTGCAAGACTTCTTGAGCTAATGGCATTTCATTTGAGATTTTAAAATATGTGAGTGATTTTTTTTTTAAGACGGGTAGGAGAATAATATTCTAGAGAGAGAAAGAGAACAATATATGTCCAGACTATAGGGAGTTAAATGGTCAATGAAATTAAGAGAACAGGAGAGTGGTTGTAAGGGTGAGCAGTGCCTCATCAGGCAGGTTTTTAGATCAAGAGTTTAAGATATTATTATATGTGTAATATGGATATTTAAAAAATAGAATACACCCACGTGCACACGCAATCCATACATAAATAGATTTGTACATGATTCAATTTATGCATTATAACGTTTATGTTGCCTGATACATGCAGAACTTTTCATGGGAGCGTTATCATAAAAGGAGGGTAAAGGAGAAGAACCAATGTGTTATTTAATATTCTGTATATTACATATAGTCTCTTTATTATCCTCTATATTCTCCAAGGATTAATATTTTTGCTGCTACAATGAATCGAAGATGAACCACTTACTTGCAAAGTATTCATTTTTACATCTTTAACTAAATATTTACCTGTGAAACCACCCCTACGCTTAAGATAAAAATATGTCTATAACTCCCAAAAGTTCTGTCATTTTTTAATCTCTTTCACCCGCCTCTCTACTCCTGGCCCCAAGTGACCACAGGTTTGTTTTCTGTCATTAAACGAGTACATGAGCTTCCATTTTCTAAAATTTCACATAACTAAAATTATACAACATGCATCCTTTTATCATCTGACTTATTTCCATCTTAATTACTCTGAGATTCTTCCACAGTGATGTTTACTTCAATAGTTCATTTCTTTTTAATGCTGAGTACTATTCCGTTGTATAGATATACTATAATTCGATTATCCCTTTACCTGTTGTTGGGACTTGGGTTATTTCTTTTTTTTTTTTTTGACTATTGCAAATAAAGTTCAATGAGCATTTGGGTACATGAAGAAATTATGGTTTCATTAGTTTTGGGTAATGGAATGGCTGGATCATAAGATAGGTGTATGTTTAACTTTCTGTGAGGCTATTCTGTATGGTGGCATGTAAGGTTACACTTCCACCAGACGTACATGAGAATTCTAGTTGATCCACATCCTTTTCAACATTTAAATGTGGGAAACCTTTAATTTTAGCTATTCTAGTGGAGTGCCATAGCTCATTATAGTTTAATTTGCAATTTCATTATAAAAAATGATACTGGCTAGCTGGGTGTTGTGGTGGGAGCTTGTAGTCCCAGCTACTTGGGAGGCTGAGGCAAGAGAATCACTTAAGCCCAAGAGTTTGAGGTTGCTGTGAGCTGTGACACTATGGCACTCGACCACGGGTGACATAGTGAGACTCTGTCTTGAAAAAAAAAAATGGTACTGTACATCTTTTTAGGTACTTTTTTGCCATCCATACATCCTGGGAAAGTGTCTGTTCAAATATTTTGCCCATTTTTTAATTAGATTGCTTATTATTGAGTTGTAAGTGATTTGTATATATTATAGATTCAAGCCCATTGTTGAATATGTGCTTAAAAATGTTTTCCCAAGACTGAGCTTTGCCTTTTGTTTTTTGTAATCATGTCTTTGACTAGCAAATGTTGATATCGTTGATGAAATCCATTTTAATAATTTTTACTTTTTATAGTTGTGTATTTTGTATTTTACTTAAGAAATCTTTGTATTTTACTTAAGAGACATTAAATAACACATTGGTTCTTCTCCTTTAGCCTCCTTTTATGATTATACTCCTATGAAACTGAAGTTTTTTTTTTTTTTTTTCCTATGCTTTCTTCTAATGCAAAGAAATTTGTAATAGTTTGAAATTTTCCATTTGGGTCTATCTTCCTTGTTTAGTTTCTATATAGCATGAGATTAGGGTCAAGGTTCATTTTTGTGAATATGATTATACTATTGTTGCAAGTCCATTTTTTGAAAAGATTCTTTGACCATTGAATTACTTTGACACCTTTGTCAAAAATCAGTTGTCCATATATGTTTAGATATAATTATAATTATCATCCTCAATCCAAGGTGCTCAAGGTGGAGATATGGAGAAGAAACTTTCTTTGGTTCATATACATTAATTTTGCCAAACTAGAAGAGAAGTAACATGTGCATTGAAGGTATTTATGAGAGAGTCAATAGCCGTAACCATGGATGATGGTCTCTGTGCTATATAAACAGAAAAATAAAGATAATCAATAGAGACAAATTGCCAGGTTCTATGGATACACAGGTTTTGATGAGATGGAAGATCTGTTTTGGTCAACATATTTCAGAGAAAAGATCTAGGAGTATAAATGCTAATTGTTAAAAGGTGAAATATTTGTTTCTGAATTATTTGCTCTAACAAGCTATAACATATTACCTTGGTAATGGAGGCACAGTTCTACTGTGCCAGACCATTGATTATTGAGGAGGTCACAGAGGGGGTGAATAAAATATTCACATGCATGCTGAATTTTTTTTTCGATGAGTGATATCAATCTTAGTAGTAGGAGAATGAATGGGAAACTGAGGGCCAAGGGCTCACTCAAAATCAGAAAACATAGAGGCATTGGCCCTACAAAAACTAAATCGGAAGACATCACTAGCACAGGAAAGTTGAGATCCATGTGTATTAGTTTCTCTAGTGGATTAATTTGGGTACCATCATAATTTCAAAAGTATATATCCCCATTAAGTCCCAAAGTCATGGAATGTCTTTTGATAATAAGAGTTATAACTGCAGCATCTGCACATGAGCTGCAATGTAGCCATAAAGGTATAAAGAAGAAAAAAATAGCAACTAGTTATTCTGTAGAACTTTGCCAAGAAATTGAATCTAAATAACTTCCTCCTATTTTTTCCTGTTCATGACAGAAACAAAAACAAGTTGCCTTTGAAAGACTCCAGCCAGCTCAGAAGTACAAGGATGAAGGTTGTTACGGCTGTGCCCTGCTAGCATCCATTCTAATTCTTTCTTTCAAATCCACAGAGAGTGAAGAAGTTTATCAAAGGCAGGTGCTGTCAATTTCATGTATCATCTTTGGAATTGTCATCGTGGGCATGTTCTGTGCAGCATTCTACTTCAAAAGCAAGTAAGACCATTTCTCTCAAGTATTAAAAGGTTACTTCTCAGAGAAGGTACTTTGTCTCTCTTTAAGTTTTCAGTCTGCTCTAAGTAAAGGGATCCTTTGCAAATGGGCACATCCACCTTCTGCAAGCGACTTATGTTTTGTAGACTGTGGTGAGGGTGTCCAGGCACGGGCATGCAGGTCACTGTGTGTGTGCACAGTTCATGTTCCATGCACAGAGCGATCTTGCCTCTCAGTGGTCATGAACATGCTGTGTTCTCTGCACCAATTAATTATGTGCCTGTATCAATGGTCTCTTTTGCAACATTATCAAGCATTATTACCCTTTTCTGAGAAAGTGTACAGAAAAAGATCGCAATTTTTCTTTCATACTATTTTGACCTGGTACTCAGAATGGTTTATGACAAATGTGAAATGTGAGTACTAAAAAATACACTTTGGTTCGCTGGCTGGAATGCACATTTGACTATGTCCTAAAGTTTCCTTGCCAAGAAACTAGACCTGTGTAGACGAAAGTGCTTACTATTAACTAAAAAGTAGAATTAAAATATATACACATGTATTTTGTATAACAAACGTATAGGTATGTATGTATGTGGGTGCTTTTTTTTCCAAATGAACTCCCACAGACATATTTTATTTATGGAAATGATGTAATCTGTGCGTAAAATAAGAAATGCAGATAAAAATGTTGGCCCCATGGTTTCTTGTGCCTTAAGTAGTTGGCACAGATTTTCTCCTACAGCTTGTCTGAAATCCAAGGCAAAATTGCTTTTCATTGGACCTATATTTTTTTACCCATTTGCTCTTCTAAAAATGTATCCGTTTTCAACTATACTTTATAATACCTGCTTATGTGTTGATTTTTAAGTAGAGCTGTGATTCTGATCCTCAAAAGTAAAAACTCAGACTTGAATCCACAGTTAGTAACTATTATTTTTTAATATACAATTTCAGAATCAATTTAGGTATTTAGAAATACTGCAAAAATATTACAGAGATTTTCTCTATACCCCAAATGCAAGCTTCCCACGTCACTAATCTCATATAATTACGGTGCATTTGTCATAATCAATGGAACAATATTGATCTTATACTACTAAATAAAGTTTATCTTTTCAGATTTAATTAGTTTTTTACCTAATGCATTTGTTTAAATTCCAGAGTCCTACCCAGGATGTCAATGACATTAGCTGTCACATTGCCAAGGCGATTCTTGACTGTGACGGTCGTAACTGTCTCTTTTTGAGCGCTCACTCTTTGCCAGGCAGGCTAGGCTTTCTGTGTGTTAACTCCTCGTCCCCACAACAATCAAAGTTGTGCATTGCTGCAGCATCTTTCAAATAATATCAGAATTTATTTTAAAGTATTATTTTGTCAAAGGCACAAGGTAGGAAATTGCAGATAAGGTCTTTGGATCTCAGCAGTTCTGCTTTAAATTACATCCTCTAAACCTCTATACCCCATAGGCTCACATAGTCTTCCTCCTAGATGGTTAAACTGCTCAGCGTGAGCTCCCAATTACCCTCTCTGGTGCCAGCCTCCAGTACTTTGTTCTCTAGGGAGGCCATCTGGCTTAATGATCAGGGTTGTACACTGGTCAGCCACACCTGGATTCAAATCTTTCGGCTGTCAATTACTTGTTATGTGTTATTGGACAAATTACATCATGTTTCTTAGCCTCAATTTTCTTTGTGGTAACATAGGAACCAATAAAGAAAATCTACCTTATATGATTTTGTTAAGGATTAAATGGGATAATTCTGTAAAAGGCACAGCACGATGTTTAAAAGAGTAAATACTCAATGAAGTCTTGCTGAGGTTAACACCCACTGGTTTTCTGTACTAGAACTGGGTAGCTACAAGGTTAAGACCTGTGCTAGAGCCCAAGATGGGTAATCACAGCCAACAGGGCGTGAGAAGGGTCTCCTCACTAGAGCTATGTACGAGAAAGAAATTGTGTATTTAACAATAAGCAAATTACCATGAAGAAACAGTTAACCACGTATTTTTAGAGTATAATTTGTAGTTGTAGTACCACATTTAAAGGAAAGGCTGATTATGGTAATCAAGAGAGCAGAGAACAGCTGGATGACTAGGGACTTCCATCTTCAGGGCCGTCAATCTCTTGCTCTCTAGGCTCTGAGACCAGCTTCATCTCCTGGGGCTCAGCGAGGGGTCTGATGTTTAATGGAAACACTGCTCAACAGCAGATTCATTATGGAGGCTCAGAGGACTAAGCTGAGAGTGGAGCAGTGACTGGAATATTGTTGTCATTCTGTCTGCCGACTGGGACACATTTTTATTTGAAGAACTCAATCAGTCAATAAACAAATGTAGTGTAAAAATAACAACAAAAATTAAAACCTTTTTCTTACTCAAGTTCTATTTTTCATCAGAGACGTAGAATACGTATTTTCTCTCCTTCCAGTATGATGGCCCTTTTTTTACTTTTCTTTACTTGAGATAAAAGCCACAGCCCACACCACGCCCCTCATTTATATTGCTGAAAGCATTATAATTTTTTGGAACATCCTGGAACAAGTTTGTTTTATGAATTTCTGGATTTCAAGTTCCTTTCCCAAAACATTGGGGAGAATAGAACAGTGACTTGTCCTCCCCTTACTCATAAAATAAGAAAGTTTATATATATATGCTTTTGTTGACTTTAGTTTGGAAGCCTCAGGTCTTTCAGGATTCTAAGGTTTATTTATCATTGGTCATTGGTATCCAAATAAACCCACTTCAATATCCCTTGGTATACTGGGATACAAGTTTCTGCTCAGAGAGAATTGAGGCTTCCTTCAAAGCTCACACGTTCTTGGTCATTTATGTTCTACTTCCCATAATCACTCAGATCCTGCCACTTGATCCTTTCTCCATTCCATTATGGTATGGAGATTCCCTTGGTATGGTATGATTTCATTAGAAGGAGTATTACAGCAAATTATATGTCTGAGGAAAGTTTGAAGGTAGGTAACATTAGGTAGAAGTGAGGAATGCTTTCTTGAATGTTAGAGGATTTTCTGGTGGAGTTAACTGAAAACCCCCCCACCACCACCACCAAATTGTGAAAGATACAGTAAAAGAAATTCTTTTCTCATCAACCACAATAAACCTTAGTGTTCTTATACATACTTAAGAGAACTATTAATTGAGCTTTTCAAATCTAGCTGATATGGCTCACCTGGCAACTAAAAATTATTCTGGGTTCTCCCTTGACTTTCAACTTATATAGGTAAGAGGGAAGAGGCTGGATATAAGAGTTCTCAGTAGACTTTGGAAACACAGGATTCAGCTCTGACAGTAGAACTGGGATAGGGGAGACGTTCCGGGAGGCAGAACCTGGGATGGATATTGTAACAACTGGAGAACAGAGGAAGAGAAAGTAGAACTGGAGTTACCAGTAAAACACAGATATGGTGACAACCTCCCCATGACTATAGGTTGTCACCCTGTGAAGGAAGAGATTTTAAATCGTAGGAGAAGCCTCTTCATGACAGGCATTTCGACACCCTGGTGCACTGCTATGATCCTCTTCTGCCATGTAGGGCTTAGTCCCAGAGTTGCCAGCAGGCAGTTGTAGATAGTCGCCTTTTTCAAACTTGTGTGCTGTTCTGAAATTTCCCGCCTCCAATGACAGCTTCCTGTGGGGGCTCTGAAGACCTACACCTTTGCCCCAGCTTGGGTGCAAGACTGTGCCAGCTTCAGAGCTCCCTGAGGGGTTGCTGAATCATCACTGAGCACGGTCACATCCCAACTTCTCTCTCTCCCCAGTCCCGTATCCTTCCCCTTCCATTCTGTCCACAGTTGCAGTTACCAAGCGCCTTCCCTACTAAAACTCCCGTGTGCCGTCTCCATCTCAAGATCGCTTGCTCAGGCACCCAATCTGCGACACTACAAATAAGGTCTACCGGCATGGTTGCTGTTCCACAACTTACTCCTCATTTCTTTCTGATGCATTGGGCCAGAGAAACTTGAAACTCAATCAACTGTCAGGTGCCAACCCTGACATTGTTGGGATAGTAGTGTTCCAGTGTGCAATGCCGATCATTTCCTCCGTTCCTCTGTGCTGAGGGAAGGGGGAAAGAGCAAAAGAGAATGTGCTTGTGAGAGAAGAAGGATCACTGAGGAAAGGGGTGGCAGAGAGAAGGAGGCAGACTCAGAAAGAAAAGTCCATATATTCCAGAATATTAATGGCTCAGGACTCGAGTGAGAAGAGGCTAAAAAGGAATGACAATTTTAAAAGGAATTATGAAATGCTATCCGATTTTTTTTTTTTTTTTAATGAGACAGAGTCTTGCTCTGCTGCCCAGACTTTAGTGCCGTGGCCCCAGCTTAGCTCATAGCAACCTCAAACTAATGGGCTCAAGTGATCCTGCTGCCTCAGCCTCCTGAGTAGCTGGTATTACAAGTGCCCACAACCACACCCAGTGAATTTTTCTATTTTTAGTAGAGATAGGGTCTTGCTTTGCTCAGACTGGTCGCAATCTGCTGAGCTCGACAGAATGCTAGCATTACAGGCATGAGTCACCACACCCAGCCAACTCTCAGATATTTCTATGAGGAAAATAGCTTTAAAAGTTTGTAGTTCTAACACCCTGAATTGGATTATTGGAAAGTGTTAATAGTGTTTCAGTATGTTAATTTTTAGGAGACTCCATGCTCTAAATGCTTCAGAGTGATTTGCCCAGCTCGAACCTCCCAACTTACCATCCGCTTCATTTATGAATCCCTGATCGAATTCCGTGGCTGTAATGTGCTTCTTAAAATGCTGATATGATAGATTTATTTTTAACAATAGGCTACAGATTAGCTGTAAAGAAGTAAATAGATTATTACAACTGGATTAAAGCAAATAAGAATGTTAGAGATAAAAGTCCTCCAAATAATGGAAAAGATAAAAGCAATATTTTAACAAAAAGAGCTACAGCACACTGGCGTTGTAAATTCAAAAGGGGTAATGAAGCTCAAAGCTTCCAAATCTTGCAGCAAATGCTGGTGACTTGCTTGTGAAGATGTAATTAGTTCAATCTTTCCTTTTATCTTTGGGCCAGTGTTAGAATTCTTCTGTAGCATCTGCCCACAAGGCTGAACTTACTGTGTGATGAAAAGAGAAAGAGAGGAACACTT
The DNA here is from genome assembly GCF_000181295.1 of Otolemur garnettii. Lineage (NCBI taxonomy): Eukaryota > Metazoa > Chordata > Mammalia > Primates > Galagidae > Otolemur > Otolemur garnettii. The sequence continues at coordinate 3,283,082 of NW_003852403.1, read as the reverse complement.
TGCACGGCCTCTCACGTGTGGTTACTACTGTATCCTTGGAAGAGAGTTCTTGTGAGCTCCACTCATAGATGAGGAGACTCAGGCTCAAAGACGTCTAGGAGGGCCTTATGGTAGCAAGACTGGTGATGATACGTGAGCCCATGCTCTGTTGGTGGAGAAGCTCACTGCAGAAAGCTGTGCAGAAGACTATGCCTGCACTACATGAAGGGCCCTTTCCTTGACAGGAATCTCAGAGCAAAAGCAAAATTCAAAGGGGTCATTGTGCTAGGGTCAGGGAACGTCAGGAAGGGAGGATCCTAATGCACTAGTACCTGATAACAAGAACTATCACAAAAGACTTGGCAAAAATGTCAAGATTGCACAAAGGGCATCATAACCTTACAAGAAAAAAAAATACTTCTGCAAGGATATCTTTCCAGCAACTGCCTGTCCAACCTTAAACTGGTGCCATCCTTGTTATTGATCCTTATAGCTATGGGTGGTTATCTCAAAACAGCTACATAATCCTTCTTCTTTTTCTTCATCTCCTGGAATACCCATAGTCTACTACGGCACTCATATTTCCATCGCAGTGCCTGTTGCCAAGTAAATGTCATTTTATTTTAGTCTCTCTCCTTGTTGGTTACTGAGGTTGACACTGCAAAGCTTTTGGTTTTTTGCTTTGTTTTGTTTTGGTCTTAGGCTGATGTGTAATTTTCTGTAAAACTCCTGGGCCAGAATTGCTAATAAGGCAGTGGTTGGTCACCCATCTCGTAGAGGCACCAAATGACCCAAACAAGAGTCACTCCACATGTGCAGGCAGGAGCACTTTACTTGGAGTCCAAAACCAAGTTTCAGCCCTTGCTTTTAGAAACTGTGAGAACTTTGAGCCGCTTGGCAGTCTGGCTGGCAGTGGTGAGTGTGGTGCACACAGCCAGATTGGCTGGGTTAAAATCCATGCTCTGTCCTTTACTGTCTGTGTGATCCTGGAAAAATGGTTCAGCTTCTCTATACCTCAGTTCTCACCGATTAAATAGGTATGTTACCAGAGAAAGAGGGCCTGGTCGCCTATCACTGTCACCTGGTCGCCTATCACTGTCACCTGGTCGCCTATCACTGTCACCTGGTCGCCTATCACTGTCACCCAGATGCAGAGATGGGGATTAGGTCTATCAAACCTTATCACACGAAGGCCAGCAGGAACCAGCCTTTCAAAGACTGTTCTGCCTCTCTTACGATTCTAATAATTTTTACAATGAAGCATGAGGAAACAAATTTAGAAAATCTTAACTTTATTTTTAAACTTATCAAAATAACTTTATTTCGATAGCAAGTCACGTCAAAGTCGTCTTTATTCTAAGTAGTGGAAAATATTTAAACAACAGAAAGGTAATTTTCGTTTTAACAAAATATGTAAGAGAATCACAAAAGGAAACATCGTATCATCAAAGTAACCTTTACTCTGCCAAGATCCCAACACCTGTCGTCTCTGTGTGACTGCTTCCTCTAGTCTCGCCAGGTAAATATCCTCACAGTCAAGGGGAAACTAGATACTCATGGACGGTGTGTGGGACGTCAGAGCAGACTAGGTCAGCTGTGCTGCTTCAGCTTAGCGTCTCAGACTCCATCTTACAGGCCACTTTTTGGGCTTCAAGTATAATCTTACTGCCTCATCGCATAGAATTATTGCAAACAATATATTCACTGATACATGTAAGGTACTTAAAATGATGTATAGCACATCTAATCAGTCATTACTAGCTATTTAAGAATTAAACGTTTTTTAACTCTTTAACAAAAAGAATAAATATTTTTGTTATTCGAATTTTTGGAAACAATAAATGAGCTATTTCTAGTCTACAAAACAAAGAAAATATACACATTACTGCATGTATGCAAGCCGTGCAATTAAGCTAAACAATTTGAATTGTAAAAACACAAATGTGATTTTGCAAAATGTGTTGCATGCAGCCACTAGACCCGACCCTTGAATTTTTCCTGCAATGACTTCTCAGTAGCATTTCCAATTCTTTGTAGCTGAGCACATCGGGTTATAACAGGGCCTCTTGCTTGGGGAGTGGGCAGGGCAGCACATTATGTTTCTGTCTTTGAAGCACTATTGAGTGTGAATCCCTGGATGGTAATGGTTTGTTAGCAGGTTCTTTCTGAATTGCAAGTATTTCTTGTGGGATTGAAAACAAGAGAACTCTCTTTGTTCACTGAGTTGATTTAGCAAATAACAAATACAAGATGTTGAGAATGTATAAACCTCAGAATAGAACGAATTTATGCAAATATTTACACACGTATTTATTTATACCCACAGGAAACAAGCTAAACAAATCCAAGAGCAGCTCAAAGTGCCACAAAATGGTAAAAACTACAGTCTCAAAGCATCCAACACAATGACAAAGTCAGAAAACTTGGTGAAGAGTCACGTCCAGCTGCAAAATGTAAGTTCTCCCTCCCCACACCTCCTCCTGCAGCCCATCTCAATGCTTCCAGGCCCGAGGGGATGGGAGCCTGTGATCAGACTAGTGTATTTTTCAGAATTTTATACACTTTTTATGAAATCTAGGGAAGACAGTATGCACACACGCATGTTCATATGTATTATATGAAGGAGAGAAAAGTTAAAACTCAGCTGCTGACTATAATCTTTCTTTGTTTTTTAATTTCAGAATATTATAGCAGTACAAATGCTTTGGTTATATCAATTGCTTCTTTGATTACAGTCTTGAAGATCAGTTCAGTTAATCTCTGGTAACAATAAGAGCTTCAGTTTTTGTCTCATAAACACTTATCAAGGTTTTAGTTTGTGCCAGAAAGAATATCTGACATTAGGGATAGCGTATTCCTCGCCACGTGGGAAGTGATGTATAGTAAGAAATACAAACACTGCCTGAACCAGGAGTGTGCTCAAGTGGCGGGTACCGAGACAGAAGCTGGAGGAGAAGAGCGCTGGACAGTGCCTCACAACAGAGTCAGGCTCAAACTTGGTTCTGAAGGAGGTCAAAAGTTCATCAGACAGTTAAAAGCTAAGAGGAAAAAGACTAGAATGTCCAGAAAGAATAAAGCCTTGGAAACGCAGTACATGCCATGTTCAGGCAACTTCCAATTAAGGGGTATGAGAAAGGTCAAAGGTGAGAGATGAGAGGGAAGAGGTATGATCCTACGTCAGTCCTTCCAACACCACGCCTTATAAGAGACTCCAGAACTAGAATTTAATGCAAGCTCTATTCCCTCTCCTGTCTTCTTTACAAGGCAGTTTTAATCATTTTTGAAACTTATTGCAAAACACTAAATTAAAGACAAGAGAGCACTGTCAATTCCATACAGAAATATTCCTCTTAGGATAGCAATTCTCAGCCCCCACACAAGATCGCACTTCCAGATTCTGTGGCATAGAGGGAAACAACAAAAGCCACAGTAAAACCTAGCATTGGAGTATAATGGGCAATCACCAGGACACCCCTCCCAGGGCTTAAATTGCCGGGAATTTATCCATCATTTGTGATTCTAAGAAATCATTACCCAGAGAGTCACCATTATGATGTACATAACAGATGTACTTAGATGGTTTAGTGTGGAATTCATAAATCAGAATCGCTTCCTAGCAAAGTTTTATGAAACATTTATTCATGGCAACGTGCAGGGATTGTTCTTTTCAGAAACAGAGAGAATGGTTTTCCTAATGATTTCTAATGAGTATAGTCCCACCACCCTAAAACAGACACACTGAGGCTTAACAACTGGTCCTGCCAGAGAGACACAAAGCTGGACACTAAAATGATAGGGACAGATTTAAATCAGTAACGCACTATTGAAATAGGAAAGATAGTCCTGTGTGGATGGAACTCAACGTCAATTTGTGCAGAGGTGACCGCCTGTTTTAGAGGGAGAAGGAAGGAGTAGGGAAAGGGAAAGGGAGGAGCAGGGGCCTGAGCAGAGTCAGGGAAGTGAAAAATCATAGAGCTGATCAGGGCTGATGTGATTACACCTGCTGTGTCTGTTTGCTGGAAATTATTGAAGTTAAGATTCTATTCTCCCACAGAGACTGGGAGATGAGGCCCTATCCATTCTGATAATTGCATTTCTGAAAATGGCTTTCAGGTCCTTGAGAAAAATATCTTTGAGGTGTAGCAGGTGAGCTACATATTCATAGTTTTAAGCCATTTTTAGTAAAAGCTCTAAGTAAAGGAAGGCAGGGGTCCATCATCAGGTGTAGGCTAGAGCAAACTTTAAATTCTTTCGGTAGCCTTGAGTTTTCTTTTCTTTGATGGACTGATCAATTGATTGTTTTGTTAGGCCGGCACATTAAGGGTGGCTAGCGTCATTTTAGTAAAGCAGCCTTGAGATGTTCAAAACTGTGTTAGCGTCTGTTCAAGTGTCCATGTGGGGTGGAAAAGGAGGAATGCGACATCCTTTGTACTGAGAGTCTACAGTTTCATAGGACAAAGGTGAGGCCTGGTGGAAATGGAGACTCATAGAAACCCATCTAGAATGGACTTAAGAAGAGGGGTTTGGCTCGGCGCCTATAGCTCAACTGGCTAAGGCGCCAGCCACGTACACCTAAGGTGGCGGTTTCGAATCCCCAGCCC
>NW_003852403.1:3266948-3278338 GCF_000181295.1 Otolemur garnettii | reverse complement strand
AAAAAAAAAAAAAAAAAAAAGAAGAGGGGTTTAGCCAGTCCTGTTGCATTTTACAGGGTTGCATTGTGACCAGGGTGCACACAGTTTTGTACCCTTCTTTTTCATCTAACGTGGCATCAGTAGCGTTTTCTGTCTGCTTTTTAATCCCCGCAAGCTCATTTTGGACGACTTCAGGGTGGTACACACAGTGACCGCTTCCCAATTTTCTCATCCCCTCCTCATGGTAGACACTGGAGTTCTTTTCTTACTGTTGCTGGCAATGTAAAAATAAACTCTTCACTCTCTTGCACCTCTCCCCCATTTGATTGGAATTACTAGTACTGGAATTATAAGAAATAAATTACTAGTTAGGAGTTTCAACACTTGACAAACATTGGACAAACATTGGAAAGATGCTACTCCCATCTTTCTCTTCCTCTTCCCTCCCCTCCAGCCCAGCCTTCCCCAATGTTTGACACGTTGGCACAGAGCAGCAAGGAGTGAGATCAACTGGATTATTCCTTTGGGACCTGATAGAAGGTGTGGGGGAATGTCTTTTTGTATTCATCCCATTTTTGTGTAACCAAAGTGTAGGGGAGGAAAAAATATTTTTCCATCTGCCCTTCTTGGCTCTTAGCAGGGGCTCTATAAGAAATGACAGTTCAACAAGGGAAAAACGAACAGAAGTTTGTTGACGCGTGCATAAGGCATGAATTTAACACATGGGATCATCAGGAAATGAGTATGTCAAGACAGCACTAACGGTGTTTAGAATCTGTGTTTGTATACTTTCTTAGGCTAAAATAAAGGCATTTGGGATTCTGGGTGGGGGAGAGAATTTATGGGACAGTGACTGAAAACATTATGGTAAACATGGGTTGTTTAGTAAGGTTCATTATGCAAGTTCACATGTCTCCTCTGTTGATAAGAGTTGTTATGCTTCCTCTTCATTTCTACAAATGGAAATCTTCTTTAAAACTGTGTACCCTATTTATGGAGGTTTTCCTGCATCTGCTGATGGCTTTTAATTCAAAATAATCTGTATGTCAAAGACGTGTATTTCAGGGTGGTGTATTCTCATACCCCAAAAGAGCCTACAGAAGACATATTACCTCTGAGATGTGTTGTGATCAGCTAAGATTACACATCCCAAGTGATTATTAGTTTAAAGAGGAATTTAAGGAGAAATTGAGGGGCCAGACAGAGAACAGATATTAGAATTAGGCATTTAAGGACCTTGAAAAAAGAGAGCAAGGTATGCTGAGCAGACACACATATCAGGGATCGCATTCCACACGTTGCCAGCATGGGCTCAAGGGACTAACTACCTGAGCAAGTCTCCTTTGCAAGGCTAGACTGGGATAAACAAATGACTTTCCCCAAGGCATATATATAATTTTAGCAGGAGAAGGCAGTGCAGGTCACCATTTTTTTTATGATACTTTTGACAGCATTTCTTTTGCAAATTTAACAGTAGGAAATGACATTTTTTTAAAAAAAAAATTTGTATTCCTTTATTTGAAAGTGAAGTATAATCTCTGTCCACATTTTCTAGTTAAATTTCCTCTTTGATAAATTCCATGTTGATATCCTTTGCTCATAATTTTGTTATGAGAAGCAAATATCGATTTGGTGGCAATTTTCCATAACTGTATGTTTTAGGAGAAAATAGTGAATGGAGAATAGATATCAATCAATGATCCCTTAAAAAAGAACTGAAAGGTTTAAGAACACTGGCTGTCCTTCAGTGCTGTCCTGAAGATACGTGAAGAGAACTCTATGGGACATCTATACTGCTGGAGGCCAGGGCGCACAGGTAGCCTTGGTCATTCATAATCTGATACTGGGCTGAGAATATTGGGATGCATAATAAAATGCAAGTATATTGAGGAAAATTGGGGAAATCGTTTGTTCTTTGTTGGTCTATATTTTTTACTTCTGGCAAGAACTATGAGGAAATACCAATGCCAATAATAATGATAAAAATGATCAATGGAATAGTAATAATAAAAGATAGCAAATAACATGTACTGGGGACATACATCTTATAATGCTAAATAACGAATATATGTTGATGATGGAAAAGCCAAATTCTGCCAAAATATTTAAAGAAGTGTATTCTAAGTCCTATGTGTGACTGCAGTCTTGGGAACACAGTCTCAATGAGCCTGAGAAAGTTTGTCCCCCCGAGGTAGCTAGAATATAGTTTGGGTTTATATATTTTAGAAAGACAGAAATCGCAAGTAAAATCGTAAGGTAATATGAGGAAGGCATACTTTGCTTTGGCCTGAAAAGGAGGAACGTCTCGAAGAGGAGGCTTAAAAGTCATGGAGGGGTTTTAGGGATTCTGTAGCTGACAATTGGTTGAAAGAGTTAAGTTTTTTATAAAGACTAGGAATCAGTGCGAAGGAATACTTAAGATAAGGAGGTCTGCTATCTGTCATGCTGCTACACCAGAGTCAGTAAAGTAAACCACATAATACCAGGTTAACAAACAAACAAAACACCCCAAGCACCATTTAATGAGATTTTATGGTTCATAAGGCATTATGCCTCAGACCCATAAAAAGAAACTGGAGCAAAAGAAAAGCTGATGTCAGAGTTCAGTCCTCAGTATTGTCTCATTGAGTCCTAACAGCAATCTTACACCCATGATGTGCAGAAAAGGGAACAGGGCTCAGAGCCTGTGAAAGTTACCTCTGACAGCTGGTGAATAGCTGAGAGATAAACTCATATTCATGTAACTCAGCAGTGCTCCATAGGGGACACACACACACACACACACACGCACGCACACGCATTTGACAAAGGCCGAAAACACTTTGGCTATTCTCCCAGTGCGGGAGAAGAATGATACAGGCATCTGATGTGGAGGTAGAGGTCAGGGGTGCTGAAAACATCCTTCAATACTATAACCTTTCTTGAGAGAAAATTATTTTTCCTAAAACATCAAGAGTGGTGAGGAATCCAGAGTCCAAGCTCAAGTTGCAAATGGGACCATCAAGAAATTCTGAAAAAAAAAAAAAAAAAAAGAAATTCTGAACACCCAGTTCTATCACCAAGCTTCCCACCTCAGGGGTTTATTTCCACTTTGAGGAAAGGACAGATTATCCATGTACACTTTTCCTTCCACCCTTGGGAGGGAAAATTTCCTGCCTGCTTATCCTATCAGGAAAATCTGTCTTGTTTTACCTTGATTCCCAGGTTAGCTCCCTGAAATTCTTTGCAAATTGCAGTGTTTAACAAATGAATTGTCTCTCTGGCATTCCCTTAAGTTCATTAAACATTCATGGGAATGGTTTTAACTTTCCAGTCATTTAACAAGGAGTGAAACACCTAGTCAAGTGAAGCAACATGATATTCTGGAAAGACTTGACTCAGAGGCTGCAGAAATGTCCTGACCATCTTTTGCAAATAAAGCATTTGTGAGTCAAAAGGAACTGAGCTCATTTACTGTGAGAAAGACCTGAGGATAAATTCAAACCTCTGGAGCCTTCAAGGGAAAGGGGTACTACTTCTCAGCCTGGTTCAGGGATCAAGAGAAGTCATTAAAAGATATGTGATCCACTGTTATCCTTAAAATCAATAGAAAATATATATAATTAAAAAGTTGAAGGAGATACTACTCATATAACTCCTTCCATTCTTGTTCAATACCCATCTTAAGAAAGGTAGCCTTTGCGGGGGGGTGGGGGGGTGGGGGGGTGGGGGCAGATAACATCCAATGAGAAAGAATTGGAGCATAACAGTTGCATGCCAAAGGAGAATAATAAGAACTTCATTCCTTATACATCATATAGTTGTTCAGTAATGCTTATTGAACACTTCTCTGTGTTGGTCACCACATGAAGAACTTAAAGTACAAACAGAAGAGATTGTTGCTGACCTCAGGATGCTCACAGGTTAGTGGCAGAGAAAAATAGGTAAACTTATTCTAGGTAAGCATGTCCTAAGGTAGATACATGGAGTCAAAGTGCTATCACAGAATGGAAAAGGACTTCTGAATTTGACTAGGGACATCTGACGACTGCCTAAGGTTGGTAGGTGACATGTGAATTCAGGCTTGAGGGTGAGTCAGAATTCATCAAATTGCTTACAGAACTGGGTAGGTCAGAAGATGTAATAACTTTGTAGTATAAATTAAACTTAATTTTGAGTAGTTCTAGTTTAAAAATCTGGTTTCCTGTTTTAAGTATCAAGCTCTAACTTATTCATTCAATATAGATTCCTACACTTACTTGTTTATTCAAATATTGATTAAAGAGCCAGTAAGTGCCAGACAAAACTTACTAAGGACCAGGGACATGATAATGATGGAAATGAGACTGTCCTTATTTTCAAGAAGTTTATAGATTCCTGCAGGTAAGGGAAATTAATCAAATGATATTACAAATGTGTAATCTTATCTGTGCCAAGGCCAGTGATAAGCAGGGCTATCAGAGCTTGTAGCAGGCAAGTTGGGGAGTTATATGACAACAAGAATAGCAAAGAGCTGTGTAAGAAATTACAGTAGCCCAAGTTCAGTGCCATGGCTAAAGCTTGCCACCTGTTGGAGAAAGGGGTGGAAAAGGGTGCTTAATGCGCCTGGTGTCTAAAGATGGTCTCTAGTTATATCACTTTGCTTTAGAGGAAATGTGTACATATTGATTGCAATTGTTACATTTCTTTCTCTTTGGTGCATGGAAAACATTCTCAAAATAGCAACAATAGTCAAGTTATTTTTTAATTACTTGCCTTAGAACTCAAAATGAAGTCACTCTTGAAAACAGGTTGTAACCATCAATTTCCTCATCCTTTGGGCTCATGAGTCAGACCGATAATAAAGAACTTTTTGACACAGACATTGATGAGCTGGAGCAAAGCAGAGAGAACATTTAAAAAACTTTTAAAATATCCTCCTCCTGTCTTTATGGCCTGGAGTTCCAGACCAGGCAATTATCAGCTCCGTCTACATTGCTTTCCAAAACCAATCCTGCTTGCATTTAACCTTCTCCTTCCGACTCCCACTGTGTGTGTGGTGTGGCAGGCCTAGAAACAAGAATGTCTTGGTCTGCTGCCAGCATGTGCCTGCTTCACTAGAGGGCTCTACTGATCTTAGCGCATCACCAACAATGTGCAAGGAGGAAGGCAGGGGGTGGGTGGGCAACGGAGGATGGCCTCAGCCCCCGGGAACACTTCCACAAGGTGGGGCTTTCAGGGAGGGCTTTTGGAATGAGTGCTTCCCCAAGAAATAACAGTGCTGGCCACAGCGTATGGGGCAATTTAAGAAGAAAACTCTTGGGCTTATGCTGAGAGGACCAGTGAATAGTCTGGGACATCTCCTTATTCGCTACTAAGTAACATTTTGTACATTATCCCAAATGAGATATTAACTGTGTGCTTACAAAGTTAGATCTGTGTCAAGGAAAGTACATGTCATCAGCTGCCAGACTTTGTAGCATCCTAGAGAATGCAAAAGGGAGGTCCAAACAGGCAGCTAATAGGAGTGCTGAAACCTCAGGGGAGATAGGATATGATGGGTAAAATTGTGCAGACCATGAGTTCTCCCGGGGATGCAACTGCAAACATTTTGAAAGAAACTGCAATAAATGGTTTCAACATACAGCATAAAATGTGTGAAGTTTATGATCCTGGTCATTTAAGCAGACTTCTAAGGAGGGTTGGTGCAGAGTAACTGCTACTGAGTGGGGTATACACCCAAGGGCCAATAGCTGGGCAACTCAGGAAACTGAAGGGAGACTAAATTCTGTCTTTAGTTTCTAAATTGTTCTTTTGTGAGTGTGTGTGTACCTTTTGCATTTAAAAAATTTTTTTAAGTAGATTTTATTTTATGAGGCAGTTTTTGATTTAAAGAAAAGATGAGAAGATAACTACAGAGAATTCCCAAATGCTCTGTAATCAGTGTTCCCTGTTTTAACATTGCACATGAGTGTGGTAAATTTGTTAATGAACTAATATTGAGGTTGTCATTCCCTAAATGGCCCATGATAGCTGTGAGTCGCGCTGGTAAAGTACTCTGCACAGTGCCCCCTAGTGGAATTTGTTTGATGTTTTCCTCATGATTACATTGAGGTCATGGGTGTTGCATAGAAAGATAACAAATGCCATTTCTACAGCATCATGTCAGTGGTGCACACTATTAATCTCATCGATGCTCACTTTCTCTGTCTGAGGTACTACATGTCGGGGTTTTCCACTGTGAGTTACTCTAGTCTTCTATCTCCCTTTCATAGAGCACTCTTTGGAAGGAGGAGACTAGGCATAGCCCACACTGAACAGGAGTGAGGAGCTCTGGTCCCTCTTCCTTCTGGTGGCGTATCCACATAACTTTGTGTCTTCTCCCCCATGTTTTTATTCATACTGTCATCTATTTATATTAGATAACTAATGGATAATTATTTTGTGTTTAATTTGTATTCCAAATAACTATATACTTCATTTTGTGATGCAGTCTTTCTGGCTTTAACTATCCGTAGGCCTTTCAGGTGGTGCATGTCATTTTGATATCATCCATCGATTCAATGAAGGGTTATTTTATGGGGGAACAGGGGTTGTTGAGCACTACAAGATGCTCTAGGCTTGTGTTATTTCTCCAAGGAATCAGCCATTTCTCCAAGGAGCCCTAGTTCTATTCATTGAAGAATGCTATTGGAAACCAAGATTTGAGAACTATAATAGCCTATGTATCCTTGTTACTACTGGGATGTCCTTGCTTCTAGGTACTCTTACAAGACACATCAAAGATTATATATATATAACAATCTTGTAATATATATATTACATATATATATCTTTAATATTTAGCTCTTTATATATATCTTTACTATATCTATAATAGCTTATATAATATCAAATATATATAATATACTTATGTGTTACTGCATATAAATAATGTTTAATATTTAGCTCTTTATGTATATCTTTAGTATATCTATAATAGCTTATATAATATTTATTTTTACTATATCTTTACTACGTGGATATAGTAAAGATACATAGAGAGAGCTAAATATTAAAGATTATTGATATGCACTAGCACATATCTATAAATATTTCTTTATGTAACTGTTCTGATATTCCACTAAACCAGTGGTTGTCAACCTTCCTAATGCCGCAGCCCTTTCATACAGTTCCTGTGGGTTGCAACCCACAGGTTGAGAACTGCTGCACTAAACATAGGTTCATACAGATGAACATAGGTTCATACAGTTACATAAAGAAATATTAGGAGCATAAAGTTCATACAGTTCCATGATATAGCTTTACTATACCTATAATAGCTTATATAATATATATTATATATTATAATATATATGTTATATATATGTTATATATAGTCCATTTCAACTAGGTTATCAAATTTGAAGACACAGAGTTTCTCAGAGGGTTTCTTTATTATCCATTTTGTGTCCATGGAAGAGTAGTGATACTCCCCTCTTTCATTTGTTATTGGTAATTTGAATCTTCCTTTTTTTTTTCTGTTATGAGTTAATCAGATTAGAGATTTATCAAAATTATTGGTCTTTTCAAAGAATCAGATTTTCTTTTGTTTATTTTTCTCAATTACCTTCCTGATTTCAATTTCGGTGGGTTTTTTTTTTTTGTTTGTTTGTTTTTGGTGGGGCAGTATTTATTATTTCTCTTCTGCTGGTTTTAGGCTTAAATTTTTCTTTTTCTAGTTAAGACTTAGATTGTTGATATTCGATCTTTTTTCTTTTAAAATATTAAAAACTTGATGCTATAAGTTTGTCTTTAGTCATTCCTTTTATTATCTTTTACAGATACTGATAAACTGTATTTTCAATGTCATTAACATAAAAATACTTTTAAATTTTTGTTGAAGCATCACCTTTGACCCTTCTGTTGTCTACAAGTATGTTGTTAAGTCTCTAAATATATTGGGATTTTCCAATTCTCTTTTTGATGTTGATTTATAGTTTAATTCCAATGTGGTCTGAGAACAAACTTTGTAGAATTCCTATTCTTTTCAGTTTCATAAGGTGAATTTATGGCCATAAAAGTGGTTTATGTTGATTAATGTTCCCTATGAGCTTGAGAGGAATGTTTAATCTGTTGTTCTTAAAGAAATAGGCTATAGACACCAATTAGATCTATATCTTGTTTAATTTTTCTGCTTGCTAGATCTGTGAATTACCGACACACATATTTTTAAAGACTTTTTTTTTTGACCAGGGCTCGGTTTGAATCTGCCACCTCCAGCATATGGGGCCAGCACCCTACTCCTTTAAGCCACAGGCGCCACCCACTGACAAGCATATTTTGAGCTCTCCAAGTGTAACAGTGGATTTATCTTTTTCTCCTTGTGGTTCTTTCAACTTTTGCTTGATGAACTTTGATGTTCTGTTGTCAGGTGTATAAATGTTAGCAATTATTTTATTGATCCCTTTGTTATTAGGTAGATAATACCTTTCTTATCCTTCTTTACTCTCATCTTTTTTTTTTTAAGTCTGCTTTTGCTGAAACTACTTGGTTACTCTAGCTTTCTTCGGTCAATGTTATACCTTTCTCGACCCTTAAATTTTATACTAACTTTATTTTTAAAATGGGTTTATTATATACAACATATATTTGTTGGTGATTTTTTAAAAATCCATTCTGACGATCTGTTTTTTTAATTGGTCTGGTTTGTTTTTAATCTATTGATGAACCCACCCAGTGAATTCATCAGTTCTGTTGCAGTGAATTTTCTTTCTAACAACTATTTTTCATTTCTAAGAGTTTTTTATCTCTCTACTTACATTACCTGTATGTTCTTCTATGTTGCCTACTATTTCCTTCAGAAATATATGGGCAAAGGAATTCCCTTTTTACTCTTAAGGATTAATGGTTGAGTCTGAGGAATAAACTGACAATAGAATGACTGATTAACAAGAGAAAAAGCCTACAAGTTTACTTATGTGTTTGGCAGCATTACAGGAAGGTGCATGCCCAATAACACAGTGATGTCCAGATGCTTTATGTTCCCTCCTTCATAGGGAAAAGGGAAATAGGTGATGTACACAATTGTAGAGGGGTAGGAAGTGAATTTGAAAAGAGATGAAAACAGGCCTGTGAAAGAGACAGTGGCCTGGGAGAAAGTTTGTCAGCTCTTTGGGTGTAGTGCTTGATTTTCTGTCTTCCTCTATGATATAAACTTAGTCTTCTTTGATCATTCAAACTTCAGTAAGAAGAGTAGAGGCATTTGCATTTCTCTTCCATGGATCCTGTCTTTCGGTAGGTAAGCAAACTTCAGAGAAAAGTCTTTCCTTGTACTTTGGGAGAGGCAGAGGGGCAGGAGAAGGTCAGAGAGAGACCTTGGTTCTGTGGCTGCTTCTTTAGTTCAAAGCAGTCATCATGTCAAATCATCATGTTTTGGAGTATCATTTTCTGAGCCACAACACAGCCCTTAGCCTATTTTTTTGTGTTTATTTTAAATGCCCTGTCTGATTATTCCAGTATGCCTATCATATGAGTTTAGATGTTTACTTTGTCTCTTCAGATTGTGTTTTGTCTTATGCTTTAGAATACTTTTTAATTTTTTTGTTAGAAGGTGGACATAATATATTAGTTTAATAATAACTAAGGTAAATAGTCCTTAAATGTAAGTTTTTATATTAATATGGGTAATAGGTGGGTTTTGTTTAATGTTTGCTATAGCAGCAGATGCCAGGGCTTTGAAATACTCTAGTGTTTTTGTTTGGTTTCTGGTTTGAGTTTCTGTTTTTGCCTCACCTGATGTTTTTGAATTTCCCTAAAAACTCCTTAAATAAAGACTCTGGCTTAAAACTTTTTCCATTGAAATCTATTGTTACTAACTCTCATTCTAGTCCACATTCTATTCTCTATACAGATTTCAGCAACGTGTCAAAATTATTACTTAAGCATTCCAACCAATTTAGGATTCCAGTAGACTCTCTACAGGGGAGCTGATCTTGGCTGTGATTCTCTGTTTTCACCTGTTTCTTCACATTTCCCAGTGGTAGTTTGTCCTACAACCTCAGTTATCTGAAGGATACAAGGATAGTCATTGATTTTCAGTTTGTTCATTTTTTTTTTTTATTGTAAGGATAGAAGTAATGACTTCCAAGCTCTTTACTTGACAGAGCTGAAACTGGAAGATATTCATAAATTCATTTTTGAACCAATATGTGTGGAATATCACTGACAAATTATTAGATTTTTTAAGTGTTTCCACATATCTCAACCAACCCTAGATAGTAACAGTAGCAATTTAAACCCGAATCTCTGGTTAAGTATTATCACACAATGAAGTACTGTGAGAAAAAGAATGAAGGTCTAAAATAATTAACTATGGAAATAAATTGGTATTAATGGACAAAAACAGTACAAATGAAAACAACTATACAATATGACAACAATCCAAACAGTTGAAATAAAGATTTAGAAAATTTCTATTATGGTTACTATGAGTAAGCAGAACAAATAAGAGGTTGAGTCTACTCATGATGTTACCCAGGGTTTTGAAGAAAGACCACCATCTCTCAGCATTCAAAACAGAGAATGTCAATAAATGGCCCAAGAGCTGAAAGAGGCTTTTTGACTTGAACAAGAAAAGGAAGGAAAGAAGAAGCTACAAGCTACTGACTTTTAATGATTCAGTAAAGATTTTCAGAAAATCAGAATACTCCAGAAATAGCTGGCCAATGTTGCCCCTGATTGCTCTGTGAAGTTTCCGAGCAGAGTATGTACTGCTTTCTCCAGCTGGACATGGATGTACTAGGGCATCTCAATTGTTTTAGTGGCTGGACTTTCTAGGTATCTGAGCTTGTCTTCTAAACCAACTTATTATTAGTTGGGAAAAAAAATAAGAAATTCTATGTTTTTTTTTTTTTTTTTAAGAACCTAGAAGTCAGCTAGAAATTAAGGATATTGGTTATGCTTTAGTAAACATGCCCATCCACCTGACTTTTTCCGTGGAACTTCAATTAATAGCAAAGCAGGCATGGAGGCATTTCCATCATTTATTGGCTCTTTGTTATTTCGGGCTGTTGAAAACAACCACCTTTTCTAAATTATATTTATATCTTCTTTTTGCTCTGAGACATTTTACTCCATCTTGGAAAAACTCTGATCAGCCTCTACAGTTCCATTTTGAAGAATTTAAATTCTGGTTCCAGGCATGGTCATTACTGCCACTACATGGCTTATTTGGGGAGTACTTGAAGATAATACATTTACTGGGAGCTTTTAAATGTAAAAGGCACTTGACTTGGTGTTTCCCTTAGTCTCTAAAGCTCATCCCTATGGATATACTTTTCTCCCAACTAATAATTTATCAATACTTAATAGTTTATTTTATATTTTTGAAACTCTACATCCTGAGAAGTTGTATGAGAAAAAAACAGATTCATGCACACACACAAAATATCTGTATATGTGGATGCAAAATC